>NC_056729.1:1709244337-1709604337 GCF_019279795.1 Protopterus annectens | reverse complement strand
CCAAATCAGCAAGTTTAGGGGAGCTTAGGATGGACACAGCAATATTCTCAGAAAAAATCAGGAACCGTTGAAGAGTAGATATGCAGGATATTGCATGAGAAATCCCTTTCACTTGTGCACGTATTGTAAATAGTCCCATGCAAATTGTGCTCATAGGTTCGCAGGTATGCTTGCAAGCTGCTTTGTTTGTATATCTGAGAAGTCAGTCTTAGCCCAGGAAGTTAGAAGTTGAGGAACAGTTTATTTAAATGGCTCATTATAGTTCAGCCTTTTCAATATTTTGCAATTTCTGTATTCTTCAGACCAAAGATGTAATGAGGATCAGGGCACCTCCTGAAGTAAGAGGCCGCCTCTTGAGCACAAAAGAGCAATTATGAATTAATAAGTAAGTGAACTGATTTCAGACTCATGGCCTATAGAAAACACAAGCTACTGTTATCCCAGCAACTTCCCAACTATATAAGAACAATACATGTAAATCTGTCATTGATTCTTAAGCTAAAAGGGTAACAAAAAAAATTACTTAAATCTTCTAAAATGCTGTCCCATGATTCATGGGATAGGAATAGAAATCTATCGACACTGCCTCCAAACAAGCAACCATAGTACAATATATAGATGATCCTACACTCATCTGTTCAGCTCAGATGCTATCCTCTCTGCAAAACATCACCGAACAAGCCTCGTTATCCACAGAATCCTGGATAGATAACTTAGAGCTACTCATAAACTCCAAAAGATAAAACTAATGCTATATACCTCTAAAAGTTCCTAGAACAAAAACTTTCATTCCACATTTTATTATCTAATAACACAAAAACAGGATGTATTTTTCAAACAAACTCTTTTGAATATTAATCGATGATCATTTCAAATATGATCACCACCTCTTCTAAGTGATCAAAAAAGTAAATTGGAAACTGGGCTCTCTCTATAAGGTGAAACCTTTTACAAATGACCACTCTAGAAAAATGATAATGAAATCATACATACTCCCATGGCAGTTCTCCACTCCCAGCAGAGTGGAGAACTGCCATTGTCATCCCCTTGCACAAAGGTGGTGCTACTGCTAAACCTGGAAACTATCACCCCATTAGCTTGACAAGTCTGATCTGTAAAGCCATGGAGCATATTATTATGGATCTCATAAACAAAGACATGGACAATCTCCAAGCACTTGAACCCTCCTAGTTCGGATTTTTCAAGGGAAGATCTTGCCTGTTGATCCTGATTGACTTCTTTGAGACTGTCACCAAGGCCCTGGATGAGGGAAAGTCAGTACATACAGCTTACCTTGACTTGGCCAAGGCCTTTGACACAATCCCCCACTCAGGCATCATCAAAAAGCTAACACAACTTGGCATAAATCCCTATCTCATCAGGTGGGTGGCCAACTGTCTCACCGATAGGGCCCACAAGGTCAAAATAGGTGCCTCCATCTCTGACAGCAGACCTGTGACTAGTGGTGTTCCCCTGGGATCTGTCCTGGGACCCCTGCTGTTTGGCACTTTTCAGAGGTCCATGCAAAGACAAAAGGCCTGTGCGTGACCAAGTTTGTGGATGGCTGTAAGTTGGATGTTGTCAATAACTTCCCAAATGATGTTAACATACTGCAAGAGAGTCTTACATCAACAAATGACTGGTGCCAAAGTCATGGCCTTAAGTTAAACACAAAAAATGTATTATCATACCATTCTGCAAAAACACGGCCCCTACTGATTACCACATCAACATCAACCCCTTAAGCACACAACCTGTGGTGAGAGACCTGGGTACTTAGATTGACAACAATCTCACATTCGACCATCATGTAGTGGCAGTGGTCAGGAAAGCCTTTTACCTGGTTCATCTCATAAGTAAAGGGATTGCATCCAGAAAAAAAGAGGTTATTACCTCTCTGTACTCCTCCCTAGTTAGGCCAATAATTGAGTATAACTCCCTATTTGGTATGTACCTCTGCAAACACCTGCACCAACTGGCCACAGAAATACCTCATAAAGAGAATTCATGGCCTCCAACACCTGTCCTATGCGGACAGGCTCAAATCACTATCACTCTACTCAGTATCGTACAGATTGCTCAAAGGTGGTCTTTGTCTTGCCTACAAGGCAATATCGGACCCTGCCCTACTAGAGATGCTCCTTATCCGCAAGTCTAACTCCTCACACATTACCTGCTCAAAAGGCTTAAATCTAATATGCAACATCAACAAAACATGCTGGAGAGACAGGTTTGTCTCCAGAGGCTGCCCTGTCTCTGGAATAGACTTCCCATACATGTCAAACAGAGCATCTCACTGACCCTCTTCAAGCGCAACCTTTATGAGTGGATGGGAACCCATAAATTTGGCCCAGGGGTTCCATCTGTATCCCTGATTGACAGCGGTGACAGGTGCTGATTGCGGTTTCTTTTTTGGAGATAAACTCTTGGCTAGGTTGTATGGGCCCTAGGGCCATTAGTCTAGTAACCTCCTATGATCCATCCCTGCTTTATGCATCATCTATCTTTATTAATCTTAACTCCACCCTAAAAAGCAAACAAGAAATGGTCTACACACAATTGCCAAATTTGCTGCAAATACCCCTCAAAAGAGATCCGTAGAGACATGTATGTTATTTTTCTCATTAAAACAGAATTAACCAGATAAACTTTTTTTCTTGACTGCTAATCTATAAAGCCTTCACATAAGACATATGTCTTTCATTTCTTTTATCAAACCCTCTCATTGCCTCATAACTACAATTTATTCCCAAATTTTATCCCTAGCAAAGATTTTCAATACACCCACTGATATTCACAATATTACCCAAACCTCAACTTTATCTTTTTCAAAGTCATTCCCATTTCCTTTAAACATCTATTCAAACAAACCAGCACTGCCCTCATTCATATTTTATTCCTAACAACCACAAGTATATTATCTGCATATGTCAAAACTACTGCAACTACCACTTGCTTCTGTATCACAAATCCATCATCTCTCATTTTATAAGCTACTTCACTCATTATTGCATTCATTACTAATGCAAACAATATTCCATTCATGGGATATCTTTCTCTTATACTATAATTCATGCATATTTCTTTACTGAACCATCCCCTTCACTAGCAGTGTCACTCTATTTATATATACTGACATGCTCACTCTGTCAGTTCTATTGCATATTACATACTTCTCCATAACATCCTACAAATTATTATGTCCTGGCGTAAAAAATGCCTAATATCAGCTACATTGGGTTTCACATCTTCCCTTTCACTTATAATATTATCCACAACTTTCTCAAACCACCCATAATAACTTCTGTTTCCCCCCCTTTTATATTTTCTTCCATAATATTCATCAGTTTTCCTTTCATTTTTCTCTGTATTATTCTCATAAAATGTTATAATCTGTATTGTTTAATGTGACAAGGTCGTCATTTTTATTTCATTCTTTTCATCTTTCTTTCATATAAATCTTAATATTCCACTACATAACTCCTCATAAACAAAGCCTTCTTTCAACCATTCATTCAAAAGGTTTACAAAACATTATGTTTGCCAATTCCTTAATTTCTTATACATGTTATATTCTATACCATCTGGGCCTGATACTGTATCAAAATTTACTTTCTTAAGTACTTCATCCAATTCACTAATAGTAATTTCCATTTCTTCTTAAGTCATTCTTGATATTTTTTTTACTTTGCATGATCATATATATATATATATATATATATATATATATGTGTGTGTGTGTGTGTGTGTGTGTGTGTGTGTGTATATATATATATATATATATATATATATATATATATATATATATATATATATGGTGTGTGTGTGTGTGTGTGTGTGTGTGTGTGTGTGTGTGTGTGTGTGTGTATATATATATATATATATATATATATATATATACATATGTATGTATATATATATATATATATATATATATATGTATGTATATATATATATTTATATATATATATATATATATATATATATATATATATATATATATATACGGGTCTCCTTCAAAACACCGAAAGACCAGAACATCGACAGTGTTTTGAAGGAGACCAAAACAACGAAACTGCAGAACACATAAAAGCACAAAATTAAAAATCCCGATGTTACGGGATTTTGATTTAGTGCTTTTGGTGTTCCATTGTGGGTGAGTATGCATGTGTAAGTGTATTTGTGAGGAGCAGTGCTGTGTGTAAGTGTGTGTTGTGACTGTGGTGTGTGTGTGTGTGTGAGGGACTGTAGTGTGTGGGTGTGAATTTGCCTTGTGTGTCTGTTTGTGCGATCTCGGAGTTAAAATATTAAAGTCGGGGGCTGTGGGGGGGGGGTGCAGGGTGGCTTGCCCCCCCACCCATTTGTAGTGTAGGGTGGTGTGGTTGGTAGTTTGGGGCAGTTGTGTATATATTTGTGTATGTTTTTTGTGTGAGTTATACTTACGTGGTTTTCGGTGTTGTGGGGTTTCGTTGTTTTGGTCTTGGTGTTTTGATCTTCGGTGTTATGAGGTTTCATTGTTCTGAAGTAGACCCATATATATATATGTGTGTGTGTATATATATATATATATATATATATATATATATATATTCCACATGCTGTACTACAATATTCATAATTTGTTCTTGTGTTCTTTTTACATGTCATTTTATATTTCCCTCATAATAGTAATATTCTCCTTTACTATTTTACCCAAGTATGTGGGCACCTCCTCCCTTCACCATTATAAAATATTTCTACCCAAGTATGTGGGCACCTCTTCCCTTCGCCATTATAAAATATTTCCATTTATTTTTATATTTCCTCTTAAATCACAATTAAAATCCCCTTCAGTAATAATTTTGTGTTAACCACTATATGATCTAATATTTAATGAAATACATTCTCTCTTTGCTTGCCATTGGTCTATACGTATAATACTATAATTTTATAAACATATTCTGTGAACCTCACAGCTACAACAGCTAAACTTCCTATCCTTACCAGCATTTCATGCAAGATTTTAACTGTTTTTTTTTTTTTTTTACTCAATACAGCCACGCCAGAACAACATTCACTTGCTAAATTCCATATTTTCACCCCACAATATTTCTGTTTGCAGTCTTTCTTCACTTGTCAGGAATCTTCCATCCACTATAAGAATAATACCTGCATCACATTTAGCACACCATTCCAATATCCCTGCCCTTCTTACAATACTAAAATACCGTTCACATTTACTGAAAGTACTCTAAAATTATTACCTTTTCTTATTTTTATGTTTAAGGGAAATATTTTAAATTTCCATTTTTTTTATTCATTCCCAATTGAAGATTTTTCTGAGTTTATGTACAACTATTCCTTGAGCCTTAGAATCAGATTTTCTCTATTTCCATTAACTGAAACCTCTCTAAAACTGCTACATACCTTTCTTGATGATGTATTTTTAAATCTTCTTTCTCTCACCCTTGCCCTAACACCTATCAGATTTAAGTTCATAGGTTAGTACTAAGCTAACTGCCCTTGCGAGCCATTTTAAGCCTAGCCAATTATCCCTTGTGAGACTCAAACGCTGCACCTTGTGTTTGTAAGGCAAACACCTTAACCATTAGGCCACCCTCCCAACTAATTTCATTTCCTAATATCCTTTATACTCCCTCCACAAATATCTGACTTATCACTTTCACTTTCTTCTTCATTTACCTTCATCCTCCTGAAATATAACATGGGTATCTAAATCATCTTTTATTACTTCACCCAACAGGTAGTTGGCCAACCAGGTATGGAAATAAAGTATATAAGGAAAGCTGGTGGTGAAATCCAGAAGTCCCGGAAGTCATCAAAAGAAAGGAGTGAAGGGAAAAAAAGTGGGAGATAGAAAAGATGGAGCAGGCTGTGAAGGAATACTGGTTGGCTAACAAAGAGGCAGTAGCAAAGAGCGGAGCATCGAATGCACTCTAACAGCTTCTGGAAAGTGACTCAGTAGGTGGCACAAAGAAACTCTATCAGGTTGCAAGGCAAAGACAGAAAGATAAAAAAGATAGTCAGACACCCTTTGTAAGAGATGCAAACAACAACTTACTCACCAGTCCACAGGACATCAAATGCAGATAGAACGAGTATTTCCAGCAGCTTCTGAATGAATTAAACCCCACAGAAGCTGTACTGCCCCAGACATGGCCTATGATGAGAGAAGAAGTAAGAACAGCATTAAGGAAAATGAAGTCAGGGAAAGCAGCAGGCTCAGATGAGATCACAGCACATATGATTAAGATGTTGGGTGAGATAGGGGAGAAATGGCTCCTGAGGGTACTCATAGCAGTGTGGAAAGGAAAGTATATCCCAGATGACTGGAGAATAAGCATACTCCTACCAGTGTACAAGAACAAAGTGTCATCCACAACTGTGGGCAGTACACAGATATCAAACTCCTGTCCCATTGCATGAAAGCACTGGAGAGGATGACTGATAAACACATATGCAGAGCAGTAGAAAGTAAGATGGGAGGTGAGCAGTTCAGATTCAGATCAGGATGCAGTACAACAGACCCAATGTTTGCAGTGAGACAGATCCTTGAGAAGAAGCTGGAGATGAGGAGAGAGTCCAACTGGGCATTCCTAGAATAGGAGCAAGCATATGGCAATTTCCCAAGAAAGCTGATTTGGGCAATCCTGCTGTGGTTTGAAATCCCAGTTGGTAGAATTAGTGGAAGCTATGTATGAGGACCCAACATCTCAAGATTAAACAGTGTTTGGTCTCACAGAGGGGTTCCCACTGTGAGTGGGTGTGCATCAGGTTTCAGCTATCATTACCAAACAGGTCAGAGGGGACAAATCTACAAAGTTACTGCATGCAGATGAATGTGGCATTACAGTCAGACTCCAAACAAGAACTTCAACAAAGAATAGGGGAATGGAATGCAAAACTGAAGTCACATGGGATGAAACTGAGTACAGATAAAACAGTGGTAATGGCAGCAAATGGGGGAAATCAGAAAATGCTAAGAACTGAGATAGAAGTAAAGACAGTGGAACAGGTAAACAGGTTCAAGTACCTGGGAGGGGTGGTTGAGGAGAAGGTAAGTCTCAGTTAAGAGGTCAAAGCTGGAATCAGTGGGGCTACAGCCAATTGGCACAGAGTGTCAGGTGTAGTGCATGACAGAAGAATGCCAAAGAAGCTGAAAAGTAATATGTACAAAACGGTGGTAAGACCAGTACTACTGTATGGTACAGAAACCTAGGCAGTAAAGGCAGAGCCGTTAAGGAAGCTAGAAATGATGGAAATGAAATGCCTGAGATGGGTGGGAGAATGCACACTCGGGACAAATGAAGAAATGAGGACATAAGAGCAGAACTGCCAAAATAGCTTTGATTGCAGAAAAGATTAAAGAAAATAGATTACTATGGTTCGGGCACATGTGCAGAAAATCAGAAGACAATCAGGTGAAGAAGATTTGCGACAGACAGGAAGAAGGCAATACAAAATCAGGGCATCCAGCAAAGAAGTGGATGGATTGTGTGAGAAAAGATCTGCTATAGTCAGGCATGAGTACCGAAGAAGGCAGGAGTATGGCACCGAATAGAGAGGGATGGCAACAGTTAACAAGACACCCAACCCATGTACAAAATGGGGAAAGGGGGGCTGATGATGATGATGATATGCTTTTTCATTAACATCTTTTTCTAATTTTTCCTATGCTTTCTAATTACATTCAGACATTGCTATACTTTCTTCATTATCCTTCTCAGCATTATATTTTATTTTATTTATTTTACATTTGTTATTGAATATTGTTTATTCTTTTTATTATCAAATCAAAAATGTCCTTTACTTTTACATCATTTACATTCCTTTTTTACATTTATCTGTATCTATGATCCTATATGACCTTTTTCCCTGCATTGATTACATCTTATTTTGTACAGTCATTTATCAGATGATTGAAATCCCCACAAAAAAAAACAACTTGTTTTTGGCTGTCCCTTATACCAAATTGTTGCTTTATTACTGTATACACACACACACACACACACACACACACACACACACACACACACACACACACGGCGCGCGCGCGCACACTCGCGCGCATCACATCTTTTTATATTTTAAAATAACATCCACCAGTATCAAAAACTGAATAACATATAAATGAAAGATGATAATTAACATCATTTAACTCAATTTCATCAGTGCAAAACTGAACAAACACTTTTTTTTTTAATCAAGTACCTTTCCCAGAAAATATAAATTAATTCCATGAGTAACAGTCCTTGATTTTTTTTTCAAAATTAAGCAAATATCCCCCCATTAAGTCTTTGATCTCTAATGTTATGTCACAGCATGTCTCTTTTCCCCAAATGAATCAAAGTTTTAATGTCTTTTGCTTAAAAACCTAAAGGTAACACTAAAGCATCCCACGCAAAATATCTGTCTATTACTTTTCATAGATTCATAAGAAGTTACTAGGCTAATGGCCTTACAGCCCTTACAAAGCCTAGCCATATTTACCCTAAGTTGCCCCAGTGGTCAGTGCTTAGTTAAGGGAGGTTTACAAAGATAAGGGTTTATTTTAGTTAATACCAAATTACTCTCTCCAGGAGGGATATGGGCACCTCCCCAGGAGTGAATTTGCAGCCATCCATCCATTGATCTAGGTTGCATTTGAACATGGTCAGGGAAGGGCTCTGTTTCACATGAATTGGAAGCATGTTACAGAGACGTGGCAGTCTCTGGGAGTTGTGTCTATCTCTTCAGCATGACTTGTTCATGTCAGAGGCTAGGTTAATATCCCTGAAGCAAGTGACCTTCCTGCAGTTTGATCTATGAATGTTACGAATCTTCTTTCTTACCCAAACAAGAAACCTGTTTTTTTATTTTTAATAAAGTTTACAGTACCTTTTGTTCTTTCAATTGCATCAGCGTGTGATTTTTTAAATCGTGTCCCTCCTGTAACCTTATGTCCATCCAAGCTCACTGTCCATTCTGAAAAACTTTTCCATTATATCTAGCAAACAAACAGCCAGTTTTTCATCAGGCAAACTTCCGGAAGCAATTTCAGATACAACAACTTATTCAAGCTAGACACTGAGGTTTAAAGTCAGCTAGATGCTGACTATTTGTACTGTCCAATCATTTTTCAACAGTTTTCTGTCTGACAGAACTGCACTGTCATCACCAACAGAACAACTCTCCTCTCCCTCCATTACTGCACAGCTTCTCCTAGCTGTCTCCAAGCCAGGAACAGAAACAGGAAGTGCAACAGCAAAAATAGCCCCCTCACAACAAAAAGAGTAGGATAAGTTCCCTAATGGCATGGCCAAATTTTCCCTGCTAGTAAAAATACCACCTTGGGTCTCCCTTGAAAAGAGGTTACTAGCCTCGTGAGACTAACCCTGTCAGCAAAGGATAAATATATAAGTAAATAAAAAAAAAAAAACTAAATAGTTAAACAGATAATACAAAACAGCCTTTTCTTGCACTGATGATGCCCCTACTCGGGAGCTGTGGGTCATGAGTAGCTGTCTGAATTACGCTTATTTTTATCTCTCACTGCCATCATGTATGTTATTTGGTCATATATTATTATTTGGTCCTATGAAACTTGAGTTTTCAGTGGTATTTTTGGCAGTCGTCATACCTGTGATTATTAAAGGGCTGTCTCCCATTCTGTACTGGGATAGAACCAGCCCTATTTGTAGAGAGAAAGATATGTAGGAAACCTGAGCCATAGTTACTGCAGCCCAAACCAAAGGCTGTGTCACAAATAGACTTGTCAAGAAGTGATACATAGCATCAGTCTTTGGTAAAAATGGAGGTGACCAATGGTTCTGTACAAGTGCTCTGCAAGGAAGCTAGCAATGAGAAGTCCTCTTAGGCATAAGGATATCTGTATCAATTACCAGTTTACCTCCCCATCCACTAGGAGGATTATAGTTATAGCAAGGGTAGAGGGTTTGCCCAAATAGTCAAAGTATTATAATAGCAGGTTCATAGTTTTTTAGTTACTGGACATGCAGTCCATGAAACCATTAGTAAGCCTAGCTCAAATTCCCAATTGCCCCTTTATCACTGTCTAGTTAAGTGGCTTCTCAAGGTCACTCAATAGGCAAAGGAAGGTGGAAAGATTCAAACCCTTGGCACAGGAAGCAGCTCATTAGTATTTCAGAGCTGCTTTCTAGTCCTCTGAGCTAACTGCCAGAGTAATAGAAATAGATATTCTGTGGACAACAGGAAGAGTGATAGATGCACTTATAACCAAAATTACTTGGTTTGTTTTGGATGGAAGGAAATTAAAACTGCTTTACAGTATATGTTTCCTGGAACAACTCAAGTGGAATAATCTGTAGCCATTTCACAGGGGAATAGATAATGAATAAGAAAGGACTGTGGAAATAACAGAAGTTATATATTTGCCAGTAGAAGTGGAAGATGAAAAGGGGTCAAGACCTTGATAAACTGCCTCAAGAGAAAATCGTTGTCATTTTTTCCTGTATATCTTTTAAGCTGTATCCTTCTGAGAAAAGAGAGGATCTGAATATGGGGGAAAGGAAGGATTCATGGCCATCACTGGAAATGGAGAAATCCTGTGGATTGCTTCAGAGATATTTCAGAGATGCTATGTCCACGTGATGCTTGCTGGATGTTGAGATAGCAGATGAGAAATGGGATTGAGAAGCCAGAGATTTTTCTTGAGATGAGCCCAAAACATGGGAAACCAAATTTTCCTGGGCTATAATGAGAATAACTGACATCTTGCACAGGAATGTTTTCTGCAAGAACTATGGCATGAGACGAAATGAAGAGATGGCATAACAGTCCAATAGACAATTGATGGACCAGACCATCCTTGGATGTTTATCCCTATGGAAGGATTAGGGCAAAGTAACTGTTGCTGCTCTTAGTATTATTAGTATGGGGGGTGACGTTGCAGCAAGGCTGAGCTCAGCAACAAACAATCATTTGGGCTACTGCTAACCAAGATAAACTGGCTGAGCCTTTGCTTTAGAAGGTTGGTCTGTCCTGCAATGTGAGTTGCTAGCAGAAAGTGCTGAGAAGACATCACCCATTCCCATACAATGCAGAAATACATGTCCCAGACACATAAAAAAGAAACCATAATTAAGTCATAAAATCTAGCAAATATGGAATAGTTTAGAGCAGCCAGTCAGCTGGCATCTCCACTGCTTATGCAAGAGTCATATTTTATTTTATTTATTTATTTCACATTTGTTGACCGGGCTAGTCTAACTGGATATATGCCCATTTTCAGTAGAGGCCCGGAGAGAAAAGCTCCATGACACACATGATAATAAAATTGCAGGACAATATAAAATAACTTCAGATGTGTATACAAGTACAAAACTGGATAATACAGAAATAATACAGAGAGGACCGAAGTCAATACAATATGAAATGCATTAAATACAGTGTACAATTCAAAATAGCAAGTAGGTACATTACTTAATATAGAAAAAAAAGGGGAGGTATACAGGCTAATTCCATATACAAGTATGGTACAATAAAAGAGGCAGATTGAAAAAAATGAGTTTAGTAATACAAAAAAAAAAAAAATTATATATATATATATATATATATATATATATATATATATATATATATATATATTTGTTTTTTTTGTTTTTTTTTTTTTTTTTCCTTTTACAGAGCAAGATTCCCAGCTTGTATTGATACTGGCATTAGTGAAAATGGGCACTGTCTGTTTCTTTCTGCTACATTCAACTCATGTCAAAATGTACATTCTAGAACAAAGGCTCCACTTGGACACTGTTGATGCTGAAGGTCTGGCTGCAATGTCTCTTTAGTACTGAAGCCAAGGGCTCACGGCTAAGCATGACTTATCTTGTGTCTGTCTTTAGAACATAGAAGAAATGGTTCAAGCTTAGCATGAATTAACCACATGTTCCTATATCGAACATAGAAAACATTGTTCTACTTTAGCTTGGCTTACTTTGTATCCCTCTTCAGATCACAGGAGACATGGTTCCATTTTAGCTTAACTTTCTATGCATTCTTTTTTAGAATTTAGCAGAGTCTCACCTGAAAAAAGGCCATTGGCCTAGTGAGACTAACCAGGTCAACAAAGTGCAAATAAATAAATATTAAAGACTTTTTTCTTTCTGTAAAGCTTATCCCTTCACAATTCTTCCTGGCGCCAACATCCATGTTATTTGTACGCCAAAAGAATAATACACAAGCCAAAAGGAAGTGAGGTAACTGCCATATCTTACACATTTAG
Source organism: Protopterus annectens (assembly GCF_019279795.1). Classification (NCBI taxonomy): domain Eukaryota; kingdom Metazoa; phylum Chordata; order Ceratodontiformes; family Protopteridae; genus Protopterus; species Protopterus annectens. Next base: position 1,709,592,099 of record NC_056729.1, on the reverse strand, counting down.
GCCTCAGAGCTGGTCAACTCTGCTTCATATGTAACAAATTTGTGAGCACAAGTTCATTCCCTCCAATACGCTGACACCTTTTGTTCCATGGATAGCTACTCGGTGCCTTATAATGGATTCCCGGCCATGACCAGCAGATTCAGCTCAGTGTGCACAGTATTATATATCCTATCAGTGTGCTAACCAGCTTGCTCCTTTGCCCTCATAGTAGGTGTATGTTTCATGAAAAACTAAGGAGAACAAGCAAAGCAATTGAGCGAGTGAGTTTTTTTCTTTTCTTTTTTCTTTTTTTCTTCTTTTTTTTTGTACAACTCTTTGTCCCCACTGCCTCCTCCTAGTCAGTCAGCCTGTTTGTTCCCAACCAAAAGAGAATGGACCAAGAGGGAATCATCATTTAGGCAGTCAACAAGGACAGTTGAAGCATTTTTTACTGTTTTTGCCTATCTATACTACACATATCTGGCACAATCCTGGGGAGAGACATGCAATGAGCTACCCTCAGAGGCATCCCCTTACTTTTGCAAGAAGTGCCCCCCTCAGTTTGAGCAGTGGCCTCTCCAGTCTACACCAGGGAGTCTGTACTGCCTTGTGTGCCTCAAAGGGTGTGTGCATAACCCTTCCTTTCCCCCGGGAAAGGTGAGCAGATCACACCCCTTCATAGGTTCATAAGTAGGTACTAGGCTATTGGCCCAAGGGCCTATGTAAGCCTAGCCAGCAAGGTTCCATAGTTTACTCCACCCAAGAAAGTTATTTTCCTGTGCCACTTTCCAGCAGAGACACAGAAGTGATCCCCGGGGTGTATTTCCTATTTCCCATCCACTCATCAAGATTTTTCATTTCTCCCCCTCCATGCCTAGCTCCTTCAGTTTCAAGGTTTCTAATTCAACTCAGGTCACCTTTGTCATAATCAGGGTTCTGTCCCTTTCTGTCATGCACTCAGGCAAGTGAAGTGAGATGTTATAGGTCTCACACTATGCAAAGTCTAGAAGCTATGACAGGGAGGTTATACAGGTATAATCTTGTATCTTTTACGGGAGTGTTACCTTTTAGTTCACTCTGCCCTCATAAACACATTACTAACATTTGCCATCCCTCCTTTGTGGGGTCTTTTGCTGCTTAGCTTTAATTTAAAGCAGTCATTGAGCACTTCTATTTTTTCTTTCTTTAATTCCTAACAATTTATGAGGCTAATATTGCTTCACAACATGACAAAACTAAACATCTTTTTTCTTGTTTTATTTCCTCTTTTTTATTTTGCTTCATATCTTACATTTCAGTGTTATTATTATTATTATTATTATTATTATTATTACAATTATTATTACTACTATTATTTTTAAATAAGTTCTTACTTCTAATAACCCAGGATATGACTCATACTTGCAGCTGTTTTTTTTTTTTTTTTTCTGAAAACTTACTTCAGCAGATGGGAATCAATCTGCATCTGTTATATTGTTTACCACAGTTGGGAAAAAAAAAAAAAACAGGTGTTGTGATGAAACAATTGGTTGTTGCTCACGTGTTAACAGACTGCTGGCAAATAACTAAGACAAACTGTTTAAATGAATGCTCCTTGAAATATCTCTTGTCTAATGTACTGTCGCATTCACCGACTGTCTGAGAACATAGAAGCTTTTAAAAAATAAAATACAAACTACATAAAAAAAATAGAAGCACATCTTGCTATAACAAGATACCGTTTCACTTTACTATAAAAAGTCTGTCTCTTGTTTCTCATTGGGACTAGTCTTGCTCAATGAAATATTGTTGGAATTTATTACTCTGAACAGGGAAGTGCTGTAATACGTACTACCTATCAGAGGCTTTTTGGCTTTGTTCTCGCTAATAACGCAGGTACGCACTTGCTCGTCTGCTGCTCAGGTATAGATTAACCTGTTTGTTTTCTTAGTTTTCCTTCATTAACATCATATTTAAAATTACAGAGCTAGTAATTCAGCTGCTGCTCACAATCATCTAGAACCGGTAAATGAGAGCACTGATGTTGCATAACACAGGGGTGCTTCAGTCATTGTCTTGTTTTCCTTAGGACCATTATGATACAGTGATAAGCTGAAGTGATGTGATGGCTACAGCTCATGTTAAAGCAGGTATGGCACTGAAGTGGTTTTATGGAAAGGCTGACTGACAGCCATCCAACCATTAAAGTAGTCTCTTCTATTGTAAGATTTTTGGCTGATCCTTTGCACCATCATTCACTGACATCTTATTTCTAATTAAGCAGTAGTTGGTTGACTGGTTACTCTAGGCCTACCTCTCAACTGTACAGATTTTTGCAGAATGTCCAGATTTCTGCCTCATATTTTTGGCATGTTACTTATAAAATTGCAGTTTTCTGGCAAATCATTGCCAAATCTTTGAGTACTGAAGTCAGAAAATAATGACAGACATTTGAGATTCAGATTTCATACCCTTCTGAAAATTCATGCTAATGCAAAACATGTTATTCCATCAAACGTGTATAAGTTTGTAAGAGCAATATTTAAAAATTGCCCCTACTTTTGGGCCTTTGTCCTGCCCCATTATTTATGGCTTTGTCCAGATTTCTTGCTCTAAGAAGTTGAGAGCTATGATTCTTGGGTTGTGCTGGATCCGTTGCGTCATGGTCACAGAGCAGCGCTGGTTGCCTGTCTCATGCCTGAGTTACTATTACAGAAGATGCATTAATTTGTTTCTTCCCAGTGATCCAGTAGCTATGTATTCAAAGGTAATCATTTACTGAAGTGGATTAATTGGCTGTCTTATGGTTGGTCCCATACAAAGAAGTCACAAACTGACTCATGGTAACTATAGTTATGCAATATATTTATTGGTTGATACCTGGCAACCCAATTTTGCCTTGACTGACTGAACTGTAACTTGTCGAGCAGTATACTGAATAAATTACCTAACCTGTGAATTTTTTTGGTTCAGATTTGCTGGTCTGATCCAGTATTCCAGTCAAACGATGATATTTTTATTGGGTCATAGTTGGTAAAAAATGTAATACATTCATAATGTATTGATCCCCTTCATAGGAACCTTCCTCTTAATTTGCGTGAACTCACAGGCTGTTATATCAAGGAAGGGGTACAGGAGATAAAGCCTCCTGCATAGGGTATATGGAGCACCTCCCTCCCACTTCACCTGGGCCTCTAATGATAATCTTTTTTTAAAAGAATCTTCACCAAAATGATCTGTAGATCGATTAGGACTCAACTGACCATACCATAACTGATTCATAACTGACAGAGTAGTGCAACGGTTTCGTTAGTGGACTGACCCATTCCTACTTTAGCGATGCAGTAGACTGCTGATAAGTGACTCACTTTTACATGATGAACTGATCAGTTCTTTTCATGCTTAGGGCAGAGTATTTTTGTCAACTAAATGCCAGATAAGCTAATACTTAGAGTTGTATTGTCTGACTTATGACTGACTTAGTAATTCGCTTGACATGAAGGAACAACTGACCGGCAACTACTTAATTAACATCACAGACCATTGTCTGTAGCGTATTAGTATGATAATTCTGCTAAATAATATCTCCCAACTGACACGGTTTTACATTAGCATCACTAAACCATTTACTTATGGATATATCATTTCTGTGATGGTTTGCTTGGTGAACTGTTCTTTGTTCAGGATTGCTGTATTTTCTCCAGTTTTACTGGCAAGTGGCTGGCAGGAAGCAGCAGGGATTGCACTGATCAGACAGCATAAGACTGTTCGAGAAGAGTTTGTCTCAAATGGTGAGACCAGCCTCCTTGTGGAGGCCCACATCTATTGCTAGAAAACTCCAAGAAAGTCTGAAAATGACTCGTGCCAGAAAGATGTCCTCAAACTGAATGCCAAAAAATGCATCATCATCCCCTTTGGGGATAGTGATGTCCCAACAAATTATCATATTAATGGTAAGGTCCTAAACATGCAATCAGTCGTAGGGACTTGAGCATCCAGGTAGATAGAAAACTGACTTTTGCGCAGCATATTGCCTCCATTGTAAGGAAGGATTTCTACATGGCCCACCTTATTAGTAAGGGTCTCTCATCCAGGGACAAGGTGGTCAAAGCATCCCTGTATTCTTCCCTAATAAGACCCATTATTGAGTACAAAGGCCCTTTTGGCATGTACCTCACAAAGCACATACAGCAACTGGAGAGACCACAGAGGTTCCTCACCAGGAGAATCCAGAGCCTCAAACATCTACCCTACACAGGCTAAAGGCCCTGTCCCTCTACTCAGTCTCCTACAGACTCCTCAGAGGTGACCTCTGTCTGGCATACAAAGCAATCTCAGAGGCCGCCTTGATGGGACTGCTGCATATCTACAGGTCAAGCTCCATTCACGTAACCTGCACACTTGACCTCAGCCTGATCTGTGCCATCAATAGGACTTGTTGCCAGGACAGCTTCGTGTCCCAGAGACTCCCCTTTTGTGAAATATAATCCCTCTCCACATCAAGCAGAGTACCTCATTAACCCTTTTTAAGCTCAACCTGGATAACTGGATGGGGAAGAGAAAATACATCCCTGGGATTCCACCTGTGTTCCTGCTGGACAGTGGCATTGGGTGCTGACTTGTTGGAACATGGGCTAAATTCTTGGCTAAAATTTATATTCTTAATTTAAATAGTCACTGTTATTTTTATGTAGAATCAGGCTAAGTGCAGAAGGATGATAGTTAAACAATGAATATATCTGTGTATCATTAGTGAACGTAATGGGCAATGGAAGTTCATCTGGAAATAAATAGGAAGCATCATATATGGTCTTCACATAATAACTTATAAATAGTTAATTGCTAAATGAATCCAAGTGAAGAGGTATTTAAATGTGAATGCTAAAGAAATGTTGACTGCCTAGAAAGCTGTGTGTTTAGGTACCGAAATAAATGTAAAAGAAGAGTTTGAGTATTGGCTTTCTGTTTTCCATTTTGATACTTGGTATAAAGAAAAGTTATGCTTGTTTTCCTGCTTACATTAATAATCAGAGCCTGTCAGTGAGATAGATTTCCCCATAGGTTCATAGATTAGTACTAGGCTAACTGCCCTTTTGGGCCATTTGAAGCCTAGCCAGTTACCTCATGTGAGAATCAAACCATGCACCTTGTGTCTGTAAGGTAAACACCTTAACCATTATGCTATCCTCCCACCCCATAAACATGAAGCTTCAGTGAGCAGATTTCAGCTGGAGTAAAGGAGGTAAGTTGTCAAAATCTCTAACTTTAGGCCAAGTGCTATCTTGTACCCCCTTTCAAGATCCTTGAAAAAATATATCCATAAGCAACTCTTTCAGTGCCTCTTACAAAATGATTTCCTAACCCCAACACAATGTGGTTTCCAGCCAGGCCATAGCACCACTACAGCTCTCCTCAACTTTTCCAACACTATTAATAAGGACAGAGACCAAGGAAAATGTATCTCTTCTCTTTTTCTAGATCTCTCAAAAGGCTTTGACATTGTGTCACATGGCAAACTTCTAGGTCACATGTCCCATCTGGGCCTTTCTAAACCAACTCTTCTGTGGTTCTCTAACTACCTATCGGAAATATATCAATCTGTCAGATGGCTGTTCCTGAAGGCTTTGTTCGCAGTCCACTCCTCTTTTAACATTTTCATCAATAAACTATATATCTCCTATCAGCAAGCTTGACTTATTCAGTATGCAGATGACTCATCTCTCATCTGACAGCCCACTACAACTACAATCCATGACACAAAATGCATTCAACTGAATTGAACTGTGGCTAAATAAAAAAACAACTTTTACTTCATACCAAAAATAAATAAATAAATAAGCTAGTACTGTTTTTTTCCAGAGTCCCATGCCAATGCTAAAAATAGCTCCCATGCTACCTCTTTAAACAGTACAGCTATTAAAGTAGTTAACCATACTAAATTACTTGGAGTCAGCATAGATGACAACTTAAAAGTTTGATCTTCACATACTAAACTGTATACAGATAACTCATCAAAAGCTAGGTCTACTTTATAGAGCAAATAAATTCTTTACTCCTTCTAGTAGAATTACACTATCTAACACTTATCCTTTATCCTCTCTTCTCTGTGGCTCACCTATTTTGACTAACATCCAGATCTCTCTTAAATAACAACTGGAGCAATGATAAAATAAGCTAGCTAAATTTGGAAATAATCTGCCACATAAAGCTTATCATTCCTCTGCATTACGTGCTCCCAACTGGTTAGAACTCCCACATCAACTAGCCCATACACAACTTCTTCTAACCTATAAAATACTATATAACCCCTCTACCTACCCTTCCATCTCATCTGTACTCCATCACTATCTCCCAAATCACCCTTTTTGCTCTCAAGACAAAAAAACTGCTTGAAATCTATAAACTGGGGCATAATTTATACTCACACTGCATATCAGAACTATGATAATCTATCCCAAATTAAATCAGAACTATATCTATCTTCTATGTGCTTAAGTCCTCTCTCACAGAAATTCTCTCTAATTCATGGCTATTCCAGTGCACCTCTCCTGTATGATCTATATTAACAAATACTTTATATTCTTACTACCCTAATTTGCCATCACACTATCTTATCTTCCACACCTGCCCTCTCCCCACTCTTAGGGTGGACTTCTGTCTTTTAATTTCCTAGCATAGTAGACTATGTAGACTATACTTCTAATACTTTTGTACGTACTTTGTCATATTTAATTGCTATTTTTTTATTTATTTTTATTTTTACATCACTGGTGTCTCCTCATGATTTATTGTATCCTATGTATTCCACTATTCAACTGTTAGTATATATGCATTTTTTAATTACATTTTTACTAATATTTTAGTTGATATTATTTAACCCTCTAAAGTTTTTCTTCCTGGGCCTCTGCTGAAAATGGGCATTTATTCCCCAGTCAGACCTTCCCAGTAAATAAATGTCAGTAAATAGTTAAATCAACCTTTGCTGTCAGATTGTCAGTGATTACTAGTGTTATATGTCTTCACAGGTTCATAGGTAGGTACTAGGCTATCAGCCCAAGGGTCTACATAAGCCTAGCCAACAAGGTTCCCTGGCTTACGCCACCCAAGAAAGTTATTTTCCTGTGCCACTGTCGAGCTGAGACACAAAAGTGATCCCCGGGGTGTATTTCCTATTTCCCATCCACTCATCAAGATCTTACTTAAAAAAAAAGTTTTTTTTTTGTTTTTTTTTTACTTTTTACCTGAGTACGCTGACTGGACACAAGTAACCTTTTTCCAATTGCAACACAGGAGCAGTGCCTGCTTAAATGACTTGTCCTTTGTAAAACAAATCCTAGATGTAAAGTTTGTGTGGTTATGCTGAAGAGATACAGAGAAGATGTCTTTGCTCTGTACTGTATGCATGTACATTGTGTATATGCATATATATTTTACATTTTAATATTGCACACGCTTCCTTGACTTTCTTGTGACTGTCACACTGTTGCAGTATTCAGAAATGGCCTGTTAATAGAGTTTTATTTATTATTTCATATCTGTTCCAATGCTACTCTGGATTACTTAGGACCCATGAGTGAACACAGCTATTACTTCATAGATGTTCTATTGTTTCATCACGTAACCATGGCTATTATGTCATACTTATTCCAGTGTTACATCAAATTACTTCGGGTCCATCAGTAAGCCAAAGTAATAATCATTCACAAATTTATTGATTGCCATCAGTGATATTGATGTCCTAAATGTGTCATTTATGTCTGCTCTAGAAATGCCTATTTAATTGTGCCAGAACTGTACCAATGCTGCAGCCATTAATTAATAGCCTGCCACATGACTGCATCAATGACTTGGTTGTCATATCATGTCTGCCTGAATAAAGGAATGGTTTGCTTTTTAACTTATAATTTATACAATAGTTGATTCAAACATCTCAGTCAAGAATAAATAAATGCACAAATAAGAACTGCTTGACACTACAGCAATAGCCACATCACTATGATGATTAATTCATTCATTCATTCATTTATTTATTTATTTAACATTTTTTAACCGGGAAAGTCCAACTTGGAACAAAGCCAATTTTCAGTGGAGGCCAGGGTAAAAATGTTACAGACACAGTAGTCAAGTAGCTAATGCATTATCAGTAAATTAATCAGAAAATATTGATTTGTATGCTAAGGTTGCTGTGCCCTCCCAATGAATCAGTAGGCTGGTGAACCTAGTCCAATTTCCCAATTGCCTCAGAGCATTGTCTGGATAAATGGCTTGTTGAGAATCACACAGCTGGCAAATGGAGGCTGATGGAATCAAACCTAAGACTACTGGAACCAGCCTGTTAGCTCATAGCCTTAATCATCAATGCTAACTGACCGATGCTTGTCTTAGGTAGTGACAAAAAAAGGTCCCTCACCCACTGATTGACTGGTTAACAACCTTAAATAAACGAAAGTGTATGTGTGGTGTGTGTGTGTGTGTGTGTGCACACACGTGTGTGTGTATGTATGTGTGTGTGGTGTGTGTGTGTGTGTGTGTGTGTGTGTGTGTGTGTGTGCACGTATGTGTGTGTGTGTGTGTGTGTGTGTGTGTGTGTGTGTGTGTGTGTGTGTGTGTGTGTGTGTGTGTGTGTGTGTGTGTGTGTGTGTGTGTGTGTGTGCGTGCGTGTGTGCGTGTGTGCGTGTGTGCGTGTGTGTGTGTGTGTGTGTGTGTGTGTATATACTTGATTTAACGAATGGCTACAATCCCCTTTATTCCACGGTGGTGTGACCATGGTGGTAATATATTTAGAGAGCAGGGGTGTAGATTGTCTCAGTTATTCATGCTTTTCTATATAGAAAGTAACTTATAGATCAGTTTACCAGTTTGTGCTTACTTTAACAGCATTGTACTATGCAAATGTGTTTAGTATGTAAAATATTACCTGTTAACAGTTTTATAAAAGCAGGTTTGCTTAGAATATTAGTATAGCTTTGCATTACACAAAACGTACAGTTGTATAAGAAAACCTACCATAACAGTATATGTTCGAATGACCACTGTTGCAGTTGCCTAAGCTGTGTGGGTTTATATCCTGGTAATGATATAACAATCAGCCAGCGGCCAAAGCTTCAGTTCACTTTCCATGCACCCAAACCATTAGTCAACTTGAGCTGAGCTGACTAAAAGGCAGCTTTAAGCACCAAGTCTTTCATATGTTTTAACAGCTTTTTACCACAAACACACAGAAAAAAATGGATGCACCCATTTAAAAGTAATTAAATGTCACATGGCAGTCATTCTAAAGTATTATTTTACAGAATAAGTATACTTTCTGTCATAAAAAAGTAAAGTGGATGCTTTTCTCCCAAATGGGGAATTATTTGCCCAGCAATGGAACAGTGTTGGCCGACCATCAGTCTTCAATAGCCCACAGAAGAACTCTCTCCTCAGCAGCAAGAAGGTTACAAAAGGCTGGACACCCAGCTCATCTTTTAGTCAGCTCAGCTTGAGCTACCTGACAGTTTGGGAACATGGAAGGCACCCTGACGTTTTGGAAGCTGGCCGGCTGATCTCTCACCAGCAGGATATAACCCATGTAGCTAAGGCTATAGCAGCAGTGATCCCAATGAAGATCATTTTAGCCTTTTTGACATACAGATTATACTCCTTTGTGTATATATATATATATATATATATATATATATATATATTATTCTTTACTATACAAGATGGAGTCTTTCACCTATGACAATACATACAAGCACACCTTGACCTCCTGCTGACAGCATCTGTTCACTGTTATAATGCCTCATGCAAAAGTTCAGCTTCACTGATAGGTACCTGAAATCACACATGCCACACAGGTAATAGGCACCCATACCAGCAAACGTTTGTTGGTTTAGTAGGTTTATGGAAGGCAAAGTGCAACAAGGTGAAATCTAGAATAGGAAGTAGTATGCTTTTGTTTGTTGTGACATTTGAGTCAGAAGTTGATGTTGTTACTAAATATTTATTTATTTATTGACATTTGATTACTGGGAAAATCCAACTAGCTAAGAGCCCACTTTCAGTGGAGGCCTGAGGAATAAGGTTATAAAAGAGGACATGGAGGCTGGCAAGAGAATGGCAAACATGAGGTTGTATGAGAAGGATACATTTAACATTTCTTTTGAGCTTTTGTAGTTTTTTTCTGTTTTGAGTAATCCTATACTGCCTGTATTTTTATGAAACTTTTTCCTCCGTCCTTAATTGAAAAGGCTTTATTTGCCCAGATAGAATTTACCGGTAACCAAATGCAAATAAATAAATAAAATACCCTTTTTTTTTTTTTTTTTTTGCTAAAAATATGTAGAATGCTATTGAATAACATAAAACTGGGTGGTAATAGGACTGAATGGTTGAATATCTGTGATACCAGAGGAAAAAGCAATGGTACAGTTGGTATTGTATTAATTGTTCTTCAGATATCAGAGAAATTATTTGAAGTTAGTTACATAAAACATTTTATCCAAAAACGAAGCTAGTTGAGGCAACAACACGACAATGAGAAGCTGACTGTTTATTTAAATGAAAAGATGGTAAAAAACAAATGAAAAAAATGTTTCAGTAAGCACTTTCACATTCAAACTGAATGCTTCATCAGACTGTTTAGGTAGCTCTGAATTGATTCTCTTTAAATACGTTGTCTCTCTCATTATACAACCAATCATATACATTGCTCATGAATAATAAATCAGTATGGCATTGTATACCTGTATAATATTAGTATCGCCCTATAGTTTTATCATCACATTTCAAAAGCTACTATCTAATGAAGTGTCACTTAATTAACATAAATACCACATGTACCATATAAAAATCTAATAGAAAAAAATGTGTGCCTTTACACGTTCCCTTAGCATTCTGTTGGTCATGCCTACATAGAAAGATCCACACTTTATACATGTAGCTAAGTAAATCAAATCCCGTGTCTTACAATCTGCATATAGACTGAAATCATATTCTCTCCCTGTGTCAGGGTGGTTGAACTTGTTGTTGTTCAATATGTAGCAGCATTGATTACATCTCCTACATGCATATGTTCCTTTTCTGTGTTGTTGCCTCAACTAGCTTCGTTTTTGGATTTGGTTTCTGTGCTGCACTTGAGGCACTTTACCCTTGGTTGTGGATTTTCTACAGATAAAACATTTTATGCTGCAGATGAGAGGTAGTGGATGGATATATTGGATATTGCCGTTAACTGTACTGCTAGTTTTCTCAAGTTTATTATGAAAAAAATAGATTGCGGCAAATGGGAGGATTGTTATGCATTAAACTTTCTTTATACAGAATGGCTGACAAGGTGGAAGCAGAAGTGAAAAGGGAATAGTGTGGACAGTGGTTTGAGGAACGTCAACAGATGAAGAGATGATAAGAGAAGCATTTTGACAGGCATAGAGTGTTTATAATTTGTAATTTGTATCAGTAGGAATGCTGTGATATCAATAACTTATATCAGTACATTATGCAGATGTCTTTTATTACAGTTTGTTAGATTTCACTGAAGAAAGAGCAGGAAGTGTATGAGACACAGTGGAAGCAGTTACTAGAGTTCAAGTTTTAATTAAAGATGTATTATTTTAGATGATATTATGATAAAGATGGGCTGGCTGTGATCATGTAACTGACCATAAAGAAATAAGCTCACATATTATTCTAATGTTAACATGCTGGATTCAGATCTGTCCATGTGGAACCTATCTCTTGGATACCACTGCTTTGTTTTATCAAAGAGTGGAATTCTCCAACTGCAACTCCCCCACCCCCCCATGTCAGTCAGGTAGATTACAGGAATTTGCTTGGATTTACTTCTGTTTCTTCAGGTTCTCTTGATTTTTGGTGCAGGGATCGCTCTAAGAGTGTTGCATCATTTTTTGCAGGAAACTTACACACAGTAAGGATGTTCTTACTGATAACAATGGTTAGGTATGAATTAAGCCAATTCAAGTTTTTTTAAGTCAATCAGGCCACACTGCAATATAGGGCTGGGAAACAATTATATATATTTGTGACTGTATAACCTGTTATATTTTACACTATAAGAGACAACTTATGATTGTCAGTGTCATTTCCTCTGTTTTGATGTGATTTTTACATCTACACATAATAAGCATCTTACTGCTTTTATGTAGAGTGGCATAAAGGCCTTCAGTGACTAGGAAGACTTGGTGGGTCCATTCAGTAAAACATAACTTATTAGTCCAGGATATATTTATCTTGGGTGTTCTAATAATATGGATGCAGGCATTGGACTAACATTTGTGGACAGTATTTCATCACAAAACATTTTGGTTATTAGCTTATCTGACCTTTAGTTATTTAGACCTGCATGTTTTTTTAAGGTCCTTTTGTTTGCTCATACTCAATGGTATTGAGAATTTATTAGGATGTTGTATTGTTATTGGTATCAGGATTAAGCTAACACTCTTAGTCACAAACATCTTTGTTTGCATCTATTGTTTATTGGTCATAAGTAATTTATATCTACTGTTTAATACTAATGTGCTTAGTATTTAACTAGATCTCCTCTCTGGTTTTTCAATTAATCTCTACCAACTGGATATATATTAACCATACTGGGTCACTAAGATAGTACTTTTGACAGTTTGTGGGATATATTTTTCCATTTATGCAATACTTCTTATTTTTGAATATATTCTGACACGCTCATTTTGGAATCTAAATAGATCCAAATAATAGACCGCTTATCGTCATGGATCTGGAAACAATACTTCAAGGGCTTTGTGCCGACAAAAATGACATTTGTGTTTTTGGCATATCCACCCAGAATGGGATTCCACAACAAACAGATCCATGGCTGCAATATTGCCTTTCACAGACTTAGTAAAAGCATGAAAAGTCTGAGAACAAATATTTGGCATTTGAGGCCTACATGAACAAAGAAATAACCCCTAGGGGTCTGAGAATTAAGATCCAACCTTTAGTGAGCAAGATTGATGATACCTTGACCAATGAATGGCCTCAGGCCCAACAACAGGCATCTATGAATTTTGTTTGAATTTTAAGTTCATATTATGAACGAACCATAGAAATCAATACTAAAGAGGTCAGTGACCTGTGTGGGGAGGTTAAAACTTATGAGGTGCATCCACAATTCTCAATATGCCTCAACAAGCTGTCAAAAGAACTTCTTGTGTTTGAAAAACAAATCAAGGATAAAAAAAAATAAAAAATTTAATAGGGATCTAACCGATTACCAAAGGGGACGACCTTTTGACACTACTAAGACTGTTAGATTTATGGATACCAGACAGACCTTAGGTAGCAGAAACAAAAAGAGACTGAGATCAATACTGAAGGGGTCCCATACATATAGCAGTATATCAGAGGATGATTCCTCCACTACAGACACTGAAAGGGTCAACATTATGGAATCCCCATTTTCTAAACAATCCAAAAATCATACCCACCCTTTAAACATATTAGGAGGAGGGGTGGGAGGAAACATAGAAGGTACAAGGATAGATACAATCGAGGGCCTTTTACAAACACTCATGAGACAATAGATTACAACATTTTGAATATTTCCAGTACTGTTTTAACAAATGATGAAAGGAAACTTTTAAATAAAGGTTTGAACTTCGTTCCTGGGTTTTTTGTGGACGAATCGGATATAGTAAATGATGTTAACAGTTTTTGTCGGAGGATTAACCTTAAACTCTTCTTTGGGTCTAGACAAAACTCTCAAAGATCTAATGAATTTACATTTCACAAATCAGATTTTGTTCCACCCATGAACCAAAATGTAGATATTTTCCAACAGGCAGTACTTAAGGACATACATTTCAAGCTTGATCAGTTTGACCCTCTTAGACACAATCTATCTATTACTGAACAGCAGGCATTGCAACAACTAAGAGACAACAAAAACACTGTCATTACTCAGGTGGATAAGGGTGGGGCCATCGTTATCATGGATACAGATTATTATCTGGGGGAGAGAAATGGACAATTGTCCAACCCATCCCATTACATGACCCCACACCAAATTTCAAGCAAGAAATTGATGAGTTTTTGGACTTGGCAGTTTCTGAGGGTATCTCAGATACGATGAGGGCACATCTCACGGTAAATGATCCTCAGAAACAAACGTTATATCTTTTGCCAAAGATACATAAATCCCTCAGTAAACCCCCTGGAAGACCGAATGTTTTGGGTATGGGTTTTTTAACTGAACCATTATCTGAGTTCTTAATACTGTATCTCAAACCACTTCTTGGCTTCTTTCGTGCCAGAAAACAGGACACCACACAATTTTTACGAATAATTTCTGACAGTTAACTAGAACCTGAATGGTTATTATGTAATTTGGATGTCAAAGCCTTATATACCAATATACCACACTGGGCCGGACTGGAAGCCCTTAATTTTTGGCTAGAGAAAGCACAACTATATCCTGTGGGCTTCAACAAACTTTTGGTTTGTATGGCAGAACATGTTCTGAATAAAAATGTATTCCATTTTCAAGGTGAATGCTATTGGCAACTTAAGGGTACTGCTATGGGAGCTTTTTTGCTCCCATATATGCAGACCTCTTCATGGGATACATTGAGGAGCATCTAATTTATGATTCCACCCATAATTTATATCTCAAGGAACTGGATATTTGGCGTAGATATCTGGACGAATGTTGGTTGGTTTGGCGTTTGGATGAGGAGTAGCTTGCAGAATTTATGTCATATTTAAATCAGAATAAATGGGGCACTGAATTTACATCAACTAATAACCAGTCTGAGATTATTTTTCTGGATGTTATCATCACTCGGAATCCAGTTGATACTTTACACACCAAAACATTTCGCAAATATCTCCAATACAACAATTTGTTACATGCTACTAGCATGCATCCCAACCACATCATTCGGAATATACCCAAATCTCAGTTCCTCAGTATTCGTAGAATTTGTTCCTCAGATAATGAATATGAAGAATCCCAGCAAGATCTGGTTAACAGGTTCAGAGCTAGGGGATATAATGAGCTTGACATCCAGAGTGCCCAACAGGTTGCTTCCAACTCAACTAGAACTTCACTTCTCACATATTGTGAGAAAACCCGTACTGAACAGCTCGATTCCATCCACTTCATTACCACATTTGGACGGAACATCAATTTAGTTAGAAATATCATTTCCAAACATTGGAAAATTCTTATTGCCAATGATGAATTACCACCTTTGATTGGTGACATGTGTAATTATGGGTACAGAAGAGGCAGGACATTAGGCTCCTTCTTTTCTCACTTCAAAAGAGTTAGCTCGCAAGGAGCTATACATCATCAATTAACTATGACAGGTGATAGATTATGGGGCACCTATAATTGTGGCCATTGCTCATCTTGTCCATTTATTTTTACATCCAAACAGTTCACCAGTAATAACACCAATAAGGTATATGACATGAAATTCTTTGGCAATTGCAACAGCGACCGGATTGTGTATCTCGCAACATGCACATGTGGCTCTTTTTATGTTGGACAAACATCATGACCACTTCATCTGCGTATGTCTGAACAGTAATAACACCAATAAGGTATATGACATGAAATTCTTTGGCAATTGCAACAGCGACCGGATTGTGTATCTCGCAACATGCACATGTGGCTCTTTTTATGTTGGACAAACATCATGACCACTTCATCTGCGTATGTCTGAACATCGTAGTGACATATGAACCAAGAGAGAGACTAATGCCTTATATAGACACTGTTTACACCATAACTCAGCTAGATTCCAGTTCACTGGTATTGATAGGATCCTTGGTGACATATCCAATAAACAGGGATGGCACTCAGTCCTCACAAAGAAAGAGAAGTATTGGATCATCAAACTCGGTGCTTTGTTTCCACCTGGCTTGAATGACCATTTGTAAATTTATGAATTTTTATTTTTCATAATTTTTAGTTATCATGTTTACTATTATTATCACATATATTGTCATCACAAATGTATTTTTATTCTATATATATTTTCTTTTTATTTTCATACAGGAAACCATTTGAATCTAGGGAAGATTCCTATTGGATGGTTCACTCTATATTTGTATGTGTGTCACTTTACATCAGTAATTACCTTTGTTCCCACTGAAGAAAGCCTGTTGGCTGAAACTGGTCTGGGATGTATACTACCTTATGGATTTATATTAAATTTATGTATTAACTTTATTGTTTTTTGTGCTTTTTCACTGAGTTTGGTGCTGGCGCTTTTTGTTTAATCATTCTGTAAGAATACCAGAGCTTCCTTGTTTGATCTGTTTGCCCCGGTTTGTGTAACCCCTACCCTTCTGCTTGCACGTCAGTGCAGGTCGGATACATA
Source organism: Protopterus annectens (assembly GCF_019279795.1). Taxonomy (NCBI): domain Eukaryota; kingdom Metazoa; phylum Chordata; order Ceratodontiformes; family Protopteridae; genus Protopterus; species Protopterus annectens. The sequence continues at coordinate 1,709,575,795 of NC_056729.1, read as the reverse complement.
ACAGTGAGTAAAGGCTTGAGAAAAAGAGGAGGCAGACAGGCTGTCCTTTGGGAGGTTAAGCTAAAGCTTAATGTACATTATGCGCTTTTATTGTTGAAGATCTTACATAAAAACGCAGCATTTCTATCTTGTGAGATTCCAGCCGCCTCTTATAATCTGACGAGGTTTTTTTCTTTTAGTTTAATGCCAACTTGGCTTGTCTGTAGTAGGTCATCGGCTCTTCCAAATAAGTGTTTCTTGCCATATCTGCATTGGTTTGTGGTGCTGGTGTTAGAATCGCTTGCTGTATTATTAGAAAGACTAAAGTGACATTAGAGGGTAAAAAACTTAAAACGTTTAAAGTGGCCATGTTCCCTAGCAGTGAAAGACTTTCAAATGATACCCTTTCCGCTGACTTCAGCTACTGATCCCTGCTGATGATATTAATGACATGTACTCGATGTCCCTCGTCTTCCTCATGTTCTTGATCTCCATTCCTCCCTCCCTTGTTGTAAGGAAAACAGGAAACCTTGGTCGTTATCAGTACTCTTTCCTTACAGGAGATCAGTTTCTTTACACTGCCTCAATCCTTTTACATAAATCAATCATATTTTCCTTTAGAATACACTTTATGTACCAGTTATTACAATTTAATCTGTTGTTTAACTTTGTTTTGTTGTCATTACCAACCATCAGTGTAGTTTAAAAATATATATATCCCTCAAATTATGGGCTTTTTCTGTAAAAGATGCAGAAGCCATCTTTTCCACCCTCAACCTATATGTGGTCAAATGCATATGGAAATATTTTATTATTTATTTATTTATTGATTGACATTTGTTAACTGGATTAGTCCAGACTGACTATTTTTGAGAATTTTTGTGTCATAGACAATGGCTTCTTATGCATGTTGGTTTCCGATTGGTTTAACACATCCTCAGCATCTACAGCTGTATCTAACACTGCTTTAAAATCAGCTGATGCCAGTCTCTCTTCTCTTTCATGGTAAAAAAAAAAAAAAAAACATTAAATGTTAATTTCTGCTGCATTATAGGAGTATGTAAATCACAAGCTATATTCCCCCTCACATCAGTCACCACAGGAAAAATTAAAACCGGATTGTGATAAAATATTAAATTTATATGAACAAAAGGCAACTGATGAAGAAGAATAAAGTTATTCCAGCATCTCTTGGCAGATGAGCTTATTTTACAGGAAAGCAGAAGAGTACCGCCCCTTAAGCAGCCTGTTTGTACAATAAAAAAATAATTAAATCAACAGTTAATCTTTTAAAAAGACAATTAAACTGACAATTGTACATTACAATAACTGAATGAATAAATGCACAACCATTGTCATTTCGGTTAGACACAGTAGCACAGCTCATTTCAAATCATTGTTTAGCCAGTTTAGAGTTATAAATTTATTTTTATTTTACATTTGTTGACCAGGCTAGTCTAACTGGATATATGTCCATTTTCAGTAGAGGCCCGGGGAGAAAATCTCCAAGCATAGGCAGCAACATAACATACAATATGTACAATAGTAAAATGAATAACAGAACATTGTTGAGATTGTAAATATGGAAAAACTTTTACAGAGTCCGTTATGGGATTTAGCTAACATCTAAGGAAGTCTAGCTATTTAGCGGATGAAAGTGCTTAACATAATAAATTGTTGGTGGATTATCTGTGGATGCTTTCTTTTTATTTTAGTTATTTTGTTAACATCTAATACAAAGAGCAGACAACACTGAAAAAAAACATAAGCCCCACTTTTTTTTTAAGTAAGAAGGAAAGCCAATATAAAAATTCTTATGAAGTAGTAAGAAGGAAATCTCGTTAGATACTAGTGAGATGTTAAACAACTGGTTAATACAGGTCAGCATCCTAGTACAATAGAGTAGCAAAATATGGGCAGAGCACGATTGAGGAGAGAGATATTAGTCAGGGTTAGAGCAGGGACAAAGCCAATGTGTTTTAAGGTATTCTTTAAGGTGTTTTTTGAAAAGCAATGTAGAAGAAAGAGTAAAAAGTTCACTTGGAAGCTGGTTCCAGATTCTTCCCACTGTATTAGAGAAAAGTGAGTCCCCAGCTTTGTTGTTAGGTTTAGTAGTGGAGACTAGAAGCTTATTAGCTGAGCGTAGTGTTGCTAGATTTTTGTATGGGGTAATAAGGCTAGTGAGGATTGGGATATTATTAGGGTGGTGAAGGATTTTTTGGGTCATAGTAAGTTGTTGACACTGAAGTTGGTTCTGCAGTTCTAACCATCTCCATTGTTTAAGGTTGTGACAGTGGTGGGTTCTAAAAGGGGCGACAGTGGCAAATCCTTCTTTGTTATTGTAGCTGGTTGCAAGTTTGCTAAGGTTGTTTTTGGATAGATTGGTATATATGGCTGAAGCATATAGTAGGGTAGAGATAAGGTGGGTCTGGGCAATAGTGGTTCTAGCTAATGGCGTAAGGAAGGGTTTGATTCTATAAAGAGAGCCTAGTTTTCTATTGACAGATTTTATGGTAGTATTAATGTGATCCTCAAAGCTAAGGTTGTGGTCAATAGTATACCCAGGAGACAGGTTGTAGTGTCTGGGCATATGCTAGTTCCATTGTTGGTGGTTACTGTAAAGTGAATTTGTGGTGACATTTGGGTAGTAGCAAAAGGCAGTAATTTTGTTTTTTGGGGTTCAGGAGGAGGCATTGTTGCATGAACTAATTTTCAACAATATTAAATTCTGTTTGGGTGAGGGTCTAGAGAGAGGTTAGGGACTTGGCTGTGCATATTAAAGTAGAATCATCAAGAATGAATGTCTTGTCTTCAAAATCCACAATCAAACTATGGTGCAATTTACAAGGTGTAATCATAGTTCTAGTCTCCGTACCCCTCCTAGCATCACTGAAATGCTCTGTTATCCTAGTTTTAAAATTTAGCAATGTCAGTGGCACAGCAATTAGTGCACTCTCCCATGGTGTAGAAGGTTGTGGGTTCTGTGGGTGTTGTTCTGATAAGACGTTAAATCAAGGTCCCATCTGCTTGAGTTGGTGGTAGCCCTGGTGGTTGTAAAAGATTCCCTGATGCCCTGGCCAAATTTTGCCTAGTGGTATAAAATACCGCCTCAAGTCTCCCCTAAAAAGAGGCTACTAGTATAATGGGACTAATCTGGTTAACAAAAGATAAATAAATAAAAAACGATCTTTGAGTTTGTCCTAGATATTGATGTAGCTCACTGCGTTCATAAGACATAGCAAAAATTACCTTTTTAAAACCACAAGTAAATGTTCCACTGTCAAGAAATGTGTTGCCATTTATAGTGCTGACATGCAAATATTTAATTTTTGGTCTCCTAGGTGGCAAAAATCCTAAGTGCCTGAAGTTGACAGAATTAAATTAACCATCTTCTTCTTCAGATGTCATTTATTTGCGTGGGGTTTAATGTTATATAGCAAACTTCAAAGAGGGACAGCCACGTGGATCTCTTTAATTCCAAATTCCATTTGCAGTGAACAGTTTATAAAGTCTTTCTGTTTTTACTTTCAGATGATTGCTTTCTCCATGGATACACATTTACTGACAGAACTGCTGTAGTGTTAGTACTACAATAGTGCCACTGAATGAAGCATGTTTGATTCATGGCTGCCCCATTTTTGCACTGATGTTTAACTGAATTGCAGATACTCCAGGGTGCTACTTTTGTAAATCTGTTAGGTTATATTTGTTCTAGAGATACAGTAACATAATTAATTGCAAACATATACAAGGCATCTGGTTGCACTGATTTTGTGAAAGGCACAAACTGTGGTCAGTGCTACAGTGGTTTCATGAAATATGAAAACTGTGCCCAGCAATGAAATGGTTTCCTACATGGAGTTGTGACTAACCAATTGTTAATGTGATTTCATGAAAAACACACACAAGTTACAATTTGATTGTGGCCTGATGAAAAATATGCACTATTGGCTGATTATTTCATCAGTTTTATGTATAATGCATATACTATGCCTAGTGCTACAGCAGTTTCAAGAACAACATGCATTAGACATAGTACTGCATTGGCTTCTTAAGTGATGTAACATTCAGTTGGCCCAGTGTTATAATGGTTTCTTGAATATTGTAACACAGGGTAGGTCAAGTGCTATGTTTATATTGCGAATAGCAGACTCTGATCCCAGTGAAAGAGCAGTATGGTGAATTGCAGAATGTTCAGCAGGCCTAGTGCTTTAGTTGTGTCATGAACAGCATTGCACACACAAGGCCCAGTGAATTCATGAATATGAAACACTAATACCAGTGAAGTAGTGATTATAAGAAAAAAATATACACTACAAGAGAAGCTTCAGTGGTTTCATAAGTAGCATACCACAGACTAGTCTCATTGCTGTAGTAACGTCTTGAATAAGATGCATAATATTGGTGAAACAGTGATTTCAGTAAAAGAAAGAATACACTCTGACCAATGATTCAGTGGTTTCATGAACAGTATAAAACACACACATGGCTCAGTGCACCTCATCCTCTTTATGTCAAAAAGAAAGGTTAAGAATATCTTACTGTCATACTACTTGAATGTGAAATATATATTTTATTTTTTATTTTATTGAGCAAGTAACATCTTTTCAGGGGAGACCCAGGGTGGTATTTATACTACTAGGGGAAGTTTGGGCATTGGGGCATTTCCCCTACTTATTATTGCTGCAAGTGGGACCCATTATGCAGGAGCACTTCCTGTTTCTGTTCCAGGTGCAGATGCAGCCCAGAAAAACAAGGAATCAGATGGAGAGAAAAGGAGATAATGGTGTGGTGAGAGAAATGGAGGATAAACGAAATACCAAGACGTGAAAATGTGTGCAGGATTCTGAGAAGATATTTCAAAGAAGTATGTTTGATAGAGATGAGTCAGCAAATAATGCATGTATAATTACAACCCTCCAGTCGAGACGGTTGTGGGATGATTTACTTAAATAAATGGTGATGCAGAGTGAGCCAGAAAATGAAGGAGAGATTTCCTGGTGGGACATTCTTGAGAAAGTAAAAAAGGAGGATGCAGAGACAATCCGTTGGAATGGAGGTGAGATGGAAAAGATAACATACGTACAGAAAGTAAAAGGCAAACATGGAGTAGCAGAAAAGAAGTTAGAAGAAAATGAAAAACAGAATAATGTAGTAAGGATTCAAAGTAAAGAAGACAAAGAAATGGACAGGTATGAAGTGTGGAACAATTTGGGTGTAAACATACATGAGATAACAGTGTATATTCTTATTAACAAAGAGGCATTTTCTGACATTGTATTTGAGACTTTTTTTTTTTTTTCCCAATGGAATATTTTCTTCGAGAATGTAAAAAAATGAAATACTGTAACCCATGGACTCTTTATATGATAAAAGCATTTAACAGGAAAACACAAAATCATTTAAATTTTCAAATAGAGGTGGAAAAAGAGACTTTGAAAAGACATTTGAAAACTTTACGTATGTAAAGAAGTGCTGGGCATTGCAAACGTTTATGATAAAAGGGGTTTATGGACTGGTGGATGGGATTGTAATACTGTGTTAAAAATAGAAAGAGAAATAATTATACATATATAAAGCATGATAAATGTGGAGGGGAATAGGGATGTTGTAAAATACCAGGGGCAACCCAAAATATGATTTTTGTGGAAAAGGACATTTCATGAGTAACTATGATAAAATAAGATGTTATATTTGTGCGGAAATTGACCATGATGCAAAAGAATACTCTGAATTGAAATGCTACAGATGTAACAAAATTGGATATTTATGGAGGGACTGCAAAAATTAAATTAAGAGCCAGAAAAAAAGAAAAAGAAAGAGTAGAAAATGAGCAAAGAAGAAATTTTAGAAGTAATAGAAATAGATGAAAAATTAGATGAGAAAAATAATACATGATACTGAAGAAAGTTCTGAAATAAGTGATGACGAAGACATAAATTGGAAGGTAATAAAAGAGAAAAAAGTTATATTGGTAAAAGGGTAAAAGATAGAAAAAGAAAGTGTAAAAAGATAAGTACAAAAGAAAAGAAAAAGAAAGGAAATGGATGAAAAAGAATATATACAGGTAATGACTGGGGTTGGTATAATGGTTTAGGTGTCTGACTCACAGACACAAGATCTAATGTTTGTTTCTCACCTTTGGGAGAGAAATTGGGTAGACTTATAATATCCTCTTAAGAAAGTTAGCCTAGTAATTATCTATGAGTTTATGAAACAGGGAACCTAAGGAAAAAGGTTGGGAGTTGACATAATGGTTAAGGTGTTTACCTTACAATCACAGGGTACAGGATTTGATTCTCACCTCTGGGGGAAATTGGCTATGCTTAAAATGGCCTGCAAGGGCATCTAGCCTAGTACTTATCTATGAACCTATAACTATCCAATTTGGGTTCAGAGGTTGGCATAAAGGTTAAGGTGTTTATCTTACAGATGCAAGGTGCAGAGTTTGATTCTCACATGGGATAATTGGCTAGGCTTAAAATGGTCCACAGGGGCAGTTAGGTTAGTACTAATCTATGAACCTGTGGAAAATGAAATTTTTAGAGTTTTTTTTGTAAAAATGAATAGTATTAAGTAATAAGAATAGGGATTTTGGAGTGGTGTAATACATAGGTTCATAGGTTCATACTAGGCTATCAGCCCTAGGGCCTATACAAGCCTAGCCATAACAATTCCCTGGCTATTTCTTCCCACAATATTTACTTCTCTGGACCCCTGTCTAGCAGGGAGACTGACGTGATCCCCAAGGTGAATTTCCTATCTCCCATCCAATTGTCAAGGTTCCTTTTGAAGAGGTCCAAGGAGGCACTCTGCTTGACATGTATGGGCAGTCTATTCCAGAGTATGGGGAGTCTCTGGGTCAGGAACCTATCCCTCCAGCATGTTTTGTTCATTGTGATGACAATGTTTAGATCTCTGGAGTGTGTGGCTCTGAGGGATTGGGATTTCTTTAAGTGGAGCATGTCCAACAGCTCAGGGTTTGGCATGGCCTTGTATGTTAAGCAGAGATCACCTCTGAGTAGATGATATGCGACAGAGTATAGCTGGAGTTTTTTTAGACAGTCAGCATAGGGCATCTGCTTTAAGCCTGTGATTCTTTTAGTGAGGTATTTCTGTGGCCTTTCCAGCTGTTGCAGATGTCTTGTGAGGTAGATACCATACGGGGCATTGTATTCTATAATGGGTCTAATGAGGGATGAGTACAGTGGGCCAATGACCTCCTTTTTTCTGGATGAAAAGCCCTTAGTGATGAGGTGTGCCACATAGAAGGATTTCCTGACTGTTGTGGCGATGTGGTTATCGAAGGTGAGACCACTGTCCACCTGTGTCCCTAAGTCTCTCATTACACTTTCAGTGTTTAGGGTACTGCCACCTATGTGGTAATTCATGGGTACATGTTTTTTTCCCAAAGGGGATAACTATACATTTCTTGGCATTGAACTTGAGCCCATGGCTCTGGCACCAAGCATATGTTTCTGTAAGGCCCTTTTGTAGAGTATCCACATCATGTGGGGATTCAGTAATGGCTCCCAGTTTGCAGTCATCTGCGAACTTTGTTAGCCGGAGTCCCTTAGTGTTGGCCTGTACTTCAGAGAAGTAGATGCTAAACAAGAGTGGTCCCAGGACTGAACCCTGAGGTACTCCACTTGTCACCTGTCTGGAGCTGGATTTGGAGTCGACTACTTTTACAGTCTGGATTCTGTCAGGAAGCTAGTTGGCAACCCATCGAGCTATGTAGGGATTTATGCCCAGCTTAGTAAGTTTATCTGTGATTCCAGGGTGGGGGATGGTGTCAAAGGCCTTTGACATTAATGTAGTTATACTAGAAAACAAAAAAGTTTAACAAATGATAAAATATTACACATAGAGAAACTATGGGGAGGAAAGATAATCTGAAACTTGGGAAATGAGAGATGCTCTGGAATAGCTCTATTCTGTAGAAATACAATAAAGATATTAGATCTAACTTTAGCAAAAAATGGGAAGATCATCCATTGTAGATTTAAATGGAAAAACAGGTATATAGAATTACAAGATTACATGCTTATACTAATTGTAAAGAAAAGGAAGGCTTATTTCATCAGATTGTAGACTATGTGTGGTAAATATGAATATTATAACAGCAGACATTAATTGTGATTTAAGAGACAAGAGTAAAAAAAGAAATGATATAAAAAAAATGCTAGAAGTTCTAAGATGTGGTAAGTTAAAACTTTGGACAAAAATTCATGGACTTACAAAGGGGGTGGGTATAGAATTGAAATAGATTATAATATGAGAAGGTTTAGTTATAAGAGAAGGGGAGATAGTTGAAACAGGATTTTCTGATCATCTTGCAATATGGCTAGAGATAAAGGAAAATAAAGAATGTATAAAATAGGCAAAGGAATAAAAAAGGATAAATGAGAAAGCATAGAATGAAGAAGGAAAGATATTAGTAATACAGTTATGGAAAGATCATACCACCACAATAACATTTTATAAAAACTGGTCTGAATGGTGGATGATGTATAAGGGAAATATAACATGATTTGAGAAAAGTAGTGAAAGAAAAATATAAAAGAACTTATAATGAGGTTGTGACACCCCTCCTCTTGATCAGAAATAAAGGAGCCTGAATCCCACCACCAACACTGGTGAGGGACGTTCACTTGGAACAAAGACAGATACACACAGTATTTCCAGATGCAGCTCTCTGCATCAAGCACAGTTTCCCTTAAGACCACTCAGGGAACACACCTCAGTCTGGGTTCTCTGACTTCCCACTGGCATAACTGTAGAGTTGAGTCCTCACTCATGTGTCCAAGCCAAGTCCTCCAACACCCTCTCTGTGAAACCAGTGTTCTGTGTCCATGCTCCAAGTAGCTGACATACACACTCTTTGAGATTTGACTTGCACACACACGCATGTGCACATACACACACACACACACACACACACACACACACACACACACACACACACACACACACATACCTACCTGGGAAAGGCTGGCACAGATTTAGTATCTATGCCCCTCTGCCCAGACTATAAGGTATCTACTGCCACCAGACACTCTAAAGCCAGCTACTCTAAGGTTCGTACAAGGGTAGTTAATTACACTGAGTGAAATTAATATTAGAACAAATAGCATTGTTATAGCATTGTTTGACCAATGCAGCACGGATGTCAGGAGTGGCCACGGTGTCACCAACTAAATGTAAGAACTCTCAAAGGTTAAAGATTCTCTGAAGCACCACCCACAGTGAGAAGTTTACATATTTAATAATAAATAATAAAAGAACATGAAAATACTGAATATCTATTTATAATAAACACCAGAGTTTCAGCATAGGAAATATTAAAAATAACACAGGTGGACAGATTCCCACAGATACAGAAAAACAGTACTTAACTAATCTTGCTATATTTTACTGACTGATTTAAAGAATTACTTATTCAGTGGTTACTTACTAAAGCAAGGCAAGATGAAATGGGTGTAAGATTCTTCTTTGTCAGGTTCCAAAACCAGACTATTCTTAGGCTTATTTAGTATTAAAACATCATTTATGTCCTGGATTACAGAATGACATCGCATATGTCTGGTCATCTGACCTCTAATTCCCATACTACCCCCTTTGCTAGAAATTGGACCAGAATCTTGCACATATATGTTATCATACATACCAACAGAGCTTTGCTGAGATGTGTTAAAGTATCTGGAAGCCATGAAAACATTTCAACACTTCCACCCTTCAGGGTAGCAATTAGTTCACTGCTAAAGAAAATACACCAGGATTCCTAGTCACTGTTTTTATAGACATTTCATATGTGGCTGCAATCAGAACTGTAGGATACAATCATTATGGCCTACCAGGTAATTTAATTTCCTATTTTCTCTTCTCTTCCAGTATCCTCTGTTACAATTTTAATTTCAGTAGTTGTAATACAGTCTGACATATAGGTGTATTTCTTTCTTCTGTGCAGCAGGACCCACTGTTGGTAAATTTTTTTAACACAAGCTGCTTTGCAAATACATTTTCAACACAAGCAACTGTACAAATCAGTTTGTTATACAAGTGACATATAATTCTTTACTACACTCCAGTTAGCTATGCTGGCATATGTTACACAGCCACTGCCCTACTTATCCTGGCATAGCTGGCAATACCTCAAATTGCCACATATCTTCCCCTTTGAAGACTCAAGCTAGTTTTTCAAGTTACCCTTGAGAAACATTGCTTGAGAGGAATGAAACTGTCTTGGAATGCATTAACCCATACATTGTCTTGAGAACCCATAAGCACTGGCATTGCTGACCCCACTATGGTGCTGCACTGTCATATCAAATGCCTGTAACCATAGGTGCCACCTTAATAACTTGTCATTTCACTGGCAGGCTCAATGTAGCCATGTTAAGGGATTGTGGTCTGTAATTACAGTGAACTTCCTTCCATACAGATAGGGTTGCCGTTTCTTCAGTGCCCATACTATGGCTAGACATTCTTTTTTCTACTGCTGCATAACATTCCTCCCTAGGTTGGAGTCTATTGCTGAGATATGCAACTGGGTAATCTTCTCCCTGTGAGGAAATCTGGCTGAGTACTCCCACCACACCATGGTTCAAATGAGCTATCTATAGTACCCTACTATCCCCAAGAATGCCCTCACCTGCTTTTTGGTAACAGGGGCAGGCTTAACCTGGATATCTTCCACTTTGGCAGGTTCTGGCCTGATTTTATCACTCCCCACTCTATGTCCCAGGTAGGAGACCTCTGCCATATCTACCTGATACTGGATTTAATGGTCAACCATGCCCTTTGCAGTCTGGCCAGGACCCCCCTGACATGCTGAAGGTGCTCATGCCAGGAATGGCTGTAAATGACAATATCATCCAGGTAAGCAAGGGCATAATCTCCTGCTCCTGCTAGGATATCCTCTGCCAGCCTCTGGAAGGTTGCTGGGGCATTTTTCTCCCAAAAGACATCTTTGTGAATGCGTATAATGTGTAAGGAGTCACAAAGGCTGACCTCTCTGTAGCAGTGGGAGTCAAGGGCACCTGCCAGTAGACCTTGGTCAGATCAGTAGTATTCAGATATTTAGCTCCACCCAGCTATTCTAAAGCTTCATCTGTCCTAGGAATGGGTTATGCATCTGACTCTGTGTGACTATTTAGTTTTCAGTAGTCCACACAGAACCTGGTGCTGCAATCTTTCTTTGGTACCAGCACCACTGGGGAGGCCCAGGGACTGCTGGTCTCCTGTATTACCTCCAGTTCCAACATTTCTGTATCACCTCCCTCAGAGTCTGTCTGACTCACTCAGACACCCTGTAAGGTGGCTGCTTCATAGACCTTTGGGGTCCTGTATCCACATGATGCTGTACCAGGTAGGTATGCCTAGGTTTCCCTGTGAGCATGCCCCCAAACTCTTGTAACACTGGTCGAATTTCTTGAACCTTGATAGGGGATAGCCACTGGGAGATTGCTTACCCCTTTCACTAAGGTGTCAAGTCTGAGCCTCACTGAGGAGATCAATCAACAGATCCCCCTCAGATTCCTCCTGCCATTCACTGCAAATAGTCAGCAGCAGGGCCACGCTATCTTGGTAAGACTTCATCATGTTAACATGGTACAATTTGTGCCCCTGCCTCTTTGCCTAGCAGTTCTACCTTGTAGTTAACATTACTAACCTTCCTTACCACTTTGTAGGGGCCCTCACAATCTGCCTGCAGTTTATTGTGTCTGACAGAAATGAGAACCCTAACCTGCTGTTCAACTACACTAAAGACCATTCTCCACGCATCTGCAGACCAGTTTAAGTGGGAGTTGGACAAATATCTGCCCTATCTGTTGTTTGCCTAAAGAGAGATGCCCCAGGAATCAACAGGTTTTTCACCCTTTGAGTTACATACCAGACTTTTTTCTGCTGTTGGGCTCCTGCCTGGTTCTCCTGGGTCCAGCTCATGAGCTCCCGAAGCCTTGTCCTGAGGTTTAGGACATATGCCACAACAGAATCCTTCTGGGATTCACACTCACGCTCCCACTCATCACAAATCAAATCTAAACATTCCCTCACCCTATGCCCATACAACAACTGAAATGGTGGAAAACCTATGGATTCCTGGGGTACCTTTCTGTGTGCAAAGAGCAGATGGGGCAAATATCTGTCCCACTCTTTCTTATACTGGTCTGCAAATGTCCGTATCATAGGTTCATAGGTGTGCACTAGGCTAATGGTCCTGGAGCCTTTACAAGCTTAGCCCATTTGATTACCCTGGCATCGTGCCACCCGACCTTAGTTGCCAGTGCCTCTGTCAAGTAGAGCCACTGGAGTGATCCCTGGGGTGAATTTTCTATTTCCCATCCACTCATCAAGATTTCTGTTGAAGAGTGCCAGTAAGGTGCTCTGTTTGACATGTATGGGAGGTCTATTCCATAGTATGGGCAGTCTCTGGGTTATGAACCTGTCCCTCCAGCATGTTCTGTTGATTGTGGTAATGAGGTTGAGGTCTCTGCAATGTGTGGTGTGGCGGGATTGTGATTTCTTTAGATGTAGCATTTCTAACAGAGCTGGGTCAGACCTGGCTTTGTAAGTCAAGCAGAGATTGCCTCTAAGTAGGCGATATGAGACAGAGAATAGTTGGAGTTTTTTGAGTCTGTCCATATAGGACAAGTGTTTAAGGCCTAGGGTCCTCTTTGTGAGGTACTTTTGTGGCCTCTTCAGTTGTTGCAGGTGTCTAGTGATTTACATGCCAAATCAGGCATTGTACACGATGACTGGCCTAAAGAGGGAAGAGTAGAGAGAGACAATGACCTCTTTCTTCCTGGATGCAAAACCCTTAGTAATGAGATGTGGCACATAGAAGGACTTTCTGACCACAGTGGCAATCTGGTGGTCAAAAGAGAGGTTGCTGTCAATCTGTGTTGCCAGATCTCTTATACCGCCTTCTGTGTTCAGTGGACTACCATAAATGTGGTAATTCATGGGAACTGAGGCATCAAAGGAACATTGACCTTGTCTCCTGCCTTGCCTAGGTTTTGGCAGTATTCACAGGTGCTGCAGTACCCTATTACATCCCTTGATATCCCAGACCAATAAAAGTTCTGCATAATGCATCTTTGGCATGCTTTATGCCTGTATAACCTTCAAAAGGAATGTCATGAGCTGTGGTTAGAAGTGTCAGATGGTAGGCTTGAGGTACTACCAACTTCTGTATTACCTCACCCTCTAGCCCTCCCTCGGGGTCCACACTCTATACAGTAATCATTTGTTCCAGTATACAGACTCTCCCCTTCCTTGAGAATCAGGTGCCTCCCAAGCTACCTCCCTCAAGTTTCTTAGTCTAGGGTCTGAGAGCTGAGCCTGTCTCACCTCACTATTTTTAACAATTCCCAGCTCCCCTTCCACAGGAAGTCTGGTATCCTCCAACAGCAGTTCCTCGCTATCAGCCTCGGTACTACCACTCACCTCTGCCCTTGCAGTCACTGTGTCCAATTGTCCTACCAGCAAAATATGGCTCACCATCACTCTCACTGCTACATGGTAGCTCCCTCCCTGAAATAACCACCTTACTAGCTCTGGCTTCAGGTGTGGGGTCTGTCTGCGTCTTCCCCAGGCTAGCAAACCCACATGCCTGTCTCCAAGCCTGACTGCATGCAACTGCATGCACACAAGCTACTGTATTATCAAAATGATTCTCTATCAAGACATCTGCAAAGATATACTCTAACACATCTACTTGCTTGCTTCCTTTTCCACCCTCTCAGTCAAGGTGAACCCTGGCCAAATGCATTGGAATTAGGTCCCTCCTAAATCTCTGACTGGAGTGGACTGCCCAAACAAGTACTGGTCCTATTTAACCACTGCAGGCTTCACAATGGTTATGTCACAGGCTGTGTCTCTCTTTTACAAGTGGCCTGTTTTCCATCCACTAACATAGGGTATACATTCTGGTGATAGTCTAGTACCCCTGTTTTCTCCAGACAACTTACCACTGGGATACTGTTATTCCCTCTTGCTGGCTCCCCCACCTATTATTCCCCACCTTGCTTCCATGGATGTCTATTGGATACATGACCCCACTGGTTATATTTAAAACATCTAACCTTTGATCCTGGCTATGTACCTGGTCTAGTGGTTTCCCCTGTTACTGGTGGATTCTATTTAGACTGCCCACCATGGGTTCTCATATCTATGTGCAGCACTGGGTATCCCCTTTCTGTGCAGTGATGCCCTGCTTGCTAAGTAGAGATCCCCTTTTTTCCATAGCATATCTGCACAGTTACACTCCCGGTTTGCCAATCAGATTCTCATTTCCTCAGGCAAAGTGCCAAGGGCTTGTTCCCTCACCAAAACATCTGCCAGTCCTTCAAAAGTGGTGACCTGACACCCACTCATCCACCAATAAAAATAAGTGCTTAACTCAGCGATATAATCATATGCACTTTCATCTGCCTTGCGTCTGTGCTCCCGAAACTTTTTTTCTGTAAACTCCAAGGGTTAATTAAAATATTCTAGTAAACAATGTTTTACTTTGTCATAGCTTAAACAAATGATATCAGACAATTTAGAAATGGCAGTTACAGCGTTACTATGGACTAAGGGAGTAGGAACAATACCCAGAGCCCTTAGTCAACACTATACTGTTTATATACTATTTCAAATATATGAATTAAAAAAGTATCACCTTCTCTAAACTGTGAAAGAAATTTACTGACCTTTATTGCTTCTAGGGTTTGGTTATTCCCTTCCCCATGACCTCCATGACCCTACCAAAGGGTCAGCATCTCCCTCTCATGTTGATGCTGCTTCTCTTTTTCTTCAGCCTCCAAATGCTGCAGTCTCTCCGCTGATTCTAATTCCAAATGTTTGGCCTCCAGTCAAGTCCCTTTAACTCCAAACAGATTTTTAAGTATTCTGAGGAAAAAGTGAACTGTTCTGTTTCTGAAGGCTGCAAATCCCCATCGCCAAACTGGTTATGTTCCTGGCTGCTGGTCTGAGTTACAGCTGTGACTAAGGCTGAAATTATTTCCTCTTTTCTCAGGTTGGCATGTACACATCCTTTATCAGCCTGCCATAATCCTCTGCTGACATTTTTGCCTGCTTTCCCTGACTAAACTAAACTAACAATAAATAAGTAAGTTAAACAAATAATTAAAACTGTTGTGAAAATGAAACTCTGCATGTTTACCTTTTAGCTGCTGAGAGTACACACACCTTCTGTGACAACTGCCTACAGGCTACAGAAGTTCAATTAATATCCACACCACTGCTCATCAATATGTGACATCCCTCCACTGGGCCAGTAATCAAGGAGCTTGAATCCTCACCACTGACACTGGTGAAAAGCATTCACTTGGAACAAAGACAGATACACACAGTATCTCCAGATGCAGCTCTCTACATCAAGCACAATCTCGCTTAAGACCACACAGGGAGTACTTACTCTAGGGACTTGGTTTCCCTGTCTCTCTCTCCAGGCCCCCAGTAAGTCTCCCCACTGGCACAGAGTTCAGTCCTCAGCCAAGTGTCGAAGCCAAGTCCTCCTACACCCTCTCTGTGAAAGTGCACTGTGTCCCTGCTCCAAGTAGCTGACACACACACTCTTTGAAATTTGATTTGCATACATGCACCTGGGAATGTCTGGCACAGATTTACTAGCTATGCCCCTCTGCCCAGACTATAAGGTAGTTACTGCCAACAGACACTCCAAAGCCATCTACTCTAAGGCTTTTATGAGGGTACCCAATTATACTGAGTGAAATTAATATTAATACAAATGGTGGTGTTTGACCATTGAGGCAAGGATGTCAGGAGCGGCCACAGTGTCACCAAATAAATGTAAGTACTCTCAAAGGTTAAAATATTCTCTAAAGAACCAGCTGCACTGATTAGTTTAAATATATTTAAAAATAAATAATAAGAGAACATGAAAATACTGAATATCTATGTACAATAAACACCAGAGTTTCAATCACATGAAATATTAAAAATAAAACAGGTGGACAGATTCACACAGATACAGAAAAACAGTACTTAACTAATCTCACTATATTTTTCTAACTGATCTAATGGATTACTTATTCCCTGGTCACTTACTAAAGCAAGGCAAGATGAAATGGGTGACGGATCCTTCTATGTCAGGTTCCAAAAAACAGACTGTTCTAAGACTTCTTTCTCATCTAGTATGAAAGAATCATTTCAGTATTGGATTACAGAATGACATGGGTCTATATTACCATGTTGAAAGATGTGATCACCAAACACATCTTAATCGACACGGAAATATAAACCCTTTAAAATCCTGAATAGCCGCTTTAGCAAATTTTTTTTTCCAGAGGAAAAAAAATCATTCGGGTGTCATCACGGATTTGCCCTTTTCCCCACTGTAGTATGATCTCAGAGTTGATATATTTAGTTTGGGGAGTGGGAGTGCACAGCCCCCCTCATTGGTGGGTGTGGGGCAAAGCCCCCCACTATGTAGGGTTTGAAAGTTAGTTTTTTTGTGTATGGGCGAGTGTTTTTTTTCCCCTGGAAATAAATTTGCCGAAGTGGCGGTTTGGGATTTAACAGGTCAATATTTCTGTGTTGATTATGACATGTTTGCTGAACACACCTTTTCACATGGTAATATAGACCCAACTACATCACATAAATTTGCTCATCTGACTTCTGGCTCCCATACTACCCCCCCCTTACTAGAAACTGAACCAGAATCTCACACGTATGTGTTACCATACACAGATAGAGCTTTGCTAAGTAAAATTTGTTATTGCATCTGGAAGCCATAAAACCATTTTAAAACTTCCACGCTCCCAGGGCAACAATTAGTTCACTGCTAAAGACAATACAGCAGGATTTGGAACCTGTGATTTTTTTGTCTGTACCAGAATAAACTACTTCATTTTTATCCAGAAGGCTTCACTGTGTTAATTGGTGAACTGTTTGCCTTTACTGGACCCAGCGAGTGTCATTGAGTGGGTTGCTGTGTTTCTTAGTGCCTTTGTTGCTGCTCAGTTCCTTTTTTGGTTTGTTCAGTACAGCAGGATTCCTAGTCCTTGTTTCTATAGACATTTCATCTTTGGCTGCAATCAGAACTGTAAGATACAATCTTTATTGCCTACCAGGTAATGTAGTTTCAGACTATTTTTCAAAGATAGCTGGACTGAGATTAACCTCTCCTCTTCCAGTATCCTCTGTTACAGTAGTAATTTCAACAGTTATAATACAGTCTGACATACAGGTGTTTTTCTTTCTTCTTTCCAGCAGGTCCCCACTGTTGGTAAATTTTTTTAAACACAAGCAGCTTTATAAATACATTTTCAACACAATGACCAGTGCAAATCAGTTTGATATACACATTACATATAATTATTTACAAAACTCCAGCTAGCTATGCTGGTATATGTTATACAGCCATTACCCTACTTTTCCTAGCATAGCTGGTAATACCTCACATTATTCAGTAAAAAAAGGCACAGCATGACCATCCATATAAAACAGGGTTTAGTACAACAAGCTTTCGAGTTGAAACTCTTTTTCAAGAATGAATCAATAATTAAAACCACATAATAAATATACAACACCAGCCAATCACATAACATAACTCATAAACACATTATATAGTTATGCAATTTGTATAAATAATATAATTAATATAACTAACTAAACCTAATTTGTTAGAAAACTTCATTAAAAACAATAATCAACTTAATAATGTACTAAAATACTTCATTACAACCTAAAATACTTATATAGTATTCTAACTGACATATGCTTGTTTTAATTTTAAAATGGGTTTAATACTGTTAGTTTTATTAAGCCTTGGGTAAACATCAGATCTAAAAAAGTTTATACATCTGCTCTCTCTGTGGCATTCACAATATCCCCTCCCCTCTTATTCTTACAAACTCTCTGCAGTATCCTAAATTTAAAAGCATGCTCATTTCCACAATGTAGAATATGCTTGCTAAGTGCTTTGTCTCAACCCCTATTCTTATTTCAGGTAAATGGGAGGCAATTCTCTCCTTGAATTTGCAGTTGTTTTTTTCCAATATAAAAACATAAACATTTTTCACAATTAGCCAAATGAATGTCCCAGATGCCTTAAAAATAAAATTGGCTTGTGCTATGGGATGTATAAATTTTGTTTCCATATTAATGAACTTACAAAAAATGCAGTTATAACAGGGGACTGTCTCCTTGTTAAATCTATATAGCTCTTCATTTCTACCAAAATCTTTGTTGCAGAGAAGTTGTTTAAGATTCTTCTCTTTCTTATACACAAAATAAGTACTTTCTCCTACTATTTTCCAAACATTAACATCAGAACTAAGAACAGTCCAATTTATTTTAATTAT
Organism: Protopterus annectens; assembly: GCF_019279795.1. Classification (NCBI taxonomy): domain Eukaryota; kingdom Metazoa; phylum Chordata; order Ceratodontiformes; family Protopteridae; genus Protopterus; species Protopterus annectens. The sequence continues at coordinate 1,709,557,472 of NC_056729.1, read as the reverse complement.
GGACTGAGTCTGTCTCGAATGTCTGTTGTACTTCATCATATATCCTAGTTTATTACATCCAGCTTCTCTTACAGAGCTATTATTCTGGGCAGTATTGCCTTCTCTAAGTAAATATGGTTTGGCCACACTAGGCCTTTCAGATCTAATATATTCTGCCCTCTGAACTCGAAAGCTTGATGTAATAAACCATGTTTTATATGGATGGTTGTGCTGTGTCTTTTGTTACTGGATTTCATTTTGTGTTGGTTCACCAGTACGTCTAGCTGTTCCACACCTGTTTCTTGGATTTTGTTTAATACCTCACATTATCACAGAGGCATTGGAAGATTTAGAACATAATGATAGAAAGTACTTTGACAAAGAAAAAGAATTATATGAAAGGAATCTAGAAAAATTAGAGTTGTTATATAAGCAAAGGTATTTTTACAAGGAAAATGAGAAGAAACATTGAGCTTCTTTAGCAGATTAGTAAATGGAAGTGGTAGTATAATGAGATAAATAAATAATGTAAAAGGAGAAATAGAAAGAACTCCAGTAAAGATTGTGAATAGTGTAGTAAAATATGTATCAGAAATGTTTGAAGAAAAAAGGTAGTGAAAGAACATGGAAAGTGAAAAAGTTAACAGAAAAAAGAATACAAAGTTGGAAAGGAGATTTATTTAAATGAGCTAGATAAAGTATTAGGACAAGTATATATGGATTTAGCTACAGGACCAGATTTAATAAAGGTATGAAATGTATAAAAATGTAAGGGTTAGCAAAAATAAGTTTTAATGATTTTGAGTGAATGATTAAATGAAGGTTTTATGCATAAGGAATTATGTAGTGGGATATTTAAATTCATGTGAGAGAAGGAAGATAGATGACAATTAAAAAACTGGAGACCAATACTATTGAACAATTATGATTATAAGATCTTTATGGAAAAGAACTCATAACAGATTTGAAACTGAAATGAAAAATATTATGGAAGACAGTATATATATATATATATATATATATATATATATATATATATATATATAGTATAAAGGGATAAAGGGAAAGGGTTGTCAAGAATTATTTATGATAGAGAAACTGTGGATGATATTATGAATAGAAAAGAAGAAGCTAAAGATAAGATAGGAGACCTTAGTAAGACATTTGATACAATTAGACATAACATCTTATGGGCAATAATGAAAGTATATAATATAAGTGAGAACATTAGGAAATTATGTCAGTGTGTAGTAATAATAAAGTAAAAATACTTGTAAATAGCTCGTTAAGTAAAGAGGTACATATGAAGAGTCGTGTAAGACAGGGATGTTCAATGAGTTCTATACTCTTTGCATTAGTTATAAATGTGATAGTATGTGAAACAAATTACAAAATGAAGGAGGCAGGTATATAACATCTAAATGATTAAGATTTCCAGTCCTGTTAGCATATGCAAATGACATTATAATAATTACAAAAAACAACATTCAGATAAAAAAGTAATAATTTGCACAAATGCATGTCTAGAGGCGATAGGGATGGATTAAAAAAAGAGAAAAATAAAGGTTTGGTGGTGTAATAAAGATATGGGTTATATATTTTACAGTGAATGAAAGTTCTGTGTTCGGTATAAAATTATATTGCACCCGCTTATACAGCACTGTCAGCAATCCATCTACCTGGTATGAAAATAGAACTCATAGCCTTCGATTCCAACGGTGAGTGTACTACTGGTTGCACCACTGACACTTTTTGTGTTGTGTCTTTAGGCTTTTCCCGGTTAGGAGTTGCCACAGCGGAACTCCGGTCCGCTAATAATTGTTAGTTGATTTTTACGTGCCGAGTTACCAGACCTGATGCACAACATTCAACGAAGGTACGCCCATTCACGCATGTCTCCATGCAGAAGACACTCTAGCTGAGAATCGAACCGGACAGCGTCTTACTGTGAGGCGACAACGCTACTGCAGCACCACCACTGACACTACTATGTGGAAATCAGGGCTATGATTTTCTCATTGTATTCAGACAAGAAAAGAAGAGAAAAGATACATTTAAGAACCTGAATATGAAATGCGAGAGATTTTCTTTACTACTGAAGATATGTAAATTGTTAAAGAATTTTCACCAGCATTATGTAAGATATTTAGCACATAGTAAAAATATGACAACATAGATTTCTTAAACGTTGCATAAATTCAAAGGATATTTGAAGAAATATTATGTATGTCAATTACAATGGTATTTGTGGTAGATAAATTTGAACGCTTATTGCTTTGTGGCCAGTCAGTTTTGATGATTGCAGTAACATTGTTAAAACAATACAAAAAATCTGATTGTTCTGGCTGTCAATTCAGTGCTATAGTTACTTTGTGAATAACAGACAGTAATCCTTGTGAAACAGTGGAAGGATAGGAAAGCATACTCTAAAACCATTGCTTCAATGGCTTAATGAATAGGATAACATGTAGTGCTTGACTTAGTAATTTATTTTTCATTCATTTATTTAAATTTGGTAACTGGAGTAGAACACTGACCGAAATAGATATATTTCATGTTCATCCTGGAATAAAAACAAGTAACATTGTTGCAAAGGCATCAACTTTTAATAGTGCAAAATATAGAAATGCCATTCAAACTGACAGTAATACAAGACAGTAAAAAATGTTACATTGTATCAAATTTGGCAGTACAGTAAATATTGAGTAAAGTGGCATTCAGAATGTAGATTTATATGGAATATAGAAGCAGATAAAGAAACTCAGGAAAGAAGAAAGTGAGATAAGGATGTAAAGCTACAGGGAAATTCTATGAGGTACAGATTATGGAGCCATAAAGACAGAGTAGAGTAAATGTGAAAGTGGTTTACATAGGAATATGTATAGTTATTTACAAAGACCTGACTTTAATAGCCATTCTCTGGTCACTTTGATGAGGATATGGTACTGAAAAGGGATGCATAGCTACAGTGGTTTAGCTGATTCTGTTACTCCATTGACCTTAAAACATTTGTATTCACTAGTCTTTTGCAGGCCAGACTTATAGGGTCGATGAGTAACTGTATCAGTTTCTAATGGCAAGAGGAATTAATCCCAAACTTTAGAACCTAGAATATAGAAGCTGTGGTTAGTGTAATGCTACTGTCTAAAAGGTGTTTGAAGCGAGAAAGAATTTTCAGAGTGGGAGCTGAGGTTTAATGTTCTTTCACTAACGGAGAGTCTTCCTGTCATTAATTAAATGTGCTCATTTTTAGCAGTTTGTAGATTAGGAATCCAAGTAGTAGGTTTGTTTTGTTTTTTTTTTTTTTTGGACTGAGAACCAATTGTCCTTTTTCAAGATGGACTGAGGAAGTATGTTTGGTGGGGAAGGGTAATAAATCAGGAGGTTTGAGTTGATGTTACTGGTAAAGAATTAAGGTGCTTTTTGAAGTAGAGGCAATGGCTGTAAGTCCATAGTACAACTATCAGGACCCAGTGGGCTAATGGATAAGACACTAGCCCCTTAAACCAGGGATTGTGGGTTCAAGCCTCATCTGGGATAACATAATCTTGATACAATTGGAGATTTTTTAGGGTGGGGGGGCTGTTATAATGGTTAAGGTGTTTACCTTACAGACACAAGGTGTAGGGTTTGATTCTTACATGGGGAAATTGGCTAGGCTTAAAAAATGGCCCACAAGTGCAGTTAGCCTAGTACTAATCTGTGAACCTATATTCTAATCACACCTGCAGGATAATCTTGCCTCTGCCTTCTCTAATATCTGAGGAAAGAAAATATAAGATTTCCTGTGCCCAGAAAAAGAGGTTTTGGATTTTTGCTCTGATGTTTATGCTGCCTTGTGGGACACTGAAGCCCTGAGTTAACCAAACCCCAATATATTTAAGGAAGTCATTGTGTCCAGAGAGGTTTGGTTATGATCTACAATGCTTCAGTCATTCATAATGGAAGCTAGTTTGTGAGTGGTTACAAAATCATTGTTTTTGTTTTAAATGAAATAAGGATGACTTTTCTGGAGCTCACCCAAGTTACAACTATTGCAAAGGTATCCCATTCTCACAATTCTTTTTCTTCTCTAACATCTTCATCAACAGGTATTTGGGTGGTGTATGATTCACACCAATGCCTGTGTGGAACTTCTTTTGCTCCCACCAAGATTTTTTCTGAAAAATAGATTCTTCATTGAGGAACCCTCTTTTGGTTTGTCCTCCCATTGACCTGCATGACCTGACAAGTGTCATTTCCTGCCTTACAATCTCTGGAAAGGTGCTGTGACCCAAACATCTCCTTTTGCGGTCATGCAATCGGATAGTTGTGTGGTACATAGACAAACAGGATGACCCACATTATTCCTACTGTGCATACAATTGATGCTGAGCTGAGAGTGAGCTATCAGTCATGGCATCACCCCCAGAACAGTTCACATTTCAAGACACATGCAGATGTTGGCAGCCATCCTCAGCTGTAGTTCTAACCCCTGTACTAGAACTGAGGATAAGGAAGCATGTTTGCTGATGATCTTCTGGGAGGCTAGTTCCCTGGAGATCAAAAATGTTACCCCAGAGAATAAACTGTCTCCCTCTGTTCTGTTTGCTTCTTTCAGCAGGGCAGGCATAAGACTCCATTCTTTTGTAGCGCCATTATACTTTTCCCTTGAGTGTGTTTCTGCCAGGAAGATTCAGAACATGAAGACTATATCCCATCTTTGTCAGCCCTTAATGGCCAAGAGATATGGTTTCAGGTTGTCAGGTTCCTAATAGTGCAGCTGTCCGTCTCAGTACAAACTGGATGTCTCCTCTGGGCCTAGCTACATCTTTATATACGTATATAAAACCAAGCAACACTTCAAACGAAGCAAAAACCAAGAACATAAAATAAAAAATCAAAACTTATACATAGAAACACTGGTTTAATAGGACACAACACCGAATCCCAACGACTAAGCGCTTTCATCATAACAATGGCTTCATCAGAGTACTGTTGGGTGGTACAAACAACATTTAAATAACATAAAATTCTAGTACCCAGCCAATCAACATTCAATGACATCATCACAGCACTTTTAAATTTAAACAAACAGATGACAAACTATAGCACTAAATATTATCTACTCAAAATCTAAAATATATAATATGTAATATGTAAAAAATACTTTTTACCAAAAGATGTTAAAAAATTTGAACCTGTACTTGAATTAAACTCAAACACAGATCTAAAAAATGTATAAGACCTTTTTATGTACAAAAAATGTGAAACACATTCATATCCTTGTTGCTTTAGTCTTAAGCACAGAGAGAATGGCAATCCTGCCATTAAGTCCCAGTGGATGAGTGGCATTTAATCTAAGTTGCCACATAGTCACTAAATTTTCCACCTTGAGCTTTAAATCACCCCCTCTTTCATTGCATTTCACCCTGTCTATAAAAAAAATAAATATTTTTTTGAAATTGGCACAATTTAAACTATGCCTATACAATGCATTCTGGACATCTTTAATTCTAATGGCCCTGACATGTTCAGCTATTCTCTACCTCAGTTTACGTACAGTTTTACCAATGTAAAAATTTGTGCAACTGGTGCAGGTTGCCACATACACTAACATATTAGTGTTTCACAACACCTATCTGGGCAAGCTAATGTACAATTGTACCCAGTGACAGACCCATAAGGGCCATCATTGATGTACTTACATGCCCTGCATGCTACACATTTGTACATTCTAGTAATCAAGGATTTTCTGGAGGGATTTTCCATAATATCTTTTACATTCCTCCCTCGACTATACACTATCCTTGGTTTGGATCTTTATATACTTCTCATATGATAGTGGAGGTGAATGAGGCTTCCAAAAGCATTCCAATCATCATATATATTCTGTTAAGTGGAGTAGATTTTCCATCTGGATGAAGAAATATACACCACTACCTTAAGCAGTGTTCTGCAGGAGACTATAATCTATTATTTGACTTGTCTGTTAGTTAATCAATGATTATGGTGTTTGGGTGTGTCATTATGACCCTGTGGCACCAAAGCTTTGGTTCAGCTCAGGTTCATCAGACCATCACCATTACTTTAGGGTGTTATGAAACTTCAATTAGTTTTGAAGAAACTTTTTCCCTCCTTGGGACTTGAACTTCAAAACTGACAGGTATGTCCATCCCCTGGCTGGTTTAGTAAATTTGATGTTTGTCTATTTGAAGACACAGTTGGAGATGGACATTTCTTTCCTCTGTTGAATTTCTGAGTTAAAAGTCCTAGGTTCAAGTGACATCAGATGACCCATGGGTCTAAACCATACTGTTTTGTGAAAAAAAGATCTTGGAGTTAGTCTTTAAAATAAGTGCAGCCATTTTCTTGTTTTCTTCTTTAACATAGAATTCAGGGAAGAGTGATCTTTTCATGATGTTGATGTGTATCACTACTTATATTTTACCTGAGGCAATTCCAAACATTAGGAAGATTGAAAACTGTTTATGTTTGCTTTGAGTAAGGTAGCTCTGGCTTGAGTTAATCAAACACTATCCAGACAAATTGCTGACTGTATCATTTTGCTATTGTTGTTATTGTTGTTGCTACGCTTGTTCTTCTTCTTTGGCAGAAAACCACCCCTTGGCCAAAGTGGTCAAAATCCACTCTGCCAGAATGACGCTGCTTCTAATGTTGTTTTCAAGAATGTGTGAATTGCTGCCAATTTGCTATAGCCTCTTATTCATCAATTTATACTTTCACCAAGCAGTACTTGCTTAAGATATTATTGCAAGAGTCAGGCCTTAGTTGGTACCTTCATGATTCCCACCTTTCCTAAAAGGTGACCAGATACTGATCTGTGTTCTTCACAAGCATTACCAATTACAGTGGGACCGTGAAGTAATACAGAGCAGTCATCTGATTTCTTTTTGTGAGATTAGTCTTTCACATAGCCCATGTTCTGTCCTCCAGTAACCCACTGAACTAAACTGTAAAACTGAATCTCTTCTACATTTCACTCACCTCCCCACTAGACATTGCTGTATAGCACTGTACAGGTGTAACGCGCTGAGTATACAGACTTAGACAATTTGAGTTACCCTGCACACTACAATACACTAACATTGTGAAGCATTTAAGTAGCAATCTGATAGCTACTGATGTTATGAGTATCCCAAATCAACAATTATCTGAAAACTGATAACTTCTATAATATCATTTGTAATGAGGGCTAGTGCTCTCCTTAACCCCATCTTAGTTTTTAAGGATGAGTTTAAGCAAAGGGCAGCAGCTCCTCCCCACTTATTACAAATAGTATTTATGGAAGATGCTACTGACAGAAGTGATTGTAAATTACTATTAGAGTTTCTCTGTTTCCCTTTCTGGATAGGATAAGCTAGTAGTTTTAATTGTTTAAATGTTTCAGTTTTATTTGCAGTTTGTTTTATCTTACAATTGACAAGCTGGTAATAATATTGTATTTTAGAAATGATATGACATATGTTTCAAATAGTTTGTATGACAGAATCGTATAGCAAATTTAAATTTGTTTCTGTGAATCATGGATTTTTGTTGGACTTGGTAGTGTAAGGCAGCATATCTGAATTACTTACCTGCATTTTCAACATGGTCGAAAAGGCCCATCATTACCTCCTTTTCTCCTAGTTTGGAATCTTTTTTTTCTCTCTCATTCTGGTTTTCCTGCCTATTGATATAGTCTCGGGCATGTTCCGTTACTCATCTTTGCCCTTCATTCTTTTGTTTGCCTTTGCGTCTTATTTGGGCTTTCTTAAACATTAGGACATTGAAAATGAAATAGTAACATGGATGTTACAAGCCATTTTAGCATGTCCACTCTGATTACACATCCTGTTCAGTGGTTCTTTGAGAGCATTTGTGATGTCACAGTGGCAATGAGGTGTTTCAAAGCCAAAAACACCTGATAAGACATTGGCATTCATCTAAAAATACTGTTGTACTTAACTTTTTATGAGCTGGGTAGAAAGTCTTTTTTCACAAAATGGAAATAAGAAGCTTTTTTTATTTTACAGAAAATTATACCTGCTGCTTTAGTGTTAGCAACAATTTTATAAAGAGCATACGCTCTAATTGATTAGTTGATTAATTTATGTGATGAACATCCCACCCTACTGACCTAACCACATCAACTAATCTCAGTTCTTAATACAGCAGATCTATTCTCTTTTACTGCTTTATTACTGAAAATATTTATAGAGAGAGAGAGGGAGGGAGAGAGAGAGAGAGTGAGGGACAGAGGAGACTACCCCACTCCCACAGATGCTTCTAGGTAGACAAATTATAATCAAAGGTCTGCCTCTAATAGGATCAGAAGCTATAATACAGCATTATACTGCGACCTACTAAACGTCTGTCATCCTTGCATTTAGGATGCACTGTAACCCCACCACCACCATAGCTTAGAATTTCCAACTTCCAGAACCATCTTGAAACGTTCCACTGTGAAATGACTTGTGCCTCTGACCTTTCCAAAAGTATACACCTGAGCATTCCTCCACTAATGGCTATACCTGCATTATTTACTTTGGCACAACAGGGTAAAAGCAGTTGCAGCCAAGGCACTTGGGGTGAGCTACTTTGCATGATGCACTGCTGAGTCATCAGTTAGGACACATACTTTTTTCCGTTAGTGAGGTCATGTTCCACAGCACTGCCACCATGATGTTGATTTCTGGGCAGGTGACTGCTGTAGGCCAATCACTGAACATTAGAAAGATTATTAATTCCAGCTTAAACAGTGTCGTGTGGCATCTGAATGCAATAAGTACTTACTCTGCGATGGAATGTTTGCATTATGACATTGAGAGACACATGGCACAGCCGAACAAATACATCCGTTCATTTTCTGGCCATTACTTAATGTATCATTACTAATTCACCCTAATACTAAATGACTGTAAAAACTGAGATCCTTTGACAACAATATTCTTTATCTTGTTTGTGATGAAGACAATACTCAAACACTACAACTCAAGTTTGCAGTGAGACTGCATATTTTTGGGGTGGCTGTGTCCACACTTCTGACATTTGCCTACTGTACTCTCCATTTCCACGTGGCTGACAAAACCCTGCTAATTCCCTTAAAACAGAAGGGCCCTCTGTCTCCACATTCCTAAGAGGAAAATTTAGGAGGCAAGCATCATATATGTATCTATTATAGAAAGATTTTCTATTAAGTAAGGGGTGGGAAACGCCTAACTAAGGCAAACCCTCTGCATGACATCAGGTACATGAGTTATCAAGCCTCGTTTGCTACCAGACTACTGAGTCACCCCCAGCAGCATCCCCCACAAGGAGCCTAACTGTAAAAAGAAAACCCACTGCTGCAATAGGTAAGCTGACATAAGCTCGATGTTCCCACCCCTTATCCACCTCCTCCAGTGCCAAATCCCCTAATCAAACTCATTTGTTTGGTTACTAGTCACAGTTGCATCTCTCTATACCACACCTCAAGACTACATAGTTTTTTTTATACTAGACCAGAATGTTATTATTTTTTAATACTGATTCCTTGGACGTGAAGCCACTGATAACTGATTTGCAGTTGCTGTTAACTGTAGTTGATATTTAGATGGCTCATTTCCTTCAAAGCTGTGCTAAGGCTTTGAGTACGTATAATAAAAGGTGACACCTAAATATAGTGAAACATTCATGCTGACAAAAATGCAGCATCAACAAGTTCTTACTATGGTTGTCCTTGGCTAAAGAAGTAGAAAAGCAGAGTTTGCAGTGCTGTTCTCCGGAACCATCTTAATACGTGTCATTTTGGATTAGGATTAGTACAAGGAAACAGAGACACGGGCACAGCCTGCAAGCCTGATAATCTAATAAATGGAGATAAAAAACTCCAAGATTGGTTTACTATTGGGAGGATTTGCCATGGGCACTGCAGACAGGAGATTAACTCGGCACTGTGCTCTTGTGCTTACATAGGGAAGACGCCACTGAAAGCTTACACACTGAGAGCGACGGAAAGTTTAACTTGAATTGACAAGGTCAGGCTAAGCCCTAGTATGAAAGTCTTTGTTGTGCAGGCTGATTAAAGGGCTTGTCCCCAGTTTTCACACATTGGAACCTTGTTAAACATATAGGAAATGAATCCTGTCAGAGTGCAGTGGGGAATTAAGCAAGCAATGAAACATTTCCCCCGACCTGGATGTATATTATGAGTGAACTGAAAAAAGTACGGATTACATTGTTCTTTACTGGATTATCTGATGTACTGCCACACACACAGGTGGGAACTTAGGAAAATGTATTAGAATGGGGCTGTAGAGGTTACTAAAGAAATCATTATCACTTTTCCTTAACAATGAATGCATTATAGGAAAAGGTAATTGTTTACAGACATTTGGGGATGGGAGCTATTTGATGGTATGTTTGTGTATAGTTGTGATACGTAATCTCAGACATAGTGTATACCTACAACAGTCATAAATTCTTTTTTGGTGGGGGGGGTATTTGAAAAAGATTATAGCAGTATTCCCGAGTGCTGTCCTTGGTACGTCATTTATTTGTTTCAGATGTGCTGTGCATTATAATTTTATAGAACATTGGCTAGTCTGAAGAGAAAGCCACACAGAGCTAAGTTGACATTTATAAAACTTAACTAATACTTAAAACACTTTTTTTTTTTTTTTTTTTTTGCTGACACTTGTAAGACTGAACTGATACTCAAGAACACCTTTTTTTAGTCTTTGTCACATCAAACCTGAAAATAGGCACTTGGTTCTGGTATCTAGTGACATCTCACACAGTTGACAGTGTTTTTAGTCTGGTTGCTGCTGAAGTTCAGAGCTCTCTATAGTAATGGACATATTCTTGCACATATTCTTTTTCTTACAACCTAGCTGTTTTTTTCACATATCAAGGAAATGTACTGGGCATTAGACTAATATGTAAGGATCATGGCAGTGGAATAGGAGTGAAATGGCTAATGATCAGTTCCATCCCACAACAATTTACATTAAAAAACTGAATTGACTCAGTTCCCTTGATCATTATAGCCAGGCCATAACTTTTTGCAAGAAATTTTCTATGCAAAAAAAGCTGAAAATTGTCATGGGTAACATTAAGCAATGTGAGTTGCTACATGTTTTAAGCTGTACTTTTAATAAGGTGTTACATCACAGGAATCATTGCAAACATCCTTTTATGTTGAGATAATGACACAGTGAATCTTCACACAAGAAACGTGTTACGGCTTTGTTCATTCCAAGCCGATTCCTTGCCTCTGATCATTTGAAGTTTACCTAGTATATATATTATATATATATATATATATGTGTACACACACCTACATAAACATATATACTTGTGTTTTTGTTTTACACAGCTGGTAGTTTTAATTGGATATACTTCAGTACAAGGCAATACAATGTAGGAAACAAGGTCCTTAAACCCCAGGTCTTTATATGAACAGTTCCTACTTTCAAAGTGTGCGCCCCTGAGCAAGTCATTTAGCTTTCTGATCTTTCTAATTCATCCAAGGATAAAGAACATCATTGGCACTAGCCTGCCTGCTTATCAGAATTAATAAGTCATTTTAATTACTAAATCTACTGTTTTGATGCAGACATTAAATAAGTCATATTCAGAAAGGATTGTGTTGTCTAGAAGTCTCTCGCTAACGGACCTCAGACATTTATTTATTGATTTTCATCTGTTAAACAGGGTAGAACACTGATCCAGATAGACTGTATTGGGGTTCAGCCTGGGGGCAACCAAACACTCAAAGGTAGAGATAAGTAAATAAAACATGCAGCACAAAAATTACTATAATGAAAACAAGAACTACAAAGTTAAACTGATATTTGCATGTTGAACTAAGTACAGAACTTGAAGATAATACATGCATTCTTTTTTGCAGCATCCTCTTTAACTTGTCTCCCCTTTTTTACTTTTCTCACAGAATAACATAATTGACATGCAATGCACTGTAGCATCATACGTGAGTCAGCTTTGAGGATTCTGACATGTTCTGGATGACTACAACATTAACCCAACACTATTGCAGCACAGGCATTTCATACAGTTTCACTAGAAGAGTCAGTATAATAAGCAAATCTACAGCAACTGCATTTTTTGAACTCTTTTGCAGCAGGTTGGTTCCAAAAGTGCCTTACATGTAATCAGACAGATTGATACTGACATGACACCTGCTTTATTTCAATCTTATTGACCAGATATGTCTGTAAATAGAATAAAGAGCTCACTGTTGCTTCATTATGGAGAAATGTTCTAAGTATTTGATTATATTGGAAAATGCCAGAAGTAGCTGTTTTTAACGGATATATTAAATCATTTATTTCAGGCAGTCCATTTTATGTTTTCTTGAAGGTCCAAGGCAGAGGAGAGAAATATAGGCCATGCTTTTGAATCGGTATTATTACTTATGTCAGTACAGCTGACAAGAATAAGTGAAAAAGACGGGTGTTGAGAGGCAGTATAACATAGTTCTCTTACACAGCGCTTAGAACAAGGCATTGATTTATTTAGCTTTTGTTAAAAGTAATAAAACTCCCAGGAGTTGGCAGTGAACAGGCAGATAATGATGTCGGATGTATTATAGGCTTTCAGCTGCTACTGTTACAACAGGAGTTATGTGGGTTCCCTTCCACAAGCACAACGGAGTGCTTAAGGAACCCACCTCCTATGGCTGCTGGCCAGGAATTACAATAGTGGCACGAGATGCTGGATTTGCATATTACTTTGGGACATTTTCCTCTTCTTCCAGCATCACCATTCTTTGCTGTTAGGATGATCATAGAGTGGGTAGCTGGCCACGGGGCAAAAAGTCAACCTGTTTATCCCCCACCCCCTTCTGTCCCTTATCCAGTCAAAAAGGCTACTGATAAGTGTCCCCCCATGACATAATAATGTTTATGGTAAATATTTTGGTTGGAATGGGTGCACAGTGAGGAGAGTTATCTGTAATCTTAGGCTTGGAATAATTTATTAAGATCTGAGATGTAGCAATTATGTGAAAAGGGCCAAAAAAAAAGTCAAACTCTCCTGGAACTGCATACATGATTGCAATCTTGATGAAATCCCCCTGGATCTAATGAGTTGATTTTCTGCTGTTAATATTGCATCTGCTGATGATGGATTCGTTAAGATAATGGAACGAAGCTAAAATATAAATGACTCCCTGTCAAGAGGCAGATTTTCGTCATTTTCCTTCTGACATTTCTGCAGGTTGTTTTTTTGAGAACCAGGCTACCATCCCCCTCCCATCTTGCATTCATTTTCTCAACTTCCTTGCTAATCATTTGCGATTCTGGCACACTCATTTACTTTTGAAATATCTGGAATTCTGGATGGCTCATAATTAATAATGTTGACGAAGTGCAGAGGGTACTGTGTCATATGGTGATTAACATAAGTAACATTTACAGAAAACTCAGCGCTGGCTTGCTTGGAGGATAAGCTGAAGCACAATATGGTTAAGGAAATAAACATTTTTTTCTTTTTTCTTTTTTTATGTTTCTATCTGACAAGAATTCTGCCTTTTTAACTGAACACTGATGCTAGTCCAGGCAGCCTTTCAACAGTTAATGTACTGTTATCAGAGTCCAGGTTCCCTAAGTCTAAGGAAGGATACCAGAATTTTGAAATAGATATGCCGGTTATAGAGCTAGTAAGCTCCATTAGTTCTGTAGAAATGACCATGAAGTAGGACTCCTGACTGTGATTTCAGAGCGAGTTAACTTGCAGTGCTTGCCTATATGTCTAAGTAAGTGACTGTATAAAAAAGTTTGAAATGACTATTAAGAAGGAACAAAATGTAAGCCAGGGTGTAGTGTGCATATGTGTAGATCGCAGCAGCAGCAGATAGTTATGAAGGTTTATCCATGGGACCCATCTTGTCTGCCCAGTTTGTAAATATATAAAAAAGACAAAGGGAAGAGGCAAACAAAATGTTATCAAGTATGTCTGATTCTTCAGTGTGCTTCCCCATGTCTATTTTTCCATCCCATATCATTAAGAAGATGTTCGCATATACACATAGCTCTGGGTACATGTGTTTGTGCAACCCAGCTTTTATGTGTCAGGTATGAGCCTTGCTGGTATTGCATCTCCCTGCAGGATGCCAACCCTTCTTATTAGTAGTCATAGCATTATAATCAATGTTGAACTCACTACACAAACAGCTATTCAAGTGGTAAACAACTTGAAAAGTCAAAGATCTTCACAAGGCCCACAACTGTGCACTTTTCATAGGTTCATAAACTAATACTAGCTAACGGCTCTTGTGGGCTATTTTAAGCCTAGTCAATTACCCCATTTGCAAATCAAACCCTGCATCTTCTATTTCTAAGGTAAACACTTTTAACTATTTTGCCAGCCTCCCACAGCCCCCTGTGTTGTAGTGTGGGATACTCTGGCCTCTGTACAAGATATACTTAAGATTTTTGAAAAATTTGCTTCCTCTGAATGTTTTTCATCAAAGCCGGTATCAGTGTGTTTGGTTTTAAAACTTTCCTACAGCCCTTCTCATCTTATTTTTTCTTCCCACAGTGGTCTGCTTTTCAGAATGATGGTCATTCCATGCATTTTTTTTGCATACCCTTTTCCCTGTTTTCTGTCATGTATCTGGACCCTGCATAGATAGAGCCCTTAGAATCTGCCCACTGAGGTTCATACATCCTCCACAGATGTTTGTCACTGTCATACCCATGACTGCTTGTGTTGTTCAAACAACCTGTATAAATCTTGACTGCTGTATTAAATCCTAATTCAGATCCAGCATTTGTGGAAGAATGCCACACTTACTAAAACTAAAAGAAGGATCCACAGTGTGCATATTAGTGTCATGTTGGAACTTGCCAGACCACCAGACATACAAACTTGATTTTGGCACCTTTTCCTGAATCTGAGACATAGTTCTTAAGTAGTGAAAATGTCACATTATCTGTTCAATCAACCGATAAATTAAAAAATTGAAAGTCTTACCTTGAATGAGTTACTATATGCTAGGAGGTTGGTATTGCCATACAAAAAAAAAAAACATACACTGAGTTGGGAGGTTTACCACAAAATAGGATATTCAGGGTGTAGAGTGCGTATTTTATTGAATATTAATGTGGCAAAGTTCTCATGCAGGAAAGCTCTCCAATACTTATAGGAACAACTCGACTGATTCAAACTCACTGAGTCCTCCTCAAACAAATCTAATGATGTATCATTGCTAAATTTGTCTCATAGTAGTTATCCATGCACACTTCATCCATAGGTCTTGCACAACCCCACTCAGTATTCTGGGAGTGGCAGCACAGTTCTGCACCTGTATGTTAGTGTGGCAGGATTAATGGACTGTTTAAAATTTGCTTTCTGCAAACCCAAGTTTGACTCTTGCAGCCTCCACTTGTATGCTATGCAAATAAACCAATTAGCAAAGCTCTTTGTTCAACCCTGAAAACATAGTTTTGCCTTGTGAGTGCTACCCAGTTAATCTGCGAGTTAAATAAATAACTAAAAGGTGTTTACTTTTAATGCCCTTGTTTGTCATAGAACTTCCATAAAATAAAACTAATCATTTATTCACATTTTACCCTTTACTTGATATTATTGAATGGTTATATAGTATCAGAAATTACCCACACTGCCTCCACATGCAAGCTGCTATTCTTGATCTCTGTCATCAGGAGGTGAAAGGCACTGTGTGTCGGTACTATGCTGTATCTATATTTTGTTTATGATATAGATTTTTTGGAAGACTGTAACACAGTTCTTTTTTTCCCCTTTTTGTAACTTCAAGTTGTACTGGTAACCTGTTCATCTGGCTTTGGATTACTTGTTGAAACAGTTTTTCTAGTGAACAGTGCAGGGACTCAGTTTATTCGAATCATTAACAAAGAAAAAATATGTGAATGGAACAAATTGATGTGTCAGAGCACTGGGCACACGAGTATTGTCAGGGGAGTGACTGATGTTTTACTTCCAAATATATTTAGTAAATACTTTAGGCAATCTCTCATGTTGTGTGTGTGTGTGTGTGTGTGTTTGTGTGTGTGTGTGTGTGTGTGTGTGTGTGTGTGTGTGTGTGTGTGTGTGTGTGTGTGTGTGTGCATGTGTACGTGTGTGTGTGTGTGTGTGTGTGGGTGTGCGTGCGTGTGTGCATGTGTGCGTGTGTGTGTGCATGTATGTGTGCGTGTGTGCATGCGCGCGCACGTGTGTGTGTGTGTGTGTGTGTGTGTGTGTGTGTGTGTGTGTGTGTGTGTGCATGTGCGTGTGTCTGTGTGTGTGTGTGTGTGTGTGTGTGTGTGTGTGTGTGTATATGCATGTGTGTGTGCGTGTGTGCATGTGCGCGCGCGTGTGTGTGTGTGTGTGTGTGTGTGCGTGCGTGTGCGTGCAAGGAAAGTAAAAGACTTCTTAAATACCAAAGAAGTAAGAAAAAAGAGCATGTCTACAGCTTGTTCAACATTTATGGCAGACCACTTTTGCTTTGACTTTTTTTGACATCTTATATTCTTATTAAACTTTTATTGACATTTTAGTCAGCAATTGGTGTTAATGTGAGATATTTTATTACAACAGTAAATGAGCGCTTTCACTCTAAACATTGTAGAACTTCATCAGAGTAAACAAGTTACCTGATGCAATATATTACGACATTAAAAAAGGAGAAACTACTAATGCTTTATACAAGCATAGAATTTTATGAAATTTGTGTTTTTATACTGGACTTCATACAGCGCAACCCTGTGGGGGAGGTTAACAACATGCTTGAGTTTTCTGAAATGTATTGGCAGTTTAAACTTAATTCTAGAGTTTTCTTGGTTTAAATTATGTTATTTCCGTCAGTAATGTACTCAAATTTAGGGCTATGAATTTATGATTATATTACATGTATTTATTTAATTCATATTTGTGTGCTCTTTAGTACACTTAATTATTTATATGGTTCTTAATAACTTATTAATGGAGTTGTACATTTTTACATCATTTTAATTGACTTAATTGAACTAATCTATTTATTTAATTCTGATTGGGTCATGTGTTTTTAAGTAGTTGTTGCATCGGTCAGTTTGTTTGCTCTGAAGAAGTTCTGCAACATTTAGAATTAACGTGGTCAGTAGTTCTACTAAAATGTGTTTCTTAGACGTTTCTGTTTGTCCTTTTGGACCCTTTTTTTTTGGTTTTAGTATTTATTGGTATAAGCTTTCTGTAATGTCAGATATAATGCATTGATAGTGTGGAAAGTGGCCTGAATTTACACAAAGCGAATTCCATTAGATCTGAGGTACTCATTCACTCGAGTAGGAAAAGCTCACTGTTGTTTGAACCTATAAATCTTGATGATCCACTGGTGTACAGGTAGATCCACTGGTGTAGAGGGAGAACATGCATCTCACCTTTGTTGACCCGTGTTCTGAAACTGGCTGAGGTGCCAGGAGATCTAATGCAACAAAAAAGATCCTATGAACATTGATATGCTTTATTTCTCACAGGAAAGGGCAAGAATTTTTCTGCTGTGTGCCTGACATATTGATGAAAACTTCAGGGGGTTGAGCGATAGCTTTGCAAACAGGGAGAGGGATACACTAAGATGGAGCATGGATTTACACTGGAGTGTGAACATCCTTTTGAAGCCAGTGCAGACTGTTAAACTCAGAGAGAAAAGTAGTTGCACTACTTAGGAAATCTGGCACTTTAAGACAGCAGGTTCAGACTCTGAGCTGTTGATGAGCTTCATTTGATGGTTCTGAGTCTGAGTCTGTCAGTCTCTACGTATATACTGTGTGACTATGAAAAAACTACTTATCAGACAGCGTTTTTCAGTCATCCCGGAAAAGCAGCACTTAATGCCTTGTGGTCTCACACAAGTAATGGAAGAATAAAGTTGTATTTAGTTAAAATATAGACATTTTTTCCAATGCTCAGTTTAGATGAAAAGAAACTGACTTTGCATAGCCTCTGATCAGAGGTCGGGGAGTACATCCTCTGTTGACGTGTACATGGGGAATGTGATAAAGTAAGATATAGAAGCCATGAGCAGCTGGCAGCTGGACTCAGAATGGGAACACTGCTTCACGGAGTAGATCCCGGTAGACCACCTGTGATTGATGTAGCATTCTCTGCTGCATATCTAAAATTCATCCATTAGGAGATCAAATCTACACTGTGTAGTCATCTCTCTCTCCCAGTTCCCAAAACCCAGCTGACCAAAACAGTAGAACCAAGAGTACAGCTCCTGAAAAGTATAATAAGCCACAGTGCACACCAGCAGAGATGAAGGTAGGAACCAAGGGAACAGAGACTACAAAAGGCAAATCCAGAAATAAATCTTCAATTTTTGTAATTTTTTTTTTTTTTTGTTTCGGGTATGGTTTCAACATGCTGACTATTCAGCCATTTATGTTGTTTATGTTTTCCAGGAAATGATAATTCAACAAAAGAACGTAGAGCAGAACCCTTAAAGCTGTTTGTTTTCCTAGCCCAATGTACGTTTTCTATCCCATTGCGCTAGTTCCTGGTTTTGTATTACTGTCTATTTAGCACTTCTGTCTCCATTTCATTGTTCTGCATTGCGCCATATTAGAACTAGCTTATGTATGGATTCATGCTGATTTCATTTATAGTTGTATTTATATTTTCAATTTAAAGGAAATGACTTAGAAATCATTCAGTCTAAACAGAACAATTACACTAAAGTGGCTGAAAAAACATGGACAAACTTCACTTTCTTATTAGTTTTAAATTTCTCACTTTCACAGATGGTTTCTGATGTGTACAGCTTTGCTTAGCCAATCACAGATGGTTTCTGATGTGTACAGCTCTGCTTAGCCAATGTAGATTATCCTTACTAGCTTCTCAGGTTGACTGTATATAATAAAATAGAGGAAGATTATTTATTGATCTGCCTTAATTTTAGCTAATGTTAGAATGCTGCTGAAAAGAAGGTATGTTGAAAAGTGTTTTGTGTACTGAAATTGCAGACCTTTCAATAAATAGTGCATTTCTGTTTTTTGTATGTTCATTTCTCTTGTTCATAGTTTCATAGATTAGTACTAGGCTAGCTGCTCTTGTGGGCCATTCTAAGCCTAGTCAGTTAATCCATGTTAGAATCAAACCCTGTACCTTGTGTGTGTAAGGCGAATATCTTAACCATTATGCCAACCTCCCTCTTAACAGCATCCCGACCTCAAGGGATTAGAGCCCTGCACCCAGTACACTGAGAACAAACTCAGCACATCATGAACACATTGAGTCACAGAGGCCATTAGTACTGTCATACCAGCCCATACCAGGGGTCCTAATGGAGAGATGAAAAGTCAGCAAGCAAAGGAGAGTAGTAGTGCTGAAATTAAATTCATCCTCAAGTCTTGGTGAGTACTTTTGCGAGGTGGACCCTGTTTTTCACAAAATCTCACCAAGGTGACACAGAAATATATTATATAGCATATATCATGGACAGAAGTAACTCAAAAACAAAAAATATAGCTAGGTGCACGAGACCCAGGATAAAAAAGTGCCCAATCCTGGTAGGCGCATTGGTGCCAGGACTGGAAAAAATGACAGTGTAGAATCCTCAAAATACAAAAACATTTCTACAATGGGGCCAGGCCAGGCCCAGGGGGAGGATGCCCCCCCCCCCCATTGCAGAAGGAAGTTTTAGTCCATAAAAATCACAAAAATTGATTGGCCAAAGAAGAGCCATAAAGGGGACTGAGTGGACTGTTGAGGATAAGAAAGACATTATGTATTGTTACGTCTTCTTCTTCTTTCGGCTTTTCCTGGTTAGGGATCACCACAGTGGATCACCTGTCCGGTCATGATTGGCAATGGGGTTTTACAGTGTTGAGTTGCCAGCCTGGCGCCCAACGTCCCACAGAAGGCACACACATGCACTCATGCCTAGGGCCAATTTAGAGTGTCCAATCCACCTAGAGCATGTTTTTGGGATGTGGGAAGAAACTGGAGCACCTGGAGGAAACCCACACGACCACAGGATGGACATGCAGACTCCACACAGAAGGTACCCTAGCCGAGGACTGAACCAGAGAACCTCTTGCTGTGAGGCGGCAATGCTAACCGCTGCACCACCGTGGCCCCCTATTCTTACTATTATGTAAAAAGCCCAGAATTTAGAGACACAAGATATACAAAATGATTAAGAGAGAAATTAGAAGAAAGAAAAATACTTCCGCAGGAAAAACTGTCAGAAGCTTCAAATAAAAATTTGCATTCATTAATACAACAGATTTTTGAAAAATATATAGAAACTTTGATCTGTTTGGAAAAAGAAGCATCTGAGGAAATGCAAACATATAAACAACAAAACCTAGAGCTATTTGAAAAATGTAAAAAAAGAAATATGGACATGGGAAAGAAAGAGAGATTTGATATGGTGCAATATTTATGCAAAGGAGAAACCCAAGTTAACTAGTATAGAGAAGGCAGTCTCAAAGATATTCAAAGAGAAATACAGCCAAAGGCATCCAGATATGGAAAATTTCACAATAAAAAAACTTAATAACACAAAGATGTAATGTGGAAAAGAAGATTAGTAAAGCAGAAGTTAAAGAAATAGAAGTTGAAGTTATGGAGTGCCTGTGAAGTGAAGGATTTAATATAGAAGGTCTAACACAGATCACATCACAGCATGATGGAGTGAGTCCCCAAAATAAGGAAAAGCAAGAAGATCAGGAGACGTGAAGAAGAAATATGGACATGGGAAAGGAAAGAGATTTAATATGGTGTAATATTTATGCAAAGGAGAAAGTAAAACTAACCTATACAAAAGAGCAGCACCAAAGATATTTGAAGAAAAATATAGGGAAAGGAATCTGGATATGGAAAACTTTACAATACAAAAAAAAATTAAAAGACTAAGAGGAAAAGTAGAAAAAGAGATTAGTAATGGAGAAGTCAAAGAAATCAAAATTGAGGTTATGGAGTGCCTGCAAAGTGAAGGATTCAGTGTAGAACATCAAATGCAGAAAGCACCACAACAGGTTAGAGCAAAGGATATCCAAATTAAAGGGAAACCAGTGGAACAGCAAGCAATTGGTCAGGTGCCATATCAAGATATTTTGGAGTCTTCCACAGGAAACCAGTATAAATGTTCACTTGTAGCTAGGCAGCAAGGAAAGGAACAGGAAACTGTGGAAACTCTGATGCAGTCAAAGTTGAGGAGTGATAGGCCAGTGAGTTCCCATATGACAGAGCAACAGATGACACAGGATGAAACTGAAGAGAAGGTGCCACAGGAAGATGCTATAGAACTTTCTATAGAATGACAACAGGAAAAGGAAAACAAGGGCTGTGCCCTCAGTTTGGAAGTAAATAAATTAAGAGAAGAGTTGCTTGATTTCATGGACATATTAAGATCAATAAAAGAAATAGACAGCAGAAGGTCAATAAAACCCAACAAATGAATGCAGTAATTAGGTCTGTTCACAGAGATCTATGTGATATAACAGAAGTAAACAGGATACATTACTGTGCAGCTAAATTAATAACTGATACAGTTCTACCACAAGGACACTGGGTAGTGAGGGAAAGGAAGAGGATAAATCAAATACAATCATGGAAGTATAGAATAGAGAAAACTATAAAGCAACTAAGATAAGAAGTGTCACTGTTAGAAGAGTATAGAAGAGGGAACAGATCAACAAAATACTAAAAAAGATAGATGTGATTAAAGCAATGCACAGTATTAGAACAGTCCAGGAACTGCCATGCACTATCGCAAATAACAGACTAAAAATTTCAGCACAGGTGGAAAAGCTGAGAAGATACACAGATAAATATAAGGCAAAAGTACAAAATAAGCAATTTATTGATGACAGAAAAAAGTTTTATAGAGAATCTGGAAATAAGGTAGAAGGAATTGAAAGACAGCCAAAAAAAGAGGAAGTATCTATGAAGATCCTGTGGAACATAACAAAGATGGTAAATGGACAGAAGAAGTAAAAGAAAGAATAAGAAGTTTAAAGGTACAGGATATGAAATGGGATGAAGTAAGAGCCAGAGAGATTGAAACAAAATTGAGAAAGGCCTCTAACTGGAAAACCCCAGGCCCAGATGCAGTACCTAACTTTTGGTTAAAAGTATTAACATCTTTGCATGAGGGTTTAACCATGAGTAAGAACTATTTATATGCGTACCCCAAACAGACACCACACTGTCTAACAACAGGCAAAACAGTGCTCTTACTTAAGAGTGAACGTGCAAGCTACCCTAAAAATTATAGACCAATAACTTGCCTTCTGACGACGTAGAAACTATACATGGGAAATGACGCCGACAGAGTTTATAGTCATTTAGAAGAAAACTCAATTATGGCAATAGAACAAAAGGGCAATAAAAGAAAGTCATATGGAACAAAGGATCATTTGTTGTTAAATAAAGTCATACTGGAGAACTGTAAAAATGGGAATAATCTAAGTATGGCATGGATTGACTGCAAAAAAGCATTTGACAGTATCCCACATTCATGGATAAAAGAGTGCTTAATAATGTATAAGATACACCCTACACTGATTGACTACATTACAGTAACCATGAAATAATGGCAGACCACTTTGCAATTAAGCCATGATAGAGAACAGATTATTATCCCAGGGATAAAAATCCAAAGGGTGATATTCCAGGGTGACTCTCTGACACTGTTGCTATTCTGCCTTGCCATTAATGCATTAAGCTGTTTACTTAACAGCTTAGGCCATGGCTATAATTTGGCTCCTAGAAAACCACAAAGTCTAATGACTTATCATCTTCTCTTTGTCAATGATTTAAAACGGTATGGCTCACCAGATGAGGAACTGAAAGCACAGCTGCAGGTTGTCAAAACTTTTCAGATGATATTAGAATGTCATTTGGTCTTGATAAATGTGCAAAAGCAACCTTTAAAGCAGGAAAACATCAGTTTTTGGACAAGAATGTGATATAAATGAACTTGAGCAGGAGGGAGTGTATAAATACTTGGGAACTGATGAAGAATCAGCACTAAAACGTGAACAAATGCGAATAAAACTCAGTAAGTAATACTTTAGAAGACTTAAATTAATCCTGAAAACAGCATTGACATCTAGGAACAAGATCCAAGCTATAAATCAGTTTGCTCTTCCTGTCCTAACGTACAGTTTTGGAGAGATTGACTGCCCCCAAAAAAGTGTTGGATAGATTAGCTATTAAAACAAGAAGGATGCTTCATGCTCACCAAATGATTTATAAAAATCAGTGTATACCAAGATTATATATTCCCCATTCCGAAGGAGGGATGGGCCTCCTTGAAATTGATTACATGTATAGATCTGCAATCGTGGGACTCCACACATATCTACTGACCTCACAAGATCCAAATGTAGTGAAAGGTTTGAAACATGAGAAGAATAAATCTAAGATGACATCTCCGCTTAATTTAGCAGAAGCATGTTGACATCAAGCAGGAATGGAAATCAAACCAGAAGTAGCTAAAAACCAGGCAGTAACTGAATGTGCCAAAAAACAAAAGAAAGAATATAAGGTGAAGGACCAAATGGGAAGGCAAGAAATTTGGAAAAATCATAAATATCATTGCAAGTGCAGATCTGGAAGAGCCTTATGTTGATCAAGAACAAAAGCAGGAATGGTTAATGAGATGTGAATTCAAATCAAGAAATGAAAGGTTAATATTGGCAGCCCAAGATAGTGGGCTATGTACATGCTGGTTTACAAAGTCCATTGAACATGTGGGAGATGCAGACAAATGTAGGTTTTGAATGTTGAATTGGAAACAGTCACACACCTTGTTGCTGGTTGCGACACACTAATGGTATAAGGACTGTATACTGAAAGGCATAATAATGTGGGGAGACTGTTACACTGGAGATTGTACAAACATTATGGTATCAAAGTGGCTGAAAAATACTGGAAACATGAGCCACAAAGCATCATAGAAAATGACAAAGTTATATCACATGGGATCACCCATTACCAACAGTTCAAAAGATAGAGGTTAGAAAACCAGATATAGTGGTCCAAAAAAAGAAGACAAAAGTAGCCTTGATCATTGAAATTACCACACCCAGTGACTATAGTGTCTTACGTACAGAGAGAGACAAAGTCATAAAATACCAGGATTTGCAGGCATAAATGAAAGCAATGTGGAAGAAAGATACCCAGACAGTTCCAATAGTAGTAGGAGCAACGGGTCTTTTAAAAAGTGATTTACAATCAAATTTAGATATGTTACCAATCCATGTAACTCCATACGAATTGCAGAAGGAGTCATTACTGGGCACATTGCAGGTGCTGCAAAGAGCACTTTGGTTGAAATCAAAGATTGAAACAATACTAATTTCATGAACTTTAATCATACTTTGACTTAGGAATGGGGTCCATTCCCATCATGGTATTAGAAACCCAAAAGATTTGGAGAAATTAGAAAAGGCAGAAGTCCTCTGTACTGCTGTCAATATGCTTCACCATTTATATTCTCATCTCACAGAATTTTCCAAAGGGTTTATCAGTCTTTGTGGACAGTCTAGTCCTTTCTGCCATGGTATTTGCTAAGATAAAGACTGCCTTACAGCCATCTCTACATGCCTGAATGGCTTGACCATGACAGCTCCACCAATAACCCATGTAAAAAGTAAGCCAAGCACAAGGTGAGCCTGCTGGGAATATGGGATCAAGTGATAGGTAAACTGCTGCCCCATTTCTGATAGAGAGCGAGGGAGGTGAGGAGAGATGAAGTCATGACACTCCAAGCCTGCCTATTACAGTGAGGGTGTGCTGTTGGAGCAAGCAAAATGCTAAGAAAAGCATACAGTGTGGGTAACATCCTGAAGGCTGGGGTGTTACAGTATACAGTGACATTCTGCTTGACGTAACTACAAATCCCACAAATGTAACAGATTGAATGGGAGATAGGAAATTCACCCTGGGGATCACGTCAGTCGCCCTGCTAGACAGGGGTCCAGGGAAGCAAATATTGTGGGAAGAAATTGCCAGTGAATTGTTATAGCTAGGCATGTATAGGCCCTAGGGCCAATAGCCTAGTACCAACCTATGATCCTATGAAGAACATGAAAGTTATATACTTAACATAATGCTTGATCATTCCATTTACGTCAGTCCATTACAGCCTGTGAGTCCTTGAGCCGCTTGTTGAATCTGAACTGTCAGTATTAGTGCTCCAGCCTTGAGCCCTTTAAGATTTTCCTTCTCATAATGCACTACTGCCCTCAGTAACCACAGATCTGGTTTGATACCCCATGACATAAGAACAAATATAAACATGCCTGAATGATCAGCAAACCCTGGCAAAGAATGTCAAAATCCTTCAAGTCTTTCAAGTCCAAGGATGAGGAATGGATTCATAGGTTTCATAGGTTAGTACTAAGCTAACTGCCCTTGCGAGCCATTTTTAAGCCTAGCCAATTATCCCTTGTGAGACTCAAACCCTGCACCTTGTGTTTGTAAGGCAAACACCTTAACCATTAGGCCACCCTCCCGGTGGAGGAGGTCTTTCCTAAATGCTTTAGTTTTATGTAGGTAAAAATGTAATTGGCTATGAACATCCAGTCTATGGAGCATATACTCTTCCTTGTTGAAATGATTGGGAAAGAAGACTGGAAGATGAAAGGATTGTGGCATGGTTGATTCAGAAGCTACAATGGGAAGCAGTAGATTTGTCAGGAGTGCCACTCTTTTTTTGTGGAACACTAAGTAAGGGGCTGAAGACGATAAGGCATGAAGGTCCAAAACCTTTCTAGTGGAGTAATAGCTAGCAAAAAGATAGATTTCCAAAAAAGGAACCTCAAAGAAGAAGAAAAAGCTGGTTCAAATGGAAGTTTGTTTAAAGTCTCTAGAACTAGGTTTATATCCCAAGGTAGAACTAGCTCTCTGATGGGAGATGTGAGCAAGAACGCTTCTCTAAGAAAGGATTTACAAAGCTTATTCAAGGAGAGAGTGTACTCCTGATGGCCTGCATAAAAATTAGAAATTGCTGTTAGTTGCATTTTAGCTGTGGAAAAACTAGATCTGGAGTTGATTATGTCTGCTAGGAAGTGGAGAACATCCGGAGTCAGAGTTGAGCAAGATTTAATATTTTGCAAGGAGGCCCACAGCACAAATCTCTTCTATTTACTATGGCAAATCCTGCAAGTAGACTCCTTCTGAGAGACTGTTAAGATTCTAACCACTTCCAAAGAGAGAGAGGGAGAGAGAAATACAGACAGAGAGAGAGGATTGTCATTGGCCGTTACTAGAATTGAAGAAACCAAGAGGTTAGTTTCAGATTGTGGAGATTCAAGTGAGACTTCCAGAAGGGGTGTGATACAAAATCCTGTCCTGGATACAGAATCCAAGCAGGCTCACTGTAATAGGGCCTAAGAAGGTGAAGCCAAATCTATCTGGCCCAAAAGTGGGATATGTGGATGACAGGTGCCTTCCACTTGATTGCTTTCTGTATGAACCTGAAGATTAGAGGCAAGGGGAGGAAGAAATAAAGAAGTTCAGCAGGCCATTGCTGGGATAGAGCATTCCTTGGTGACTGTCCCTGAGAAAGACAAAAAGATCACAATAGGAAGACTACCTTTGATTGAAGATCTGGTTGACTATCACTGGATTGAGGGACCACGTGTAAGACATGAGAAGGGATTAGATGAGCCTGTCTACAAGGCATTTGAGAATTCATGGAACATGTATTGCTATGAGAAAGTGGAGTGACATCATCACCCATTTCCAAACCCTTATTGCTTCCCAACATAAAGAGTCGAATCTGTTTCCGTCTTGCTTGTTGATGTGCCAAACTACAGTCATGTTGTTTTTTTGGATATAAATCACACCCAGAGGAAGGTAATCCTGAGGTTCTTGCAACACAATGAGGACCACCCTCCGCTCTACGACATTGATGTGAATGTTGGCCTTGGGGTCTGTCCATAGACCTTGGGCCATCCTCACATTTTAATGCTTCTGCAACCCTAAGGAAAAGATGTCTGGGGTCATGACATGTCCTGGGGGAAGTGGAAAATAGGAGTCTGCTGGAGTGAATCATATGGGAATTCAACCACCACTGTAAATGTTTCTTGCAGGAATTGCTTATGATAATTGGTTTGGAGAAAGGATGCAGAAATTATGACTACTGCACATGAAGGAGCCATTGTAGAATTCTAATGTGCTAGTGTGAAAGCTGCACAATTAGAATAGACAATTCTATCAGCCCCAATGCTCTGAGAACTAGAGCCACAGTTGGCAAGGAAGCTTGAAGTAGAATTTGCACTGCTTGCTTCCAGGTCTGAATTCTGTCAATTGGAAGTGAAACTAGTGGCAGTGTAGTATTCAAACAGCAGCTTATGTAAATAATTCTCTAAGCTAGTTGAAGGTTTTGACTTCTGAAACTTTACAGAGATTCCTAAGGACTGTTCCAGTCTGAGCAAGCAATCCCTGGCCTCCATGAGAGATTCCATTGAAGGAGCAGCAAGATCCAGTCATCCATATACATAAAGATCCTGTATTCCTGGAGATGTAAATGAACTGCTATGATAGCCATGCACTAGATATATACCCTAGGAGCGGAGGTGAGACAAAAGGGCATGTGTAGGAACTGGTAATGGCTATCTCCTATCTGGAAGCAAAGGAACTTCCTTGACTCTTTCACAATCTTGATGTGAAAATAAGGGTCTTGAAGGTCCAGCAAGCACATCCAGTTGTTTGCCCTGAGGTTCATCAGAATCGATTGTACAGTGACCATTCTGAACTGGGTTTTCCATACGTATTTGTTTAGAAGACTGAGGTCATTATGGACATGAGGTCCTGATTTTTCTTTGTAACTAAAAAGACTCTCAAATAAAAACCCTGATCCTTGCTCATCTGGTGGGACCTCCTGGACAGCTCTTTTGGAGACAATTGAAGTATTTATTTCTTACTGCCACCTTGGCCTAATTGGGTGGGTCATATGGCAGCACTTGTCTTAGGTTTGGGAGTGTAATGAAAAATGATATTGAATAGCCTCTGGATATAATCCCTTTGACCCAATTGTTCTGCATGATGGCCTGCCACTCTGTTAGGCATAGGAACAGATGACCCCTGACTGCCTCCAGGGAGTAATAGACAGGCAGCCCTTAAGGGATTTTGCAGTTGCCTGTCTGAGAAGGGCCTACAGTATTCCCTGGTTCTACAGAGCCACTCTGCCTCAGGGTCTATGTCTATCAAAGGAGCTGCATCTGCCATGACAACCCATTTCAGAAGATGCTTCATATTGCTGACATCTAGACTATCTGAATCATAGTAAGCATGGTCCTTCTGGTTCTTATATATGCTCTTTAAGAGACCTCTAACTTTACTCCAATAACAGAGAGACTCTTCCTATCCTGCTCGCAGTTCTGTGTTCTTTTTTTCACCAGTGGACCAAACAACAAAGCTCCTTCAAAGGGATCTTTGGTGAAAGATGCCTTGAAATCATCTGTGAAGTCAAAGCTGCACAATGTCACTGGTTCCAGCTGCCCTCACCATCCATTGACCACATCGTGTACATGGTGCATGACGAGCTTCGTAATGCTGGACGTGACTGCCAAGGTTGCTTCAAACTGCTTCCTAGACTCTGATGTCAGCGGATTTGCAGAGAGCTTACAGCCTGTTAAGCTAAATCCAAATGAAAGCAATTGATACTGGTGGCTTAGTTCAGTGCCCCTAAGGCAAAGGTGCCCGAAGTGTACATCTGCCTCCCCAGTCTATCCGTCATCCAGAAAATCTAAAGGTATTGCTGCTCAGTGCTAGGAGTCTAAACAAAAAAACTCTACTTCCTAGAATCTTGCTTTACCCTAGAGAATGCTTATGTCTATGTGGTCACTGAGACGTGGTTTAAAACCACAGAGAGCACACCAACAGTGCAAGGTTGTAATGCCTTCCACACATTTAGGCCCACTACTTCACAGGCAGGGACTAAAGGTGGACGTGTCTCTATTTGCATCAAAAATAAATATACTTCAAGGCTGCTCAAACAGGACAATGCACTTGAGCTGATCCATGTTCAACTCCCCATAGGTAAAATCCAATAGCACTTCCTTGCAAGATATAGGTCCCCCTTTATGACCCAGGAAACCCATACCATGTATTTAAACATAGTAGAAACACTAGCCATCCAACCCAATACCATATTCATGGGTGACTTTAACTACCCCACTATTAACTGGGAATCCTATACAACACCAAACATACATACACACAGAGATTCCTGGATTTTGTAAACACAAACTTCCTGGACCCAGATAGTCAATCCACCAACCAGGGGTGCAACCATACAGGATCTGATCCTCACTAATATGGGAGACTGCTGCACACCCCTACTGTAACACTTTCCCTGTTAAGTTCAGACTGCCAAATGGTCTCCTTTGAAGTAAAAATAAAACTTGGACTCCCAACTAAACCTGGAATATTCAGGATATATTCTATGGCTACCCTCCTTCTATTAAGTGAGAACCTGGCAAAATTTCAAGCCCCCATAAACCCTGAGAACACTTCTGCCTATGCAGAACTGTTGACAGAAACCCTGTACAAGCATGTTAATAGCTGCATAGAGGCAGCTGTACCCACCAGGAAGAAGTACAGAACTGACTCAAAAAACAAGCTACCCGAGTGGAATCACAAAATCAATCGGATGTATAACAGGAGGAAGAAAATCATGGCAAAAATTAGGAAGTGCAGCATCAAACTAAACAAACAACTCAGAGGACAAACAAGTCTACCAAACCCAAATTTGAGGTAATTTTGGACTCCCAGGCCAAGGACAACCACAAAGCATTCTTTAACTATGTCCGCAACCTCAAAGGCAATACACAGTTGTAAATGGAGCCAACTATACTGAGACAGAAGTTATAGCAAACCTCCTGGCTGATACGTTCACCTCCAACTTTACCCCTCTCTCCCCCTCAAACTTCCCTCAGGAAATATCATCAAATATAACTCCCCTTTCTATCACTTGAAACAGGCCCAGACAATATCCCAGGATGCCTTCTAAATAGCATGAAACATGACCTGTCAGGGCCTCTGGAGTTACTTTTCAACTG
Source organism: Protopterus annectens (assembly GCF_019279795.1). NCBI lineage: Eukaryota > Metazoa > Chordata > Ceratodontiformes > Protopteridae > Protopterus > Protopterus annectens. The sequence goes on along the minus strand of NC_056729.1, from coordinate 1,709,527,488 downwards.
TAGCCTCCAAACAGGCTTCATGCCTCATGAATGGAGAAAGGCAACAATGATCTCTCTGCACAAAGGTGGACCATCTACAGACCCTGGAAACTACAGACCCATAAATCTCACTAGTCTTATATGTAAAGCCATGGAAAGAATTATCATGGAGATGATCAATAGAGATATAGTAAACCTCCAGATGCTGGATCCAACCCAGTTTGGTTTCGTCAAGGGCAGATCATGCCTATTGAACCTGATGTTCTTCAAAAAGGTCATCAAACCAATGGATGAAGGCAGAGTCGTTCATACTGCCTACCTTGACCTGGCCAAGGTATTTGACACAATATCCCACTCGGGTATTGTTGACAAACTCAGGAGGTTAGGTACAAACCCATATGTCACCCGGTGGATAGCCAACTGGCTCACAGACAGGACCCAGGAAGTTAGAATTGGAGAGTCCACCTCTACAAAGAGGCCAGTCACAAGTGGAGTCCCTCAGGGATCAATCCTTGGACCATTCCTTTTTGACATTTACTTCTCAGAAGTCAAGGCCAATGTCACTGGTCTCTGGCTGACTAAATTTGCAGTTGATTGCAAATTAGGAGCTGTCATTGAATCTCACACTGACACAAATGTTCTCCATGCAGGGCTGACATAGACAAACAACTGATGTCAGAGCCATGGACTAAACATAAATGCCAAGAAATGCATAATACTATCCCTAGTAACTATCATATTGACAACACACCCTTACAGTTGATCCAGTAGTTAGCGACTTAGGGACACACATTGATAGCAATCTAGCCATTGATCTTCACGTGTCTACAGTGGTGAGGAAATCATTCTATGTTGCGTAACTTATAAACAAAGGTATGGCATCTAAGTCCAAGGAAGTCATTGTTCCACTGCATTCATCATTCATCAGACCTATCATTGAGTACAATGCCCCCTTTGGTATGTACTTAACCAGGCATATCCAACAATTGGAACATCCACAGAGGGTCCTCACTAAAAGAATACAAGGTGTAAGTAATATGTCCTATGCAGACCACCTCAGGCCCTATCCCTGTATTCTGTCTCCTACAGGCTTTTGAGGGGAGATCTATGCCTGGCATACAGGGCATTATCAGACCCCACTCTGATGGATTCCTGCATATTCACAAAACAAACAGCATCACAATTACCTGTTCTAGAGATATAAATAGGATCTGCTGGAGAGATAGGTATGTATCTCAGAGACTACCACATCTGTGGATCATACTCCTCATCCATGTGAAGCAGAGTTCCTCCGTAACCCAACTGAAGTGCAACTTGGACAATTGGAAGGGAAACAGGACACTCATCCCTGGTTTGGCACATATGTTGCAGGTAAGGCTACTGCCTATGTTCTTCATTGTTAGTTATATGTTTTTCAGGAAGCTATAGTCAGATTGACCTACTTCTTATTTGATGGTAACCATGCATTCTTCTGCAACTCTAAATGGTCAGAACCTTTTTTGGAGCTGTAACCAAACAATACTAAGGGCAGAACAGGGCTCATCTTTCAGTGGGCATTCTCTCAGTGAACAGAAAGTACACTGGAAGGAGTGTATGTTTGCTAAACTATAGAACAAGGGGCATATCTTCCTGTCTTGTTTGGAAGACATTGCATGGTTCATTTTGGTTGATATCCTTGCAGTGCACTGCTACATTGGTAGACATCAACTGCTATGGCAAAGCCCCCAGAGATATGAGGTCAGTTAGGTTCCATGCTTGAAGCAGCTATTAGATTTATCCTAATAGTGTAGCAGGTAGAAATAAATGTACAGCTAGTTCAGTGGTACAAGTCCGTCTGCTGACCACTGTAGCTCTGTGCTACATGCCAACATGGTATTTATTTTCTCACATCCTTAGAAGCATGGGCTGGATTCCAACCTTCAAATTCAGCATTAAAAGTCTTATTGCTTCCAGTTTCAGTCCTTTCAATCAATTTTGTTTTGACTCTGTGCCATGATAGTGTTTATCCACCAGTGCCATGTAACAATTTAACTTGCTGATACAAGTTAATGAGCCATTATAGAAGTGCACACTTCTCAGATATTACCTTTGGGAACATGGGAATACCACAAATGTAGTCTGTCGTATGTTTACTTAGGCAATATTATTTCCTAGGAAATATAGTGGTTGTGACTCTTCATCCCTTTGATGTGATGACATATTGTTGTTATTTGATTGATCTCAGTTTAATAATACCCATTGTTAACCAGGCAGGCCCACTGAACACAGTCCCTTTTCAGGGGCATCCCAGGGGCCATGTCTGGTTGTGTGCCTTGCTGAAGGTCACACAGGCAAATAAAGGTTGAGGGAATCAAACCATGTATCATAGAAACTCCAGCTCACAGCTGTAACCCTCTTCACCAACTACTAGACAGTTTAAACTGACTGGATCAAACCATGTACCATAGGAACTCCAGCTCACAGCTGTAACCCTCTTCACCAACTACTAGACAGTTTAAACTGACTGGATCAAACCATGTACCATAGGAACTCCAGCTCACAGCTGTAACCCTCTTCACCAACTACTAGACAGTTTAAACTGACTGGAAAACTGCATTCGACCTACTTTGACCCCCCCCCCCCCAGATGCTGAATATTGTGGGGAGAGTTCAACCTCTTTAGGTTGATTATTCTACCACCTAAATATTTCCAGTTTAAACTTCCTGGATGTAACATTGAGGTATAACAGCATCAGTAAACTGTATATAACGCTTACAACTAGAGCAGATCATTTTTCTAACAGTGTCCATGGTTAATAATATATAACAAAATAGTATACAAGCAGAAGTGTACAGCAAAGCTATCTTTCTGGGATAAGGTGACAAATACTACAGGTGAGACATAATTTTGCATTCTTTTGCTTGCTAGTTTTTTTTCTTTTTTTTTAAGTGCAGGGTCAGAGTTTAAAGTAATGTTAATGCAACATTTTCAGGGCTGCTATTACAAATCTGATACTAAATTAAAAAAAGGAAGTTTCATTCTTCTTTGCGTGACCTGTTATTAATTTTGTCATTAAATATGCTATTTTTGTAACTAGGGTGTTCTGTCGTGAAAAAAAAAGAAATTGCATATGATTGCCAACATATGTATATATAAATCTTGTCAGTTTAGAAAATAAAAGGTTATTGTTGCTGTATATAGCTAAAGGCAGGCCAAGCCCTCTTGCTTGTTGCTAAACACTTGCCCTCCCAATAAACGTCAGCATCACAAATTTCAGAAGAATGTACATTATGTGGAGAAACTAGTGCTGTCTTAAAAGAGAGTTGTGACCATGTGATATTAAAGAAATGTTCCTGAAACTTGCATAAATGCTGCCTCTAAAAATAAGTTAAGTTAAACATCACACAGTATTAGGCAGTGACTTTTCTATACAGTTTTTGCCAGAATATTTCATTTGTTGGGTTGTATCACAATGTCTGTGATGTTCATCCTCTTCTTTGAAAGCTCAAAAGATAACAATTCAGGTAAGTGCAGTGATTTTTTAGGCTGTCTGTACAGTTGAGGATCTTCCATTGTCTGGTTATTCACTTATTGGCCTAATCCATTAAGAAGTAAGGACACTGACATTTACAGATCTGGTACTTTCAGGATCTGTGTCTTACACAGTGAGACAGGAACAGAAAATGAAAGAGTATTACTTTAATTTCAGTATGAATGAGTATGGATAACACACAAAACAAAGACCTCAAGTCTGATTTCATGCACTTATTTATTTTCTTGTTTGTCATCTGGGTAAATCAACTGACCAAAGGTTCATGGGGTCATAGGTGTATACCAGGCTAATGACCTCTAGGGCTTTTATAGGCCTAATCATACTTCACAAATACCTCTGACAATTTTTGATACCCCAGGGTTATTTTAAGGACCATATGTATGCCAAGACTTTGGTAGCTTACCATTTACAGGCTAATTTCCAATACCCCGTACACTGGTCCAAATTATGCTTGAACTGGGTAATAGACAAACTTGTAACCACAAGTCCTGCATGTCCAGAACCTCCAAGGAAAATTTGTAAATATATGAAGAAAGGGTCCTGAAGATAACCACAACTGAGTCCACCAAGTGATTTTCTGGAAAATATTACTACCATGAGCATTTGTATTGCACACAGACTACTTTTAATCAACATTCCTTAAGCATGTTCATCCTTAAAATGATAATGGACTTCACCAAAATGACTAAATGCACACATCACCTGTAGACACTCCCAAGCATCATGCTCATGGATGAAGAGAGTTGACGGTAGTTGTCATACTATTATTATTTTTCCAAAAGTTCTCCTGGTGGACTTACTTAAGGTTACAGACAGGACTCGTTCCTCACACCTTTAAGAGATGAACTCTTCTCCTTGTCGATGGGAAGCCTGTCCCTCCAACATGTCCTATTAATGTCACAGATGAGGTTCAAGTCCCTAAATCAGGTAATTCTGGTGCTATTTGTTTTGCAAATGTGAAGTGGGTCCATCAGAGTAGGGTTAGAGGATGCCTTGTGTGCCAGGCATAGATTGTCTCTCAGCAGTCACTTGGAGACAAATATAGAAATTGAGATTTGAGGTAGTCCATGTAGGACATGACATTTATATCCTGTATTCTTTTTGTGAGGAACCTCTGTGGATGTTTCAGTTGCAATATATGCCTCATCAGGTACATACTTAAATGGGCATTGTAGTACAGTAGAACACTGACATACCTGACATATTGTACTACAGTAGAACATTGACATACCAGACATATTGTAGTACAGTAGAACACTGACATACCTGACATATTGTAGTACAGTAGAACATTGACATACCTGACATGTTGTAGTACAGTAGAACATTGACATACCTGACATATTGTAGTACAGTAGAACACTGACATACCTGACATATTGTAGTACAGTAGAACACTGACATACCTGACATATTGTAGTACAGTAGAACATTGACATACCTGACATATTGTAGTACAGTAAAACACTGACATATCTGACATATTGTAGTACATTAGAAAACTGACAAATTGTAGTACAGTAAAACACTGAAATACCTGACATATTGTAGTACAGTAGAACACTGGCATACATGACATATTGTAGTACAGTAGAACATTGACATACCTGACATGTTGTACTACAGTAGAACATTGACATACCTGGCATATTGTAGTACAGTAGAACACTGACATACCTGACATATTGTAGTACAGTAGAACACTGACATACCTGACATATTGTAGTACAGTAGAACATTGACATACCTGACATATTGTAGTACAGTAGAACATTGACATACCTGACATATTGTAGTACAGTAAAACACTGACATATCTGACATATTGTAGTACAGTAGAACATTGACATACCTGACATATTGTAGTACAGTAGAACACTGACATACCTGACATATTGTAGCACAGTAGAACACTGACATACCTGACATATTGTAGTACAGTAGAACACTGACATACCTGCCATATTGTGCAGTAGAACACTGACATACCTGACATATTGTAGTACAGTAGAATATTGACATACCTGACATATTGTAGTACAGTAGAACATTGTCTTACCTGACATATTGTAGTACAGTAGAACACTGACATACCTGACATATTGTAGTACAGTAGAACATTGACATACCTGACATATTGTAGTACAGTAGAGCACTGACATACCTGACATATTGTAGTACAATAGAACACTGACATACCTGACATATTGTAGTACAGTAGAACATTGACATACCTGACATATTGTAGTACAGTAGAACACTGACATACCTGACATATTGTAGTACAGTAGAACATTGACATACCTGACATATTGTAGTACAGTAGAACACTGACATACCTGACATGTTGTACTACAGTAGAACATTGACATACCTGACATATTGTAGTACAGTAGAGCACTGACATACCTGACATATTGTAGTACAGTAGAACACTGACATACCTGACTTATTGTAGTACAGTAGAACATTGACTTACCTGACATATTGTAGTACAATAGAACACTGACATACCTGACATATTGTAGTACAGCAGAACATTGACATACCTGACATGTTGTAGTACAGTAGAACATTGACATACCTGACATATTGTAGTACAGTAGAACACTGACATACCTGACATATTGTAGTACAGTAGAACATTGACATACCTGACATATTGTAGTACAGTAGAACACTGACATACCTGACATGTTGTACTACAGTAGAACATTGACATACCTGACATATTGTAGTACAGTAGAACACTGACATACCTGACATATTGTAGTACAGTAGAACATTGACATACCTGACATATTGTAGTACAGTAGAACACTGACATACCTGACTTATTGTAGTACAGTAGAACATTGACTTACCTGACATATTGTAGTACAATAGAACACTGACATACCTGACATATTGTAGTACAGCAGAACATTGACATACCTGACATGTTGTAGTACAGTAGAACATTGACATACCTGACATATTGTAGTACAGTAGAACACTGACATACCTGACATATTGTAGTACAGTAGAACATTGACATACCTGACATATTGTAGTACAGTAGAGCACTGACATACCTGACATGTTGTACTACAGTAGAACATTGACATACCTGACATGTTGTAGTACAGTAGAACATTGACATACCTGACATATTGTAGTACAGTAGAACACTGACATACCTGACATATTGTAGTACAGTAGAACATTGACATACCTGACATATTGTATTACAGTAGAACACTGACATACCTGACATGTTGTACTACAGTAGAACATTGACATACCTGACATATTGTAGTACAGTAGAGCACTGACATACCTGACATATTGTAGTACAGTAGAACACTGACATACCTGACATATTGTAGTACAGTAGAACACTGACATACCTGACATATAGTAGTACAGTAGAACATTGACATGCCTGACATATTGTAGTACAGTAGAACATTGACATACCTGACATATTGTAGTACAGTAGAGCACTGACATACCTGACATATTGTAGTACAGTAGAACACTGACATACCTGACATATTGTAGTACAGTAGAACATTGACATACCTGACATATTGTAGTACAGTAGAACATTGACATACCTGACATATTGTAGTACAGTAAAACACTGACATATCTGACATATTGTAGTACAGTAGAACATTGACATACCTGACATATTGTAGTACAGTAGAACACTGACATACCTGACATGTTGTACTACAGTAGAACATTGACATACCTGACATATTGTAGTACAGTAGAACATTGACATACCTGACATATTGTAGTACAGTAGAACACTGACATACCTGACATATTGTAGTACAGTAGAGCACTGACATACCTGACATATTGTAGTACAGTAGAACACTGACTTACCTGACATATTGTAGTACAGTAGAGCACTGACATACCTGACATATTGTAGTACAGTAGAACACTGACATACCTGACATATTGTAGTACAATAGAACACTGACATACCTGACATATTGTAGTACAGTAGAACACTGACTTACCTGACATATTGTAGTACAGTAGAGCACTGACATACCTGACATATTGTAGTACAGTAGAACACTGACATACCTGATATATAGTAGTACAGTAGAACACTGACATACCTGAACCTATAGGTGCCATACTCTTGCTTATAAGTTGTGCAGTATAGAATGATTTCCTTATTACCATAAGGAGATGATGGTCAAAGGCAAGGTTACTGTCTAGATGTGTTCCTAAGTTCCTGACTACTGGGTGTTCTCTAAGAGGGTATATCAGTGTGGTAGCTTCCAGGGATAGCCTTTTTCCCAAAGAATACAATTATGCAGTTCTTGGCATTGAGTTGTAGACTGTGGTTTTGGTACCAGTTATTAGTCTGTGTCAGGCCTTCCCTCCAGTACAGCTCTTTATGTGTGTACCTTTAACTCCCAGTGGGTGTGTCTTGAGCCTTTAAAAATGAAGTTATCACCTTACAAGTTTAACAATATTCTTTGACAGAGGTCAAATATCAATACAATTGTGTTTGCCATCATGTATGCTTCAAGATAAAATATTCTGATACCCTGTATGTAGCATGGTTTTGGAATTATTAATGCAAGTATGAACAAGTAATATTTGATGCCTAGAGGAGCAGTAGCAGGTAACTGCAGATGCACCTGGAGGCGTCACTTGGATGTAATGAGTTAAGGGTATTTGTGTCTTCGGGAGATTCTGTAACTGCACCTAATTTGCAGTCATCTGCAGGCTTGGTCAGCCAGAAGTCTTTGATGTTGACCTTCACTTTTGAGAAGTAGATGCCAAAGAAGAAGCAGACCAAGCCCAGAGCCCTGAGGACCTCCACTAATGATAGATTCATAGGTAAGTACTAGGCTAGCTGCCCTTGTGGACCTTTTTAAGCCTAGCCCATTTCTCTTGGTGAGAATCAAACTCTGTACTTCTTGTCTGTGAGGTAAACATGTTTGAGATGCACAGTCCGGTGTTTTGGGTTCTGCCATTAGTGTTAGTCTAAGAGGGAGGCAAAAAGCCAGAAGCAGCAGTTGGCCAGCAGCTCAGTGCATTAGGAAAGTGGTAGAGTCATAGCAGAATGTATATGGAATGTATAGTGCATTAGGATAGTGGTAGAGTCATAGCAGAATGTATATGGAATGTATAGTGCATTAGAATAGTGGTACAGTCAGAGAAGAATGTATATGGAATGTATAGTGCATTAGGAAAGTGCTAGAGTCATAGCAAAATGTATATGGAATGTATAGTGCATTAGGATAGTGGTAGAGTCATAGCAGAATGTATATGGAATGCATAGTGCATTAGGATAGTGGTAGAGTCATAGCAGAATGTTTATGGAATGTATAGTGCATTAGGAAAGTGCTAGAGTCATAGCAGAATGTATATGGAATGTATAGTGCATTAGGAAAGTGCTAGAGTCATAGCAGAATGTATATGGAATGTATAGTGCATTAGGATAGTGGTAGAGTCATAGCAGAATGTATATGGAATGTATAGTGCATTAGGATAGTGGTAGAGTCATAGCAGAATGTATATGGAATGTATAGTGCATTAGGAAAGTGCTAGAGTCATAGCAGAATGTATATGGAATCTATAGTGCATTAGGAAAGTGCTAGAGTCATAGCAGAATGTATATGGAATGTATAGTGCATTAGGAAATTGCTAGAGTCATAGAAGAATATATATGGAATGTATCGTGTATTAGGAAAGGGGTACAGTCATGGCAGAATGTATATGGAATGTACAGTGCATTAGGAAAGTGGCAGAGTCATAGCGGAATGTATATGAAATATATAGTGCATTAGGATAGTGGTAGAGTCATAGCAGAATGTATATGGAATGTATAGTGCATTAGGAAAGTGCTAGAGTCATAGCAAAATGTATATGAAATGTATAGTGCATTAGGATAGTGGTAGAGTCATAGCAGAATGTATATGGAATGCATGGTGCATTAGGATAGTGGTAGAGTCATAGCAGAATGTGTATGGAATGTATAGTGCATTAGGATAGTGGTAGAGTCATAGCAGAATGTATATGGAATGTATAGTGCATTAGGATAGTGGTAGAGTCATAGCAGAATGTATATGGAATGTATAGTGCATTAGGAAAGTGCTAGAGTCATAGCAGAATGTATATGGAATGTATAGTGCATTAGGATAGAGCTAGAGTCATAGCAGAATGTATATGGAATGTATCGTGCATTAAGAAAGGGGTACAGTCATGGCAGAATGTATATGGAATGTACAGTGCATTAGGAAAGCAGCAGAGTCATAGCGGAATGTATAGTCCATTAACAAAGTGGTAGAGTCATAGCAGAATGTATATGGAATGTATAGTCCATTAACAAAGTGGTAGAGTCATAGCAGAATGTATATGGAATGTATAGTGCATTAGGATAGTGGTAGAGTCATAGTAGAATGTATATGGAATGTATAGTGCATTAGGATAGTGGTAGAGTCATAGCGGAATGTATATGGAATGTATAGTGCATTAGGAAAGTGGTAGAGTCATAGCAGAATGTGTATGGAATGTATAGTGCATTAGGATTTTGGTAGAGTCATAGCAAAATGTATATGGAATGTATCTTGCATTAGGAAAGTGCTAGAGTCATAGCAGAATGTATATGGTATGTATAGTGCATTAGGATAGTGCTAGAGTCATAGCAGAATGTATATGGAATGTATAGTGCATTAGGATAGTGGTAGAGTCATAGCAGAATGTATATGGAATGTATTGTGCATTAGGAAAGTGCTAGAGTCATAGCAGAATGTATATGGAATATATAGTGCATTAGAAAAGTGCTAGAGTCATAGCAGAATGTATATGGAATGTATAGTGCATTAGGAAAGTGCTAGAGTCATAGCAGAATGTACATGGAATGTGTAGTGCATTAGGATAGTGGTAGAGTCATAGCAGAATGTATATGGAATGTATAGTGCATTAGGAAAGTGCTAGAGTCATAGCAAAATGTATATGAAATGTATAGTGCATTAGGATAGTGGTAGAGTCATAGCAGAATGTATATGGAATGCATGGTGCATTAGGATAGTGGTAGAGTCATAGCAGAATGTATATGGAATGTATAGTGCATTAAGAAAGTGGTAGAGTCATAGCAGAATGTATATGGAATGTATAGTGCATTAGGATAGTGGTAGAGTCATAGCAGAATGTATACGGAATGTATAGTGCATTAGGATAGTGGTAGAGTCATAGCAGAATGTATATGGAATGTATAGTGCATTAGGAAAGTGCTAGAGTCATGGCAGAATGTATATGGAATGTATAGTGCATTAGGATAGTGGTAGAGTCATAGCAGAATGTATATGGAATGTATAGTGCATTAGGAAAGTGCTAGAGTCATAGCAGAATGTATATGGAATGTATAGTGCATTAGGATAGTGGTAGAGTCATAGCGGAATGTATATGGAATGTATAGTGCATTAGGAAAGTGGTAGAGTCATAGCAGAATGTATATGGTATGTATAGTGCATTAGGATAGTGCTAGAGTCATAGCAGAATGTATATGGAATGTATAGTGCATTAAGAAAGTGGTAGAGTCATAGCAGAATGTATATGGAATGTATAGTGCATTAGGATAGTGGTAGACTCATAGCAGAATGTATATGAAATGTATAGTGCATTAGGATAGTGCTAGAGTCATAGCAGAATGTATATGGAATGTATAGTGCATTAGGAAAGTGGTAGAGTCATAGCAGAATGTATATGGAATGTATAGTGCATTAGGATAGTGCTAGAGTCATAGCAGAATGTATATGGAATGTATAGTGCATTAGGATAGTGGTAGAGTCATAGCAGAATGTATATGGAATGTATAGTGCAGTAGGAAAGTGGTAGTCATAGCAGAATGTATATGGAATGTATAGTGCATTAGGATACTGGCAGAGTCATAGCAGAATGTATATGGAATGTATAGTGCATTTGGAAAGTGCTAGAGTCATAGCGGACTGTAGATGGAATGTATAGTGCATTAGGATAGTGGTAGAGTCATAGCAGAATGTATATGGAATGTATAGTGCATTAGGAAAGTGGTTGAGTCATAGCGGAATGTATATGGAATGTATAGTGCATTTGGATAGTGGTAGAGTCATGGCAGAATGCATATGGAATGTATGGTGCATTAGGATAGTGGTAGAGTCATAGCAGAATGTATATGGAATGTATAGTGCATTAGGAAAGTGCTAGAGTCATAGCAGAATGTATATGGAATGTATAGTGCATTAGGATAGTGCTAGAGTCATAGCAGAATGTATAAGGAATGTATAGTGCATTAGGATAGTGCTAGAGTCATAGCAGAATGTATATGGAATGTATAGTGCATTAGGATAGTGGTACAGTCATAGCAGAATGTATATGGAATGTACAGTGCATTAGGATAGTGGTAGAGTCATAGCTGAATGTATATAGGTTCATAGGTTCATACAAGGCTATCTGCCCTAGGGCACTTATAAGCCTAGCCAGAGTGCGTTTGGCTTTTGCCACCCATTTTAAATTAATTTTGCTATGCCCTTTTTCGAGGTTAGTATACTCTGCCTCTGTCTAACAGTGACACAGAAGTAATACCCGGGGTAAACCTACGATCTCCCATCCACTCATCAAGATTCCTCTTGAAGAGAGTCAATGAGGGACTCTGCCTAACCTGGACTGGGATTTTATTCCAGAGTGAAGGGAGCCTCTGGGTTATGAATCTGTCCCTCCAGCATGTCCTATTTATTTCAGTACTGAGGTTCAAGTCTCTCGAGCGCATAGCCCGATGGGATTTGGATTTTCTGAGGTGCAGCATGTCCATTAATTCCAGGTTGGACATGGCTTTATACGTCAGGCACAGATCGCCTCTGAGCAGGTGGTATGCCACTGAGTAGAGCTGGAGTTTCTTTAACTGGGCAGCATATGGCATCTGTTTAAACCCTTTGATCCTCTTGGTGAGGTACTTTTGGGGTCTTTCCAGTTGCTGCAGGTGTCTGGTAAGGTACATCCCAAAAGGAGCATTGTACTCAATTATGGGCCTGATGAGGGATGAGTAAAGAGGCACGATGACCTCCCCTGATCTAGATGTGAATCCCTTCATGATTAGGTGGGCTATATAAAATGTTTTTCTAACCACTTTGGCCTTGTGGTTGTCAAATGATAGATTGCTATCAACTCGGGTCCCCAGGTCCCGAATTACTTCTTCTGTACTTAATGGATTACCACCTATGTGGTAATTTGTGGGCACTTTGTTTTTGCCAAAGGGGATGACTATACACGTTTTGGCATTTAGCTTGAGGCCATGGCTCTGGCACCAGTTGTCTGTTTCTATGAGGCCCTTTTGGAGGATGCTTGTGTCGGCTGGAGAGTCGATTATGGCGCCCAGTTTGCAGTCATCTGTGAACTTGGTCAGCCACAGTCCTTCTGTGTTTGCCTGTACCTCCAAGAAATATATACCGAACAAGAGAGGTCCCAGGACTGAGCCTTGTGGGATGCCACTTGTAACTGGTTTGGAGTCTGACATGGCAATTCTAACCATGTGGGTTCTGTCCTTGAGCCAGTTTGCAGCTCATCTAGTGACATAGGGGTTTATATTTAAGCTGTTGAGCTTATCTATAATCCCTGAGTGGGGTATTGTATCAAAGGCCTTCCCCTCGTCAATGGCCTTGGTGACTGTTTCAAAGAAATTGACCAGGTTTAAGAGGCAGGATCTGCCCTTAACAAAGCCAAACTGGGTAGGATCCAGTGTCTGTAGGTCCCCAATATCTTTATTTATGAGGTCCATGATGATCCTTTCCATAGCTTTGCAGACCAAGCTAGTCAGGCTTATGGGGCGATAGTTTCCAGGATCCGTTGAGGCACCGCCTTTGTGGAGAGGGACCACTGTTGCTGTACACCACTCTTTGGGTACATATCCTGTAGTAAGGCTGAGATTAAACAGTGGTTTTATGTTTGGGTTTAGCTCTTCTTGGAGTTCATGTAGGATGCAGCCCGGGACACCGTCTGGTCCCACTGATGCTGTGTTTTTTACTTTGGAGAGGGCGTCTCCCACCTGAGCATCTGAGATGTCAGGGGGGCAGCACTCTGCTGGGATAGATATTCGCCCTTTTGGTGGGGGGGGGGGTTTGCGCTGAACCTGTCAGCTAAGATGTTGGCAATGTCTGTGGGTTCGGTGTATTTTTTGTCATTTTGGACTAATTCTGAGCATATCTGGGAATTCCCACCCAGGTTCCTAACATAACTAAAGAAAGCCTTGTGATTATCCTTAGTATCCTGTGCAATTTTTCTCTTGAAGCTGGCCTTAGACGATTTTATGAGTGCCCGTAGTTTTTTGTTAATACTGATCAGAGATGCCTCCCTTTTTGGGATTTTGCTCTATCATGTAGTAGCTTCCTCCTTCTATTGTATAGTTTGTTTATGGCTGGGATCCACCAGACAGGACGTCTGTGTTTGGAGGATTGGGTCTTGGTTTTATTTGGGATTGCATGATCCATGCATTCCTGAAGGTGTTCATAGAATGCGTTTATAAAGGATTCTGCGGTATGGGCCATATTTTCCACAGGCCTGGGGGGTTTGAAGGATTCCACCTCGGTTTTGAGGAGTGTAAAATTTGCTTTAGAGAAGTTTTTCACTGTAGTTTTCTGGGCAGGGGGTGGGGTCGGGATGTGAGTATCCAGTGAGATTAGTTTATGGTCTGATCTTACCAGTGAGGGATACACTTCTGGTCTGGAGCATAGAGTCCCCATGTTGGTGATGATCAGGTCCAATATGTTTTCCCCTCTTGTGGGAGTGGTAACAAGTTGTTCCATAGCATTTGAGTTTATAAATTCTAGGAACCTTTGGGCTAGGGTGTTGGAGCTAGAGTAATGCTCCCAGTCTATGTTTGGGTAGTTGAAGTCACCCAATCTAATGGTGTTTGGAGAGACCTTCATATTTTCCAGTGTTCTCAGGAAGGCCGAGTGGGGTTCCTGGGTTTGGGAGGGTGGTCTGTAGCAGGCTATAAACTGGAAGGCAGTTTTACCCACTGTTAGTTGCACATGGATAGTCTCTGATGCTTCGTGCTGTGCCACCAACCTGGAGGTATGGGTATCTTTGACCAATATTGATACTCCCCCTCCTTTTGTGGTTCGGTCCAAGTTTTGGGGCCGAAAAGCATGTTATGAGGTATAACCTGGTAGTGCTGGGGTGCTTTCGGGAGCCTTGAACCAGGTTTCTGTTACTGCACAGATATCAATGTTCTCCATGCTAAGGAGAGTTTCGAGTATGTGCATCTTGAGGTTTAGACTTCTGGCATTGAGTAGCATTACTTTTAGTTTCTTATCCCTTGTGATACCTATGGAGGTGGGTTTGTCTTTTGAGCCTTGCCTAAAAAAGGCACTATGGGGGTAGCAAGAGCCTTTGTCAATATCCGAAAGCCCAGGGGTGACAGGTGCAAGCCGTCCCTAGCGAAGCATCGTGGCTTGTCGAGCATGTCATCCCAGGCTGACAGGCATTGGATCCCCTTTGAATGACACCAATACTTAAGCCAATTGTTGAAATTGATCATCTTGTCTTCATATTGTGGCATCATTCTTGGTGAGGGTAAGATGCTACTCAAGGTCAGGGTCATACCGGCCTGGGCTACATGCTCAGAGAGCTCCTCTATGTCTCTTTTCATGTAGTCCAGGGAGGTACATCTCAGGTCATTCACACCAGCATGGACAATGACTGAGTCATAGTTGTACTTGCCTTGGAGTGACCTGAGTGTGTGTGTTATGTGGTGGATCCTAGCGCCCGACAGGCAGCTCACCGTGACCTTCTCCTTGTTCAGCCTGGTGAGTGGGACGTCAGTGTGCCTGACGATAGAGTCACCTATTACAAGTGTATCAGGTGTGTTGTTTAGCCTTAATGACTGTGACTGTTTGGCACACTGGCTTTGTGAGATATGTGTTGCACGTGTTTTGTTTTGGGGTAGCGGTTGCTTGGGTGTCTGCTTTGGAGGTCTCTGCTGCTTAGGCAGATTTTTATTAGAGCCTCCAAGTATGTTTTTGTATGTTTATGTGTTTGGTTTGCTGTCGTGGTAGGTCTATGTGAGACTGGAATTGTAGTGCATTAGGAAAATGCTAGAGTCATAGCGGAATGTATATGGACTGTTTAGTGCATTAGGAAAGTGCTAGATTCATAGCGGAATGTATATGGAATGAAAATGATGACAATGATAGATGACGTCTTATATGTAAGAGATGAAATAGGCGAGCAAACTATAATAGGTGTCGGTTTCTTTGTGAAGGTTGACTCCCTTATCCTAACTTCTTGGTTCCTATATTTGAGCCAGCTGGCTATCCATTGGGTGACATTTGGGTTTCTATCTAATTTAGTCAGTTTGTCTATAATCCCTGAATGGGGTATTGTGTTAAATGGCTTGGTCTGTAAAAGTTAGGCAGCATGCACTATTTTGTCATCATCCATTGCTTTGGTGACCTTCTGAAAGAAGTCCACCAGGTTGAAAAGGCATGGCCTGCCTTTGACAAAATCGAACTGGACTGCTTCCAGTGTCTGCAGGTTTTCTATGTGTTATTTGTATCATTTCTGTGCTAATTCTTTCAATGGCCTTGCATATGAGACAAGTCAGATCTGTCGGTCTGTAGTTATCAGGGTCAGTAGCTGGCCTGGCCGTGTCCAGAGAGATTACAGTTTGCAGTCCACCATTCACTTGCTATGAAACCTGTCTAGGATATCGTATTACCAGGACCCATCAATGTGGTGTTTTTGGCCTTGAAGAGTGCAATAAGCACCTGCCCCCTAGTGATATTTGAGAGAGTAATGTTTGAGGGTATTTCTTGAGAGGTGTCTTGGGAGGAGGGGGTACAATTGGAGATACATTTTTCATCCAGTAGATTACCTATATCTTACATCTCAGTATAGGTGGCGCCTTTCACAATTAGTTTAGACATTATTGTGTACTGCCTATGAAGTTGCAGACATAGCTGAAGAAAGCATTGTGGTTGTCCTTAGACTGGAAGGCCATTTTTACCTCAAATTTGGCTATTGTAGGCTTGACTAACCCTCTAAGTTGTCTGTTTAGATTGATGAGGGAGTTTTTTTTTCTTGCTGGGCATTGCACTTCCTAATTTTTGCCACTATTGTTTTTATATGTATATGTATATATCAGTATAAGTAGCATTAACAATAAAGTTGCCCACATCCATGCCCTCCTAGATATGCACTTATTTGACATCCTATGTCTAACAGAAACATGGTTAAAACCTGCAACTAAAGACAATGAAGTCATCCCACCTGGTTACAATATCCTGAGACTAGACCGCACAGCCAAGAAGGGAGGGTAGGTAGCAATCCTTTACAAAGCAAAGTTACAAGTGACTTCTTCAGACCTTAAACCACCTCTAGACAATAATGCCGAAATCCTTATTTCTAAGATTCAGCTCAGTACTTTTAAATCCATATATATCATCTGTATCTATCTTCCTCCTGGTAATAACATCAACACCCTCGAAAATATCCTTAGCTGACTTTCTGTAAATCTCCCACAAGAAACTATAGTTCTCGGTGACTTTAATATCAACTGAAAGTGCTGTAGTACTGAACACCCTACTATCCATATTAACCTATATGGTTTTTCTCAGACTATTACCTCTCCAACCAGGATTAACGAACCCAATAATAAAGAAAGCACCTTAGATTGAATTCTCACAAATAATCCTCATCAAACATATAAAGTAGGGACCCTCCCGTATGATTTAAGTGACCACTCAGTGACCTGTATTATGAGGCATAAGATCAGTATTACCTAGGGTTACCATAAAAAAATTATTTCATCCTCTTAGGTTGAAGAGCAAAAAAAAAAGGTCCATGTTTGGGGATTTTTGATTTACAAGCCAATCAAAATCGTGCAAGGCGGACCCTCTTCTGTTCAATGCATTGAACAGAGCTCCGCTTTTTGATTGGCTTGTATGCAAGCCAGTCAAAAACATGCACAGCGGACCCACTTCTGTTGAATGCGGAACATCAAGCAGTCCCGCATTGAACAGAGCTCCGCTTTTTGATTGGCTCATATACCAGTATACAACCCAATCAAAAAAAAAAAAACAAAGCAAAGAAAAAACTCCGAAAATGGGATGTCTGCTTTTTGAAAATTCTGCGATTTGTCTGGGTTTTAAAACCTGGACAAATTGTAGAATTTTCAAAAACAGCCCGGACAGGAGCCTGAAAAAGAAAACGTGTCCAGGGAAACCCGGACATATGGTGACCTTAAATATTACCTACCCAAGAACATTCAGGACAATACAGACCAAAAAAAATTTTAACCCTGATCTTTTCCAAAGTGAACTTAACACATGTAATTGGTCACCATTAAAAGACCTCCTACTTGATGAAGCTGTAAAATACTTTAATTCCAAATTCTTAGCCATCCTAGACCACCACGCACCAACACGCTCTATCAGAAATAAGACTAAACCTGCCCCATGGCTCTCAAAAGAATCCAGGTAAAACATCCTTCTTAGAAACAAATCCTGGGCTAAATGTCATACTACTAAAAACCCAACAGACCAACAAAGCTTTTGACAGCTGAGAAATAATACAAAAAAAGCTATTCTCTTAGATAAAAAAACTTCTACTTCCAACTCCAGCAAACTCACCAAAATAAACCACAAAAGTTTTGGGCAAGCATTAACAGACTTCTACATCCAGGCCAATCCATTACACCATCCCCGCAAGGCACTAACCTTGAGAATCCCAAACAAACTGCCAATGCCGTCAATATCTTTTTCACACACGCCATCCAATCTCTCGCCAATCAGCTATCCCTGGATAGCTCAACTCTGCCAACCTCCACTACCAGCTCACTCCCTTCATTTCAGTTGCAATCAGTTCCAACTTCCCTCATTTGCACCCTTCTCCAAAAACTAAAACCAACCATCCCCTCAGCTGACCAACTACTTGCAGAATACCTGCAAAAAGCAGCTAAAGCCATAGCCTATCCCATTTCCATAGTGATTAACAGAACCATAAATGAAGGAGTGATTAACAGAACCATAAATGAAGGTACTATCCCAGCTATCTGGAAAATCTCTCACATTATCCCCCTACAAAAATCTGGTAACTCAAATGAATTTTCAAACTATTGCCCCATAGCCTTACTTTCTCCTTTGGCAAAAATAATGGAAAAGTGCATCCATAGGCAACTACTACACCACCTAATCCAAAACAACTTACTTGCTAAATGTCAACATGGATTTAGGGCATTCCACAGTACCACCACTGCCCTCTTATCCTTTACAGACTGCATTAAAAAAAACATAACATCAGCATTCTTTCCTCTGCACTCTTTATTGATCTTTCTAAAGCTTTCGATATAGTTAGCCACCAGCTACTTATAAATATACTCAAATCCCTTTCACTTGATGCACTGGCTATAAAATGGTTCCAGTCTTACTTAGACAATAGACAGCAGGCTGTGCTATGGGATAATAATCTACCCACCTCCTCATTTCCCTCGGTGTACCTCAAGGCTCCATATTAGGCCCGCTTCTATTCTCTATTTTCATTAATGACCTACACTCAGCAATTCCTCAAGCTATCTGTATACAATACGCGGATGATTCCACAATAATATGCTCAGCCACTTCACCATCTGAACTGCAGTCCCGAATCCAAAAGGCATTTAATACAGTTGAAAAATGGTTTCTACAGCGCTGCCTCCTCTTGAACCCCGAAAAAACAAAACTTTTGCTTTTCACTCCTACCCAGAAGTCCACCCCTGTAAATTTTACAGTCATATCTAATAATGGCACTCTCATATCGCCTGACCCAACCACCAAACTCTTAGGAATAACAATAGACAGCAACCTTAACTTTGATACTCATATTAACAACACAATAAAAACAGTCAATAAGAAACTGGGGTCCCTCTACAGAATCAAACGCTACCTTACACCATTAGCTAGAACCACTATAGCCCACACTCATTTAATCTCTACACTCCTCTGTGCTTCACCTATATACACTAATCTGTCAAAAAATAACCTCAACAAACTGGCAATCACCTACAATAATATTGCTAGATTTGCCACTGGCACTCCATTTAGAACCCACCATTGTCCGAATCTAAAGCAGCTAGGATGGCTAGAGCTACAAAATCAGCTTCAATTTCACCAGCTTACTATTGCCCATAAGACCTTTTACCACCCTACCAATACACCAATACTCTCAAGCCTCATTACAAAAATGTTAAAAAACTTATGTTCATCAAATGAACTACTTGTTTGCACAAGTGAATCCATCAACATGGCAGGAGACTCTCTGTTCTCTAACACTGCTGGGAAAAACTGGAACTTACTTCCCAGTGAACTTTTATCACTGTCTTCGACATCACTTTTCAAATATAAACTGAAACTATACCTTAGATCACATTGGTTATGCCTGTATACGAACCCTGACTAGCTCACTATCTTTTTATTACTGGATACTGCTCACCTGTTACTATTCTGTACTAACTCCAGTCTTTTTCCTTAATGACCAAAGAGACCATGATCTTGTAATTTAACCAAACATATATAGAAACATCATTCTAATGCATATAATTTTTTTTAGTGTTTGTGTTAAGATTGTTAAAAAGTAAGGTATTTTACTAAGATCATCTGTTATATTATTGTACTGTACCAACATGTTTGTAATTGTGTGTTTTTGGAGCTTATCCCCCCAGGCCTCTACTGAAAATGGACATGTATCCAGTTAGACTAGCCCAGTCAACAAATGTAAAATAAAATAAAAATAAATAAATAAATTGTACAGCTTGTTGCAGTTGGGATTCCACCAGGGTGACTTATTTTTTGATATTGCCCTTTGCTTATTTTGAGTAGGTCACCTTTCTCTATGCAGATATTTAAATAATTATATAGATTTCTGTAAATCATTCTGAATAGGCAGTGGTGTTCTTAGGGTTTTGGGGGGCTTGGAATTTTGCCAGAGTATGTCTTATAGTAGGGAGTTTGCATTAGAACAGTTCCAAAAGGTTCCCTGGGTTAGATGGGGTCCCAGGTTTTATTTTTATTTCAAAGGAGACAACAATATGGTACAACCTGACCAAACAGGACATTATGGGAGGGGCAGCTTTCTTTCATGTTTCTAAGGACCAGCTCCAGGATGTTGGTACCTCTAGTGGTTGTACAGACTAGATGAATCTCTGAAACTCTGAACCTGCATGTTTGGGATTGTTTATGATTCCTAGTTTATAGTGGGGTGGTTAAACTTGCCCAAAAACATTGCATTGGGTAGAATAGGAAGTGTCAGTAGCACATTTAAGTATGTGTTATGAGCTTCCAAGGTCATAGAGGGGGACCTATAGAGTGCAAGGATATGGTATGGGGCTTTGCTTATGGTAAATTGTACATGCAGAAGCTCATGTGTCATACTGTTTACATCCTTGAGGTATGATTGTTTTTGATATAAATTGAGATGCATCTACCTTTTGTCCCTTCATGTGCAGTAGTTGGTCTAAATGTGTGGAAGGCATTATAGCCCTGCACTGCTGGGTGCTGTCTGTGGTTTGTGGCTGCACAGATGTCAGCATTCTCCAGGGTGAGGAGAGCTTGCAGGGAGTGGAGCTTCTTGTTTAAACTCCTGGCGTTCAGCAGTAATGCATTTAGACAAAGGACCATTTTTCGGCCTCGTGCAAATGCAAAGGCATACAACACAAATTTACATCGGAAACGATTGACATAATGTAACAAAATACAAACACAAAATACTTACAGGAGCAGTGTACTATAAGATTGGTGACAAAGAACATGAGGCATCAGGGATTAGGGATTGGTGTAATAGTTACGGTATTTGTCTTACAAATACAAGGTACATGGTTTGATTCTCATCTGTGAGGGAAACTGGCCAGGCTTAAAATGTAGCTAGATTCTAATATACAGCAGTGTTGTAATGCTTCATAGACAGGAGACTGCGTTTTATTATGTTTAAAAGAACCAATAAAATACTATACACAATTTATGTAGTAGAGAGACCCAAGCATTAATCAGGACAATAATCAAAGTCACAGAACCCAGTTTGTTGAGTACAGATGGAGTGGGAATTAGTAAGGGAGGGAGGAAGGGAATGTAGAGAGACTGAGTCAAGGAGTGAGAGAGAAGGGAGAAACTTTGGGGAATGACTAGAAAAGGCATCAAAAATAATAAATTGATATAAAGGAGAAAAGACCAGAGGAATGGCAAAATGTAGAACACTGTTTTGATAATTCTAAGGGTTTAGGTATGTATTATTTTTAAAGGGGAAAGAACGAAGAAGAAGAAACAGCAGCACTAGGGAGGGACTGAATAATGTCCTGTTATGCAGTATCTCACAAGCGGTCAAACATTAACTCAGCCAACAGATGGACATGAAGCAAAGCAAGCTCCCTTACTTTAGAGGGCACTGTATTCCAAGTGGCAAAATTAAAGGTGAGTGAAGCATTTTCAATGGACAATAAGTAAAAACAGGACCAGTGAGTAATATCCCCATCATTACAGCTTTGAAGAACTAGTGGTTCAGATGCGTACTTTGAGAAAATAACAGTGTGGGGTGCATTGTGGGAAAATAACAGTGTGGGGTACATTGTGGGAAAATAACAGTATGGGGTGCATCAGAGATAGACAATGATATTCAGAAGTGATTGATAAAGACAAATTTGCAATTTTTATTGAGAGCAACTGGAAGGAAAATGCAGGGTATGTTCTTTTATTTACATGATATTTTCCTTGTAGTTGTGCATGCTGCAGACTTAAGTAGTGGACTTGTATGAATAGTACATTTTAGTCTATTTATAGTCATCTTAGAGCTGTAAATCAAATATAAAGGTATGATAAAACAGAGCTTGAGGAATGGTCAGCACAGAAGCCTAGATATCTGAAGTAATGATCACTGTTAATTCCATTAAGGCTGACAAAAGGCTAAGGACATATACCTATCAAATAATGAAATGGACAAATTGGTGAACATCATATACTTGAACTTATATCATCGACAATTCAGTCCATCAAACTGTTCTGACTGAGATCACATTACACTAGGGATCAGGAGATGTGCCCTTCCCCCACTGTAGGGAGATCTTAGAGTTGGTATATATAACTAGTGGGGTTGAAGCAGGGGGTCTTGTCAACCTGTAAAAGCAGTTTTTGTGGTGTATGCGGGTGTTGTCTTTGTTTTGAGCTTGTTTTGAGTTTGCTTCAACAGACTGAATTGTCAATTATATGGTTTCAACCAAATGATGTTCAACAATTTGTCTGTTCGATTATTTGATAGATAGCCCCGAGGAACACACAAAAATTAAAGCTGAAATGTGGAAGATATCAAGATTGAGTCTTTGTAGAATTAAGCAGGATTTTATTTTGAATTTATTTTAAGGAAGCATCACTTTCAAACTTTATCAAAGTCAGATTTAATATTGCTTTGAAGGGCAGTAACATTATTACTGTAACATATGGATACCATCTTAAACTGTACAAGTGGTGAAGCCAGGATGAAACAGTGCAGAGTTCAGTTCATGGAGAAAATATAACAGGTGCTAGTAAATCCAGCCCTGATATACATCATATTACAATGTTCTAGTAAGAAAAAAAGGGTAAAATGCCTTCCAGAAATATAGTATCATAGTAATATACTTCATCATCCTTTTGCTGTCTGGCATTTAGAGGATTAACGAGCTGTTTCCTGTGGTCCAGTGGTGCAAGATTTGATTCCCTCAGCCTCCATTTCCTATCTGTGTGACTTTAAGCGAGTCACTTAACCAGATAATGCTTTCAGTCTGAGTCTGAAAGTGGTCCATGAAGATCAGTGCTCTACCCTGGAAAACAAATACAAATAAATAAACAGTCAGCTACTCAGCCAGAATAAATGGCTAGTATTGAAATACAGAGTTTAAACCGTTAAGATAAGAAAAGAGCTTTTGATCAATCTAATCAAATGTTTTCCCGAAAGTAAAAAAAAATATAACAAAAACTGATATATGAGCGTCATCAACTACTGGTGGAAGACTTATGTGTTTATTTGATTGGCACAAGGGCTTAACTGTGTAAAAGTAATTCATCATGCTGGTATAAAAGCCTTACATTTTTGTGAGACTGCGCTCATTTATGTAGAGCTTCCCTGAACCTGGCTTGGACACCTGTGATTACAAAACCTTAGACTGCTTCTAAAACAAAGCTGATACAGTTTTATTTCTTTTTTTCTTTTTTTTTTTTTTTTTGCACTTGCGCTAACTATCTCAGAGTTATTTAACATTTCTGTGCTGCATTTATTGATTTGGTTAAATGTATCATTGTTTTTCAGCCTGCACTTATTAAAGAAACACCACCTGTTACTGTACTACTCTTAGGCCATTTTAATAGTATTCTCGTATTTCCTAACCTCCTCTGTTACTGCAAAAGTTGTTCTGAGTTTGACAAAGTTCTCCTGAGTTTTCCAAAATATTTCTAAGTTTTGAAAAGTGTTTTTGTGTTTGTAGAACTTCTTTTATGTTTGCATGCTTTGTTGTATTTCTGAACAGTTCTCAGGGTTATTTCCAAGAGTTCCTGATACTGCGGTTCTGCCTTTTGCTGTATTACAATTCTTAATGCACTTGAGCTCAAAATTAGTTTATTTTACATCGAGTGTTCTATTTTGTACTCTGGTTGGACTAGAGGGCTGATTCAATCCATCTAAGTTGGAAACTGCTGGTGGAAGGCTTACTGTGTGTTAATCTGATTGGTCTGAGGGCTTAACTGTGTAAAAGTCTCTCATCCTGGTGGTATAAAAGCATCACATTTGCACATTGCACAAATGCAGTTGCACATGCCTTGTGTATAAGCAAACCTCACCAGTTTAAAATCCTGTATAGGAAATGCTCTCCATAGTTTCCCACTGTTCATGGCTGCTCAAAGAGCTGCCAGTTTGTGCAGAGGGCAGCACGACTGCAGATCATCTGATATTATACTACTAAACACTCTCACTTAGATATCAAAGTGACTCTCACCTACTCTTTCCTGTCTATTAAGGATCCGGAATAATGTATCCAGAGGCAGTGTAGTAACTGACTTATGTTCACTGACAACCATTTAATTCTAGGACAGACAAACACAGATGTAGATACACAATGTCATTGGAGGGTAAACCTCTCACATACACACATGAAAAATGCAAACCAGGTTGTCAGTGTTACACTCAAAACACTCACTAACAACACTAAGAAACAAACAGATAGACCCATGTATGCAGAGGTACTGATTTGTAATCTACCAAAACCTTGAAGGCCTCCTAAAAGCATTTCTCTGTGGACCCATGCACACTCAAGAAAGACAGTGCCTCGCACAACACATAACTCTGAAAATCATAGTAGCCCTGCTTCCAAGCCCATAAGGCAGCACACCACACAGCCTAACATTCTAGTTATTGGGGATCCCATTGTAAGACATAGTGATGTCCCCCTTAAAAGGCTAAACAAGGAGAAGATCGCAGTGAGCTGTGTATCTGGAGCCAGGATCTGCCAGATCACACATGCACTTAGATCTTTAAACCACAAGTAGCGGTTTGACACAGTCATAGTCCACGTGGGAGTAAACAACGTAAGACAGACGTCGCAGTGGTGCAGTGGTAATGTTGTTGCCTCACAGCAAGACGTTTTCCGGTTCAATTCTCAGCTGGGGTGCTTTCAGTGAGGAGTGTCCTCCATGCATCTGTGTGTGTTTCCTCCAGGTGCTCCTGTTTCCTCCCACTTTACAAAGACATGCATCTGGAACATTTCTCCCCGGGCCTACACTGAAAATTGGCTTTGTTACAAGTCAGACTTTCCTGTTAAACAAATGCTAAATAAATAAATACATAAATAAAATAATGTACCTCACTGGACTGTATGAAGATAGACATGATGCAGCTCTCTGATTATGTGTCCCAGACAGGACAACATTTCCAACAAATGCTTGCAAATTGCACCATCTGAGAGGATTGTCCCATTCACCTGTGATTTCTATCAGCACCCGAACAGTACCCATCCGCCCTAAATCTGGTGGTAATTTCAGGAATAAGCCTCTCAGGTGGAACTCCCGTATCAGTTACCTGCAGAGGAAAAGAAAGAAAAAGTACAGTTTTGTACCTACCATAAATGTAGATGTTCGAGGATCTCCATTGCTGCAGTCCTTACATATGGGTACTCCGCTGCCCACCATCGGCCCGAATACCAAAGGGCTAGAACCGGCGTCGGTCATCGGCGCCCGAGACTGACATCAGTACGTGCCAGTACAAATGCGCATGACCGACGCCATAACCTCAGTCTTTCTTGCCTCAGACGTCAGAATGCAAAAAACACCACCCAAACCCCAATCTAAAAAGAAAAAAGGGGGAAGGAGTGAGGGAAAATTGGACTGCAGCAATGGAGATCCTCGAACATCTACATTTATGGTAGGTACAAAACTGTACTATGTTCTTCGTCTCCCATTGCTGCAGTCCTTACATCTGGGTAGAATCCCAGAGCAACGGAAAAAAGGGAGGCTGGCCAACTAAATAGCATCAGGGGCTGCTAATGTGCCCTGTAAGATTGCAGTGGCAAACCCAGCCCTAGACCTAGAATAAAGAGGTAAATGATAATGCTTTGTAAAGGTATGTACAGAACTCCAAGTAGCTGCCTCTAGAATGTCTTTAGTAGCTACTCCTCTCAAAAAAGCCGTAGAGGTGGCCGTAGCCCTAGTAGAATGAGGCCTGATCCCAACTGGAACATCCTTGCCATGATGAGAGTAACAAAAAGCAATACAATGGCCAATCCACTTGGAAATAGTTTGTTTCGAGACAGCCTTCCCTCGTGAAGTCAAAGCAAACGAAACAAATAATTGTTGAGATCTTCTGAACTCTTTGGTTCTGCTCAAATAATACCTTAACTGCCTATGTACATCCAAAGAATGCAAAACTTTTTCCCCTTCATTTTGGGGGTTAGCATAAAAAGTAGGCAAATGTATAGATTTGTTCAACGCCACATTAGAAATCACTTTAGGCAGAAAAGTAGGATTAGTACGCAAGGAAACTCTGTCATTGTGAAAAATCAGAAAAGGTTCCACTGCCATGAGGGCCTGTAATTCAGATACCCTTCTAGCAGAAGTAACAGCCAATAAAAAAGCAGTCTTCCAAGACAACAACTGCAATTCAGCTGTAGCTGCAGGTTCAAAAGGAGGCAGAGTCAGCTTTTCCAAAACAAAATTAAGATCCCAGGTAGGAGTAGGAGCCCTCTGTGGGGGTCTTATATTCTTTGCCCCTCTAAGAAACTGTTTAACCAATGGATGTGAAAATAAAGGAGGGTCACAATCATAGTGAGCAGAAATAGCTGCAGCATGCACTTTTACAGAAGAGAAGGACAAACCCTTGTCCAATAAAATAGTCAAATATTGCAATGTACAACTCAAATTAGGCAATTTGACATCAAAGCCTTTAGCTGAACTCCAAAGAAAAAATCTCTTCCATTTACCAGCATAAACTTTTCGAGTACTAGGATGCCTGGCTTCCAAAATAACATCCAAAACTTGTTGAGGGAGCTGAAGGCCATCCTTCTCTAAAATAGAATGCGCCAGGCTGTCAGGTGTAGGGATTGCACCCTGACATTGAGAAAATGATTGTTTTCCTGAGACAATAAGTGAGGAATCTGTGGTAATGGCCAAGGTGTCCCATGAATTAAGCTCCTCAACAGAGGGTACCAATGCTGACGAGGCCAATCCAGTGCTATAAGGATCATGCGAGGTTTGTCCCTCCTGACTTTCAACAGCACCTTCGGAAGAAGAGGCAAAGGAGGAAAAGCATACACGTGAAGGTCGCTCCAACTGAAGGATAGTGCATCTATTTTCCAGGCTTTTGGATGAAATAGCCTTGTGCAAAACAGTGGCAGTTGGAAATTCAGAGGAGAAGCGAACAGATCTATGTCTGGAGTTCCCCAAGCCATGGTCAACTGAAGAAATACCTGAGGGTCCAATTTCCATTCGTGAGGATCCACAATCTGTCTGCTCAGAACATCTGCTAAAGAATTTTGCACTCCTGGCAGAAACTGTGCTCGAAGAGTGATGTGCAGATTCAAAGCAGTTTCCCATAACAGCATTGCTTGTCTGCAAAGAGGGTAAGAATGAGTTCCCCCCTGCTTGTTGATGTACCACATGACCGTTGTGTTGTCTGTTCGAATCAACACCAGTCCTGGTTGAAGTAGGCTCTTGAATCCTTCCAAAGCAAATTGAACTGCCAGCATCTCTTTCATGTTGATATGCAAGTGAAGTAGCTCTGGGGGCCAAAGGTCTTGAATCCATTTTCCTCTGAAATGAGCTCCCCAGGCCGACTCCGAGGCATCTGTCGTCAATATCTGACTTGCCTCTGGTTGGGTCACAGAGAGCCCCTTGTTTAGGTGACATTCCTGAGCCCACCACAGAAATTCTTTCTGAATGCAAGGTAGAATCCGAATGACAGTGTCCAAATCGTGGCTGTGTTGAGTCCAAACGCTTTTGAGATACCATTGCAGCTTCCTCATATGCAGTTTGGCATTGGGAAGTACTAGAATGCAAGACGCCATGAACCCCAAGGCTTGAAGGACTGTCCTTGCAGTCAGCCTGGACATTACTGATAGCTGTTGGAAGTATAGGTGCAGATTTCTTTGCTTGTCCAGGGTAAGAAATGCCATCTGAGCAGCTGTATTCAGTCTCACACCCAGAAAACACATCTCTTGAGAGGGTACTAGACTGGACTTTATTTCGTTCACAGAATACCCTAGGCATCTTAGAACTGTCATTACATACTGCAGATGTTGAAGAAGTTCGTGCTTGCCTTGAGCCAGAATCAAACAGTCGTCCAGATAAGGATAAATTTGAATTCCTGTTAGTCTGAGAAAAGCTATTACTGGAGCCAGGACTTTTGTGAATACCCTGGGCGCAGTAGACAAGCCAAAGGGCAATGCAGAGAACTGATAATGCAAATTCCCAGTCCGAAATCTCAGGAATTTCCTGCAACTGGGCCTGATAGGAATGTGAAGATAGGCCTCTTTGAGATCCAGAGTCACCATCCAATGATCTTTGCCCAGCATAGGTAACAGCTGTTGCAGTGTTAACATCTTGAATTTTGGAATTTCCAGAAAGGTGTTTAGAATGGACAAATCCAGAATTGGTCTCCAAGTATTTCCTTTCTTTGGCACTAAGAAAAGACGGGAATAAAACCCTGTGCCTCTTTCTGCAGAAGGTACTTCCTGTATTGCTCCCAACTGAAGCAGAGAAGAAATTTGTGTCTGTGCTTCCAGTCTTTGCTAATGAGGCACATCCGGCATACCTTTGAAAGGAGGGAACGTGTGAAAATAAAATTTGTAGCCTTGGTTTATTATGTCCAATACCCATTTGTCTTGGGTAACCAAATGCCAATTCCTTTTGAAAAGTCCCAGTTTTCCTCCTAGAGGAGCTGCCAGCAAGGCAGAGTCCGGCAGCTGAAGACACGGGTCATTGGGTCTGTTTCCGAAAGGACTGACCCCTGCCCTCCCCAGCAGAAGGGGCAGCAGAACTCAAAGACCTAGAAGTAACAGGGCCCTGAGAGGAAGCCCTACCTCTACCCCGTCTCGACCTGCCCCTAGATTGATAATCCGAAGAGGGGAAAGACCATCCCTTAGCAGGCCAATTCCTACTGAACTTAGGGGGCTGAACCTGTAAAAAATCCTTAACTGTCTGCATAGACTTAGCTTTTTCCTCCATTTTTTTCAAAACTGATTCCACTGGAGGACCAAAAAGAACATCAGATTGTAGAGGAGCATCCATAATTCGAGCCTTAACATGCTCTGACAAGGTCTGATCTTTAAGCCAGGCATGCCTGCGAACAACTGAACTAGTAGCAGCCACCCTGGAAGAAGCCTGTAAAGCATCAAAACCACACTGCAAAGAATGCTTACCAACTTGGTCTGAAGCATGCACTAAATCCTGAAGCTCCTTACATTCAATACCTTCAGCTAAAGCATCTACTTTACATTTCAATTGGCTCAGCAAATAATTTTGATACCTGAGCATATGAAACTGACAATTTAAAGCTCTCATAGCCAAAGTAGAAGAGGTATACAG
The DNA here is from genome assembly GCF_019279795.1 of Protopterus annectens. Classification (NCBI taxonomy): domain Eukaryota; kingdom Metazoa; phylum Chordata; order Ceratodontiformes; family Protopteridae; genus Protopterus; species Protopterus annectens. Next base: position 1,709,497,917 of record NC_056729.1, on the reverse strand, counting down.
TTTCTTACCCCACCTATCCAGGGCCCTAGCATCCTTGTCCAGCGGAACTGGATTCCTAACCACAGAAGCCCTAACACCTTTGGGGCCTTGAGTAATAGTTTCTTGGTCAGCCCTAGGACTCTTATATAAGTACTTGTGAGCTTCCGGAACCCTGTAGTATCTATCTGGTTTAACCGGGGCAGGAGGCAGATAATCTGGGTTAAGGGCAGCCTCAGAAAATACATCCTGAACAACATCTAGTACAGGGGGAATAGCCAAGGGCCTATGCTGAGGCAAAAACAAGAATTCTCTTAGCCTTTTACGAGAATCAGAATAATCCTGGCCCTCCCATTTGAAATGTTCCCTCATGGAATGCAAAGTCTCAGAGAAGGAAAAATCTTCTGGAGGGGACGCAGAGGGAGTAGTGTCCTCAGCCTCCGAATCAGAATAGGGAGGGAAATCCTGAAGTTCTTCTACAGAGGAATCTGACTCATTGGAAGACTGAACCAAACCCTCCAACTTTGTCTCTACCCTGGGCCTCTTCGCAGGGGGGGGCATAGAACCCCTAATTAAAGTAATCAAATCTTCAGCCATCTTTAACATGTGCTTCCTAGGAGCTGGACCCTGGGGACTAGCACCAGCAGGGGCAGACTTAGACTTAGAATGGGCTTTGCTCTGAGAAGGAGGAGGCCTAACTACCATATGAGGGGAGGGAACCACTGACATAAGAGAAGCACCCTCAGCCTGGCCTAACACAGGAGAAGCCACTACCTGCAGTAACAAAGGCTCCCCTTGAGACTCAGGTAAACTTTCCGCAGGAGCCGCTGAAGTAGCCAGCGGTTCTACAGAACCAGCGTCCGGAGTGGACGACTCATCCTGTTTGGACCGCAAAGACTTTTCCTTGCGTTTCTTAGAAGAACCAGTCGTCGGAGAATCCGACGGCATGTTGTAATTACAACGTTTACCAAACACCAGCCTAGCACAGTCTAACCGACGTTTAATAGTACGCTTGTTAAAAGTAGCACAAAAGCGACACCCAACAACGTCGTGCTCAGGCCCCAAACAAGGAATGCAGAGTGAATGGTAATCCCTATGAGGAATCTGTTTCCCACAAGAAATACAGTTATTAACTTTTTCTGACATCCGGCAGTACTGAGGCAAGAAAAAGACAAAAGTGTCCCCAACGGGGTACTTAGCCCAACTTGGTCTCCGGTCTGAAACTCGAAAACCGACAATTCCAGAACGCCGAACGGCACTTGCAAATGCTGCTTCTGCTTAGGATCACGCGGCAAGAAAGACTGAGGTTATGGCGTCGGTCATGCGCATTTGTACTGGCACGTACTGATGTCAGTCTCGGGCGCCGATGACCGACGCCGGTTCTAGCCCTTTGGTATTCGGGCCGATGGTGGGCAGCGGAGTACCCATATGTAAGGACTGCAGCAATGGGAGACGAAGAACATCAATGAATTCCCACCTCAAGATCAGACTGAAACACGCCAGCAAGTAACTGAAACACAATATTAGAAAATGTAAAACAGAGTGTAAACTAAAGAGTGCTACAGATTCCAAAGGAGCTGCAAATCTGCCTTCAGTTATGCCAAAAAAAGAATGTATGATGTTCAACAATGCACTGAGCCCATTCATAATATCACCTATTCTAACTCCAAGGATATAGATTATATATTAGCAGAGAAATTTACTGTCATCTTTACCCCTCCTACCCACATTGTTACCACCACTGTCCCTGAGAATTCATTTTACCCTGAAGTCACTGTCTTAAAATAATACTTTCATGGGGCCAAACAATATGACAGACTGCACTCTCATCAGTGCTAAGTGTCCACTGACTGAGCCTCTGGGTAAACTGGTCACCATCAGCCTTTTTACCGGGTTTGTCCCTGATGCACTGTGATACCCCTGCACTAGAGCGGTCCTTCTACAGACCTGGATAATGAAGTGATAATGGAGAACACTGGGAACCATAAGTAATTTGCATTCAAGAATATAGATGCTAGTATAACCTGCGTCTCTACCAACAGTAATATTAATACTTGGGAAGCTTTTTTTAATCCACTTATTTCTAAGCCCATTTTCATCAGCATGCATTTTACAAATATTAACAAGTATTGATCTCTAATGTCTGACGTTATAGACTGACTGTATGACATGGTTATTTCCCAGAAAACCAAAAATTTCAGGATGGATAGGGCAAAAATAGGAGGAAAAATCACAGACGTTAAAAGTCAATAGTACACCAGGCTTAGCAATCAACACAGATTTTCTGATCTAGGAATTGTTATTACCTCTCAACCTATTAGAGCAAGAAATCTGGACAAAGCAGTAAATAATAGGAGGACAAAGGCTAAAAAATACAGGCAATTTTTAAATATTGCTCTTACAAATTTAAAAAGTTGATAGAATCACATGTTTTCCATCAGCATGAATTTTCTGAAAGGTAGAAGGTCTGAATCTTAAATGTCTGTCATTATTTTCTGACTTCACTCCTCAATGATTTGCCAATGATTCTCCAGAAGTCAACAATTTTATGAGAAAAAAAATAAAAAGGCAAAAATCTGGACATTCTGCAAAAATCTGTACTATTCAAAAGAATGATGTCTGACATTGACTAACTGTAATTTTCAGTGGTTTACCAGAAAATCAAATATTTTATGAGGGACAGGTTAAATTCAAGGTTGCTTTGCAGAAATGCACAGTCATAGAAATGTTTATATTAGCATTTCAAGCGAAGAATCGTTTAGCATCGATACTGAGTTTTTTTTTTTTTTTTTAAAACTTGTTTGTTGTTTTTTTCTGACATGACTTTTTATAAAATACTGATAAGGTTTAGCTTGTTACAGCAACAGCGAGCAGCTGTCAAAGGGCAATGATGTCTAACATTCTAAGCAGTATGCAAACACACTACTACAGTCCAGTGTTCTCCATGATGACCGATAATTATAGACCCATCAGCCTCACCAGCATTATATGCAAATCCGTTGAACATGTCATAGCAGGGCTCATTTATGCAGACATAGGTAACCAATGTAGCAGTGTATAGTGAAGCTGAGTGAGTGACTGTGGGTTCAAAACCCACAAATCATTTTACATTTTTACTAAAAGTACGAGGCATGAGCAGTTCTTTATTTATGTATGTCTTTATTTATTTAACATTTGTTTACCAGGAAAGTCCGACTGGGACAGAGCCCATTTTCAGCTGAAGCCCAAGGAGAAATGCTCCAGATGCATGTCTTTGGAATGTTTGGAACTCATAGACTTGGCGGCAGTTTGGCTGTAATACAGAAGCTCTTGGATCTGTTTTACTGACTGGATTGCCATCCTGGTCTTTGTTAATTACTTCTGCATATCACTTGGCCAAAACGTCTAGCTTACTACTTGGCTCCTATGCAGATCTGAAATACTGTGGCTACAAGCCATAGAATCTGATATGTCTGGTTTCTGATTTGTCTAGTTCTTACAGCAGCTCTTCAACCTTTTGCCTGTTGTGGTTTTAAACGCTAGTGTCTCTGGCTTCCGCCCCTTATGGTAAACTGGCTACCAAACTCCCTCCCTTCCCCCTTTAATTGCTATTGCCAGTTGTATAAGCAAATTAAGTGCTTTTCTAACCCATTGTTTTTCACAGATCCATAATACTGAGTGCCCACCCAGCAAAAAAAGTATTGCTCTTCAGTTAACTTCCCTTACTGCAAATTATCATTTTCACAGAGCTCCCATCTGCATGCCATCCTTGTCACACTCTGAGAGGCTCCTACATTAATCTTTTGCCATCCTTGTCAGATAAAAGAATTATTTTACTGTTTTGCACTTCATTAAACTGTAATAGAGTGCTACTGCTTTATTTTGGTTTATCAGCCGATTTTTGCACTTTAAATTATTTTCAAGTGCCCTAATATTGTACTTTTCACTGGTTGCTGAGAACTGCACTTTTGAGTAGCTTTAGTGGCAATGTCACAGTGTAATTTGCTACTTTGTATCTGTTGTTTTTCTTAATTGTTGCATTCCTGCACTTGTGTCCCTGCTAAAGAGATTCTGTCCAGTGTCCTGTGTTTTAACTGCCTGTATAAATTTGGCTTCTTTGCTCAATTCTTGACTCATTTCCATGGAACTCAGCAACACTTGGCATCTTTACCTGTGCCTCTGAAGGGATTTCCTTGCATCACGTGTCATCCAGGCAAAATCTAAGTACTTGTATTTTAAAATCCCACTTCCGGAAGGTATTTAAATGCTCGACTGCTGATTTCTTGTTGTATTTGTACATTTATCTGCATTTAAAGTTGGAATTACTACATTTGCTAAAATTGTCTTGCTGCTAGTCTGATTGACTTGAAATCACCTTGTCTACCTAGTTTGTTAAAGGTATTTTGTGGCAGCATGCATTCTCAAGCTATCTTTTGGTGTTTTTACATTAAGAGCACTGGGACATTCCATCTAGTTGCAGTGGGTGGTAGTCTGGTCTATCTGAGTTGGGAAACCCATAAGAAAGCTGTAAGTGTAATCATTGTATAGGTCAACAGACTTAGAAGCCAGTTTCTTGTGTTTTAAGTGTCTGCATAAATTTGGATTAGTTTAGCCGTGTATAAACTCAGATACCTAGAAAACAAATATTCCCTATAAAACTACCTCTGAAACTGTAGCAGTAACTTGGTGAATTTAGGCCAACTGCTTTTGGTGTTGAGTAGCATAATCCAGCTATTTTACACATTAAGGAATACTCCCCCTTGAATTTAGTATTACATAGCCTAATCTGGTCTCTAGCCCCAAAAGCATCCTTAGTCAGCCCACTCTTAACCCCTTGTAGCTTGCATAAAAAAGGACCTGACATTATGGATATGTACTTTTATAATTTTTCTACAGCCAGTTTGGTGGATATGGGTATCTTGAGACAATGTAACAACTGTCTAATGTTAACTGACAACCATTTGCTCCTCAAAGAAATAAGCACAGTGTGCAAGAAATGTATATACACAATGTCTCTAGAGGCAAAACTGTCCTGCACAAGCACTTAACATAATAATCCAGTAATCTAGTTGTCAGAAACACAAACGTTACACCCCACACATAGAACTATTTATGCTGAGGCACTTAAATACAATCTTTCCAAATACAAAGGCCTCCCAGATATTCCACCTGCAAAAATTATTCTCAGCAAACTTGAAAAATCTCAACAGTAGCAACAGCTAACATTGCACTTATAGCCATATCCAGTGGAACCTCAACTACCAAGCCTATAAGTCACTCTCCAGGACTGAAGAATCAAAAATTGTAGTAGAACAGATGAGCAGGTTATGGCACTTCACACACCAAAGATCTTTAATAAATGTTGAGCGCTTTCATTCCAATATTCAATGGAACTTCATCAGAACTACATTTAATTAAAAACCTCACATTAAATAGGAATACCATAGTGTCAAGTGACTAAAATATCCGCTAAGAATCTTCTAACAATTATGCATTAAAATTCTAATAAGAGCTGATGTAATAAATAGTATGAATATAATATAATAAAGAAATATAATACAATAAATAAGGAGAATATTAAATGCATCAAATAAAATAATTCTTCCATTAAAAAAGTTTCATTGAAAAAGTCAGACTGTAAAGTTAATCAAGAATCAAAGTATTTTAACTTTAAAAGTGAGTGAATAGAGTAGGAGACATTTAAACCTGGAAAGTTCATGGCATTCAATCTAATTTAATTTAGGACACATGTCATAGGGGGGCTGCATTGTATGATATGCTGATCGATCTTCCACTCACCTGTCTGAAAAGGAAAGAATAACAGTCAGTTCCTTATCATGAGCCAGGATCCGCCAAGTTATGTACAGACTCCAGTCATTGCACCACAGATACCGGGTCTATATTATATTCTCGAAAGCCAACAATATCGAAGCTGATATTGTCAACACGAAAATAGCGAAAGCACACAACATCGAACGTGTAAACGGAAATCTCCATAAGGGGAGATTTCCATTTACTGCAATGTAGTGTGCTCTCGGAGTTGGTATATATAAGTAGCGGAGGGTGTGGGGGTTGCAGGGGGGTTTGCCCTCTCCTTAAACCTGTTAGGGTACTTTTTTCTTTTTCTTTTTGTTGTTTTATAAGTTCGATGTTTGAAGACATTGACCATATGGTGTCGACCGTATGGTGTTCGAAGTTTTCAACCATTGATCTTATAATATAGACCCCAGATGCCAGTATGATTTAATCATAGTCCATGTAAGTGTGAATGACCTGAGACGTACCTCCCTATATGAAGAGAGACATTATGGAGCTCTTAGACTATGTTTCAAAGGCTGTTATGTGCCTAGCATTGAGCAGAATTCAAATGGATGATGCCACAATATGAACAGAAAATTATTGACTTTATAATTGGCTTAGTTTCTCGTGTCATACTAGGGGATACAGTATTTGTCAACATGGGAGGACATGGTTAATAAACAACTATGCTTTGCAAAGGATGGTCTGCACCTGTCACCCCTAGGCTTTTGAATATTGGCTAACACATTGTCCTCCCCCATAAACCCTTTTTTAGGCAATGGCAAACTGATAAAACTTCCACCATCGCAAAATCTAGCAAAGAAAATCTATAGGTGTTACTACTCAATCCCAGGAATATAAACAAGAAGCTACATCCCTCCAAGCTCTCCCCAACCTGGAGAATGCAGACATTTGTAAAGTTAGTGGGTGTAAAGCCACAAAGAATAGCCTGGTAGAGCAAGGCGTTGGTGCCTTCCAGACATTTATCCAAAAACTGCACATAAAGGAACTAAAGGTAGAGGCCCTCAGCTACATCAGTAACAACCATAACTCTAGGTTGGTTAAACATGATGGTGTACTGGAGTTCCTCATCATCCAGATTACCATGGACAAAGTCCCATATCATGTCCTAGCAAGCTACAGGTCATCCTCTATGTCCCATAAAACCTATAGTTCATACTTAGACCTATTGGAGACATCCAGCATCCAGCCAAATACTATACTCTCAGTGGACTTTAATTATCCCTCTATAAACTAAGAATCCTACATAACCCCAAATTTCTATATTCCTAGACTTTGTAAACACAAACACCCTGGGCTAGATATTGCATACTCCTACCAGAAATGTAAACATATTTAACCTGGTACTGAGAAACATGCTGAACTGCAGGTAAATGTAGTAACATTAATGAAACCAGAAGATATTGCAAATCTTCTGGCTGGCAAATTCAGCTGAAACATAACTCAAATCTCACCCAGCTGCCCCACAGAAACTATAGTCTAACATAACCACTCCAAATATAAGTTTTGGGAGCATGTCTTAAAGGTGCTTTCTAATGTCAAGAATACAGATTAGGTGGGCCCTGATAGTATCCTAGGATGCCTCCTAAATTGCCTAAAATATGACCTATCAGGGTCCCTGGAGTCACTATTCAGCCATAGTCTCTGAATTTTTGTCATGCAAATGGAAGATCATAACAGTCATCCCTCTGCACAAAGTCAGGTCATCAACAGATCCCAAGAACTTCAGACCCATTCATCTGACTAGTCTCATATGCAAAGCCATGGAAAGAATTATCATGGAAATGATTAACAATGATATTAGGAAACCTTCAGACACTGAACTCAACACAGTTTGGTTTTGTCAAAGCAAGTCATGCATACTGTTCCTGGTGGACTTGTTTGAGAATGTCTCCAAGGCAATGGATGAGGTAGAAATGGTGCATACCTCCTACCTTGATCTAACTAAGGCACTTGATACAATACCCCACCTGAGAATTGTAAACAAGCTAATGGAAATAGGCATAAACCCTATGTAACTCTGTGGATAGCTAGCTGGTATGTAACTCAGTGGATAGCTAGCTGGCTCAAAGATAGGGCCCAGGAGGAGAGACTGCCTCCACAAAAAAGCTAGTCACCAGTGGAGTCTCCCAGGGCTGTGTGCTGGGTTTTCTCCTCTTTGGTATCTGTTTCTTAGAAGTTAGGGCCAATGTCAAGGGCCTCTGGCTTACCAGATTTCCAGATGATTGCAAGCTGGGAGCAATCATAGAAACTTCCATAATATAGTAACATTTTACAGAAAGGTCTAACACAGACAAATGACTGGTGTCAAAACAACAGCTCAAAACTCAATGCCAAGAAATACATAATAGTACCTTTTAGGAAGTCGGACACCCTGAGAAACAACCTCTTCAATAAAACACTCCTAGAAGTCGATACAGTCATCAGGAATTTGAGAACTCATGTAGACATTAACCTGGTTTTCAACCAACATGTGTCTGTCAATCAACATGTGTCTAAGGTAGCCAGAAAATCATTCTATATTACTCAGCGTATACGTAAGGGCATTGCATCTATGAATAGGAAAGTCACTATGCCACTAAACTCGACCCTCATCAAAACTAACATTAAGTATAATGTTCCATTTAGTACTACTTGACCAGACACATGCAAGAAGTGGAATGTCTACAGATGTTCAACACAAAAAAGAATACTGTGCATAAATGCAATGTATCATGCAGAGCACCTCAAAGCCCTATCACTATACTTTATTTCCTACAGACAGCTGAGAGGCAGTTTATGCCTAACATGAAATGCATCATTGGATCCCATCCTGGAGGATCTCTTGCATTATCCACAAAATGAATAGCATCAGAACCACTAGATCCAAGGATTTAAACTCTGCTTTTGATTTAAATAGGACATGTTGGAAGGATAGAATTGTATCTCAGTGCATTATTTCACTTTTATGATGTGGTTTTGTCAGAGACTTGTTTCATTTTTAGGCTGTGTCAGTGATACCAGTGATGGTTGTCAACTTTGGTGTAATTTTGTTTTTTTTTATTCTTCGTATTTGATTCCTATCTCAGAGAATTCCCATTCTCTGGAATTGGTTTCCCATCCATGTGAAGCAGAGCCCTTACCTAACCCTATCCAAAACCAGTAGACAGGAAACTAGAAATTTAGCCCGGTCAGACACCTATGGACAGATATAGCCATTAAGTCATGCCCTAAGACACACTCATTAAAATAATCTGTAAGGCAAAATAGCCATTGGGATACATTGGTTGTTAATCTAGTATATGCCAACGAACCTGTGAACCAATGAACTGATCTAGATCCTGATCACTTTGGTTTTGTGAAGGGCAGGTTCTGTATCCTAAACCTATTAAGCATCTTTGAAAAGGTTACAAGGACTGTGGACAGTAGTCTTTCTGTGCACACTGCTTATCCTGACCTGGCAAAGGCTTCTGAAATTGCTATTCTTGACCCGGCCAAGGCTTTTGACACTATCCCCCATGATAGTATTATTGAAAAGTTGGACAAGCTTAATGTGAATATCTACATAGTTTGCTGGATTGCAGATTGACTATCCAATAGATCTCAAGTTGTGAAAGTTGCTGGTTCCCTTTCTGAATGTAAACTTGTAACTAGTGGGGGTACCACAGGGATGTGTTCTAAGTCCTCTCTTGTCTGGTGTTTATTTTGCAGACATCCAAGCCAAGGTCCCAGAAGTATGATTTACCAAGTTTATTTATTTTATTTTATTTTACGTTTGTTTACCAGAAAAGCCCATCTGGACATAGGTCTTTTTTCAGTGGAGGCCCGGGGAGAAAATCTCCACATAATACATAACATAATATTTACATAACATCATAAATCCAGATGCAATATTTCATAGTATAGCACATAGAAGATGAGCTAGAAATGCAATAGAACATGGAAACCAATGAACAATCATAGTACAGGCTGTCTGGAAGGTTATGCAATTAGTAAAAAGTAGAAGTGAGGAACAATTGGAATAGTACAGAAGTATATAGAATAGGTAGCATAAGACAGTTGGACTAGGTGGGACTAGGCTATCTGTTAGTCTGTGGAAGTTTGTTAATGACTGCAAACTGGGCACTGTTATTCGCTCATACAATGACACAAAACAGCTCCAGGAAGGGCTGGAATGTGCACATACATGGTGTATCAAAAATGTTCTCAAACTAAATGAAAAAAGTGCAGCATAGCAGCATTTGGCAGAAAGGTTGCTCCTACCTCATATGCTATAAATTGTACTCCTCCTTAGACACATACCGTCATAAGAAACCTGGGTATTTATGTGGATAACTCTCTCTCATTTGATCATCACATTTCTATCTTAGTCAGGAAAGCCTTCTGTCTAGCCCAGTTGATTTCCAAGGGAATATCTTTATGATCCAGAGAAGTTATCCTAACAGTGTGCTCTTCCCTTATGAAGCCCATCATTGAATACCGTGCTTTCTTTGGCATTTGCAAATCCAAGCATATCATGCAATTGGAAATGCTGTCAAGGTTTCTAACCAAGAAAATTAAAGGTCTTAAATCTTTCAACTACCCCTACATATTAGCGCACCTTTCCTTATCCTCAGTAACCTACAGGTTGCTATGAGGTGACCTGGGTCTTGCTTTTTGAGCCATGAAAGGTCCAGTCCTATTTGATCTTCTATTTTATAGCAAAACTAATGCTTCTACAAACAGCAACACTAAGGACCTAAATCTACACCAACAAATAAGCAATGCTATCTGGACAGATAGGTTCCTAACTCACTGTAATTGTAACCACTACTGGTTCAACAAAGTATTGCTTTGGCTACCTTTAAGGCTAGTCTCGATGGTTGAATGGGTAAATGAAAATTCACTCCAGGGTTGTCATGTACAGCCTTGCTCAATATGGGAAGTGAGCACTGTTAACTACTTTAAAAGGGGTCTGCTTAAGACTGTACATGGCCAGGCATTGTATGGTCCCTGCGATCACTTGCTTAGTATGTTCCTGTGTTCCATATGTTTCAGGAAATTCAGCGGTTTAATTATAAACCCATTTATTAAAGATGTATATGGCTAGGCATCGTATGATCTCTGTGATCGCTTGCCTAGTATGTTCTTGTGTTCCATATGTTTCAATAAATTCAACAGTTTAATTAGAAACCAGTTTATTAAAGGTGTATATGGCTAGGTATTGTACAGTCCCTGTGGTCACTTCCCTAGCATGTTCCTGTGTTCCATATGTTTCAGTAAATTCAACAGTTTGCTTATAAATCAACTTATGAGTAGTTTATACAATCTAAGAAATACAGAGATTCAAATACAAAACCAACAAAAAAAACAGAGCAGGCAAATGGATGCTTATTAGAATCAAGACTCTTTAATAAATATTTACATTTAAACAATGTTAAAGTTCATCAGACAACTTCACAATATACAATTTGCCCTTAAATGTTAAAAAACCCACCAATATTCAACAGAACCAGATGTGACATCCAAGTGCCTTTAAAATTTAAAGATATAAAAATGTAGAAATAGATATAAATAATCCCCCTTTTTTTAAAGTTTAAAAATTCTAATGCATGATTACTATAAATGTGTCATGTTTCAGAAATACTAAAAATATTAGATTTAATGCCTACACAAAGTCTTAAATCACACCAGACTACTTAAATGTCTCAAATGCATATTATATATATATATATATATATATATATATATATATATATATATATTAATAATACATATCCAGAATATTAACAAACACATATCATTAAGACAATGAAATAGCATAACTAAAAATGTATATATACTCATGCATAATAATAAACATGATAATGATCATAAACATGATGATAAAAATTATAATGTTGGTAACAGAGTTAATGATAACTATAAAACACCTATCACTCTAGAATAACTATCTATTCAATGCTTTCAATTTTAAAATACAATTAATTGAACTATATTCATTAATACTGGGCCATATATGGGCCTCTGACCTCAATTGCCATACTGATTCATGCTTTTCTAACTGTAGAGGCCCCTCTGAGTGTTTTTGCCAGTTGCCGAATAATTACAAAATTAAATATATGCTCCTGATTGCTTCGCTGCATGTTTTGATAGTGCATTAGTAAGATTACCTTTCTTTATTGCATATGCATGTTTGTATATTCTTTCTTTTAAGATTCTCTACATTTTGCCCCTGTAGTAACAAGGACATTGTTTACACAGGGCTAAGTATACCACACTCTTACTCATACAATTGAACGATAATACAGAAATTTTAGTTAAAGATCCTCGGTGGTCTTGGGGTAGGAGATCTTACTAAGAGGGAAGATGCAGACATGTTTCCAGGTTGTCATCACAGCACCAAAAGTGTATGAATTTATTTTTCTCAAATAGTTTTATTGAATTTTCAAAATTAATATATTTATCACAATTTACACAGGTTAACAACAATATAAAAGTCAACAACTATAACATCAAAAAAGTGTATGAAAATTTGAAGAAAAAGGCAAGAGAGTTCAAAGTCGCATGTCAGTTTTTCTAAAAAAATACAATCCAGTTCTCTAGCAGGGACAATGTAGGACTTAATTAGCTTAGTAATACATTTTTATTAGTTATTTATTTATTTTTCAAGGACAGCAGTTTTGTAAAAGTGAAACTGGTCTGAGTGAATTTGGATTCCATACGTTGGAAAAAGGAAAAATCAGGTGGTGTTTGTGAGACACCTAACAATGGATTGACGTATAGAAGTGACAAGGCCTATAGTGGTGGGATTGATGGATATGTGTGTGAAGAAGAAATGCCTTGAATGTTGTGCATGTTTTTTTTTTAATGTGGACGCAATAAAGTGTCAAGTTACTGGAGGAGGTTCGGTTTTGGAATTTAGTAGTTTAGACTTCAGTTCTGCACTGATTTCAAAAGTATCACTTCAAGCACATCTCTTATATTAATCATAGAATAAATAAGGAACCAGTAAAGTAAGTTAGGAAGCAGAGCTCTCTTAAGAGCAGATATTGTCTGACTTGTTTTTATGTATCTGAATGTCTAAGAACTAATTGTGCAGTGATAACTAAGGGAGGTGGTTAGGAAAGAAACACAGTGAATCTAGGAACATGACTGATAGCCCGAGACAATAAAGGAGGAATGCAAGGATCAATGAATCTAGGAACATGACTGATAGCCCGAGACAATAAAGGAGGAATGCAAGGATCAATGAATCTAGGAACATGACTGATAGCCCGAGACAATAAAGGAGGAATGCAAGGATCAATGAATCTAGGAACATGACTGATAGCCCGAGACAATAAAGGAGGAATTCAAGGATTGATACCTAGGCCAGGAGAACAGATACAGTTAAGAGATAATCAGGACCTAGATAGCTAAGGTTGATTTCACCTAATAAAGTGAAGTTTCATTCTGAAATCCAGGGCATAAAATGGCTCAGGGCTAAAGACAGCAATGAAGAGGAAGAAGATGAAAGAATGTAGGCAAATGCAACACACGGGCAGAATTGTGAAATTGCCTGGGTGGTGTTTGTCATGCTCTCCTCACACTTGTAGGTGTTTTTTCTGGATATTCCAGTTTCTTCCCATCTCCCACAAACATATTTTTGATTGACTGCACAAAACTCTCCCTGTATGTGATGCACTTACCCTTGTACTTGTGGCCTGGGCAGTGGCAAAAAAAGTCCCAAGAAAGACCAGCACATTTACAGGTATTGAATAAGAAAAATTAAATTTAGTATGCCCACCTGGAGAAAATTGTGTAATAGCTAGTATTGACTAAGCTTATCAGTACAGGAAGAGAAAAAGAACAATTTGAAAGAAAGCCCTAGAATAAGTAATGCAGCACTGCCCCCCCCCCCCCCGCACCCCTGTTACCTAGTTTGCCACATTTACCTACACAAGCTGCAGAATGGAAGAGCTTGAATAGGTCTCCTGAGCTTCCCTGCATTCACTTTCTGTCCACTAGTTAATGATCATATGCTTACCTTAGCTAATTAATCTCTGTAATAAAAAGGGTGATTACTAAATCCTTTATTTGCTCACTGTTTCTGTTTTAGTTTGTTTAGCACAGAAACATTATGTCTAGGTAAAGGGATAGTAATATTAAATGGAAAAATGTGCTTCCACAGTGACCTAGAATTTGTGAAGAGGATTACAGTTATTATACTAAAAAGTTAGATTGCATGGTGGCATTTTTAATTATTCATACTAGAAAAATTGACAAGCAAACTTTGCAGTAGACATCCTGGAGCAACATGAAAGAAAGAAAAGGACTGTTGTTAAATTGACTATGTAAATGTGGTGATGGGGACCAAGACAAGATGGTACAAAATAATATACATGATAATGTAGAGGACAGTGGGTGTTGATTTTGTTTTTTGTTAATGTACCCCTAGTTAAGATTCTGACGTATGTTAACTGTTGTGAATGCACACCATGGAGCGCGTGCCGACATACAGGCTTTACTTGCTCGGAGCATCATTGTAGTCAAGCAGGATATGAGTAAACATGACTCAGCAGTAGTCTGTAGTTCAATCAGTATCTAAATCTTATCGATGTGCTCTTTCAGGGAGCCCTACTGTCTGTTGCAGACAAGTTCATCAACTTTGAGTATGTTGAGCTCGAAAGACAATTGGTATCCTGTCATGGTGAGTAAACAGGGAGAAAAACAAGAAGGTGAGTGTTGCATTGTCCTCACTTTCTCCATCTTCTCCAAGTTTCTGTGATTTTGGTGTTAGTATGCACATATATATATATATATATATATATATATATATATATATATTTATGTGTGTGTGTGTTTGTCTTTGTATATGGGCATACCTTTGAAGATTATAGAGACGTATCCCCATGTTGTGGTGTGCAAGGGTTATTGCCTTCTCCTGCAAACATTTATTTATTTATTTTTTGTTTGACTGTGTGTGTGTGTGTGTGTGTGTGTGTGTGTGTGTGTGTGTGTGTGTGTGTGTGTGTGTGTGTGTGTATGTGGTTTAAGACCTATGGATTGTCATTGTTTTACCTAGTATCCTTCAAAAGTTTTATATGTTTTGAATTTGAATAATAAATTATTGAATAAACAAGACACACATATTCATAGTGAATCTGTTTGTCATCACCTGTCACAACCATTCAGGGTAAGTTCTCTGCCTTGTGCCCATTGAGTGACAGGTCTCTAGCTCCTTCTCAGCCTTGAACAGAATAAAATAAGTACAATAAAATCAAAGGATGAACGAATGGCATGATGTTGTGTTGTACAGATCGACAAGAAACAAGCAGCAAAGTTAACTTATAAGTACATGTCTAAAAAACACAGTCTAAATAAAATAATAAAACAAAAACGAAACCACAGCTGGTCACGGACTTACGAACACTGTTTTTAATAAAAACTTAGTGCTGCAGCTATACAAAAGCCTTCAAAGATTCTATAAGTACATGTCTGACTGCAGGAAGCAGCAGCATTTAAATAAAACCTTGAAAATAAGATATGGTTCAGCAAGCAAGACTTTCAAAACAACTGATATTATAAAATACTTTACACAATATGATTTGGGGTCAGAAATACTTTATTTTAAAAGCCACTCAGTACAGCTTTCACTAACTATGCATAATGATTTTCAAGACTGTTATTATGAAATATATTTATGATATATAATTGTTAATTAAAAAGATAAATTATAGCATTTACTATTCAGTGACTTATGTAGATTATTACAAACAGGCAGAATTAAGCATTTTTAGTGCAATTCACAGTACTTGCATTAAAATGTGTGTGTTTAATGATTGTATGCTACAACAAGTAAAAGGCCAAATTCTTCTAAATTAGAGGATTTTGCAAAAAAAATCAAGTAATTTTTATACATTTTTGAAGATTGTTTCACACATTTGATTTCTTAAATCAGCTAGGATACCTTACAGCAAATTAGCTCTTTCCAGATCTTATGATGTTTTGAAACCTCCAAATTTTAATTCTTATTTTTTGATTTCCAGATCCACAAAACTTTTCAATTCTTGTTATCCTAACACTGTTAGTCATGTATGTTCTGAAGTATGATGTAAAATGCAGAAAAATGTGTGCTAGTGATATGGAGTAAATATCTGGTTATATCTTTGAAGTCTAAAGGTATATTTAAGTAATTACAAGCACATACTTTTCTGATGTAGTTAACCAAAAATTATCAAAGTTTGCTTTGTATAATTAACCTGTGCTAAATTTCCATTTTCACCCAGCCAATAAGAAAAAAAATAATATTTTAATAGGGTCTTCTATGATATCAAATCTTGACTCCCCACTAATCCTTTATAGTATCTGATTTCTTTGTCAAGAAATTTATGTCTGTATCTAAAATTTGTGAGTTCTAGCTCCTCAAAAAGGCTACGTTCTTAATGTTAATAATATCTTTATAAGTTTAAAATCTTTGTTTAATAATTTTTTGTTCACTAGTGAAACATTTAGTCTTTTCTTATATTTGAAAGGTTAACTATTATTTCCCAAAGCAGTAGCTTCGTCATAAAGGTTTGTTAGATTTAAAATTTAAAAACAAGGCTTTTCAATCATCTTATTGGCCTTATGAAGATTTGTGAAAAAAATGAGGAAAATATTTGAATTTCTATCCTCTTCAATATGCTTTTTTGTACACGTTTTATTATTTATTTTAATATTACTAATATTCCTTTTCGCTATGTGTTTAACATGCAATAATTTAAATGAAGACATTTTGCACATATTTTTGTCACTGTCTTCTGGGTTCATTTCTCCAAGTATTTTGAGTTTCTAATATCATGATGGGAATGGACCCCGTTCCTAAGTCAAAGTACGATTAAAGTTAATGAAATTAGTATTGTTTCAGTCTTTGATGTTAGCCAAAAAAGTTCTCTTCACAGCACCCGCAGTTTGTCCAGAACTGACTCCTTCTGCAGTTCATAAGGACTTGCATGTATTGGTAACATATACAAATAGGTCTGTAGATTCTTTTTTATGAGACCCATTGCTTCTACTACTGTTGGAACAATCTGAGTATCCTTCCTCATTGACCTCGCTTCTGCCTGCAAATCCTGGTATTTTATGGCTTTCTGTCTCTCAGTACATAAGACACTGTAAACACTGGGTATAGCAATTTCAATGATGAATGCTACTTTTGTCTTCTTTTCATGGACTATTAAATCTGTTTTTCTGCATCTATTTTTTGAACTGTTGTTAATGGGCTATCCTATGTGATATAAACACCATCATTCTCTATAATGCTTTGTGGCTCATGTTTCCAATGCTTCGTAGTTACTTCAGTACTGTTATGTTTCACAGATCTTAATGCAACAGAATTGCCACATTACGATGCCTTTCAGTATACAATACTTCTGCCACTAGTGTCTCACACCCAGCAACATGATGCTCAACTGTTTCCAGTTGTGTTTTACAGAACCTGTATTTGTCTGTTTCACCCACATGTTCAATGCCCTTTGTAAACCAACATGTATGTAGTCAGCTATCCTGGGCCGCCAATATTAACCTTTAGTCTTTTGGTTTAAATTCATCACTTCTTAAACATTCCTACATCAGATTCTGATTGACATGAGGTTGTTCCAGGAGTTTCTGTACTTGCAACTATATGTATGCCTTTTCTACATTTCCTTCAATCTCATCTGATCCTTCACCTTATATTCTTTCTTTTGTTTTTTGGTGCATTCAGCTGCTGCCTGATTTATATCTACTTCTGGTTTGAAATCCATTCTTATTTCGCACCAATATGCTTCTGTTAAGCAGGGACATCATCTTAGACTTGTTCTCATATTTTAAAACTTTCACTATGTTTGGATCTGGTGAAGTCAGCAGATATGCATGCAGTCCTACAATTGCAGATCTATAAATGTAATCAGTTTTGAGGTAGCCCATTCCTCCTTCAGAATGAGGAATGAATATATATATATCCATCCTCCTTCTCTCAAACCGTTACAATTCAACGTTCCTATGTACACTATCAATTCAAAACGTTCTTTGAACACACCTTGATAAATTGTATGACAATTTTTGGCACTTTGTCCCTGTTGTTGACACATGTAGTATATGAACATGACAACTCTGTTAATTTAATTAACTTGCTTTGTTAAAATAGTTTAATTTCCTTAACTACGTATATCTTTGCTAAAATTGTTTAATTCCAGTAACTATGTATATCTTTTAGTAGTGGAGCTTTTTTCCCAAGACCTCCACTGAAAATGGGTTCCTGAACCAGTGGACTTTCCTGGTCAACAAATGTCAATAAATAAATAATTTATATATATATATATATATATATATATATATATATATATATATATATATATACACACACACACACACTCACACACACACACACACATATATTTATATATATATATATACACACACACACACACACACACACACACACACATATATATATATACACACACACACACACACACACACATATATATATATACACACACACACACACACATATATATATATATATATATATATATATATATATATATATATATATATATATACACACACACACACACACACACACACATAAATATATACACACACACCCACCCACATAAATATATACATACACACACACACACACACACACACACACACACACTCACACACATATATATATTTACACACACTGATTTGTATTTATCATTTCATAAGCATGAAGTATTTTTCTTGTTTTCCTGTTCAACTGATCCATTACATTTTGGGGCCAGTCAATCACCCCAAAACTGTAAGTTAGAACAGGAAAAGCAAATTGATTTATAGCTTGGACTTTGTTCCTAGATGTCAGGGCTGTTTTCGGTATTAATTTTAGTCTTCTAAAATATTACCATTTTGTTTGCATTTGCTCATGTTTTATTGTTGAGCTTTCATCAATTCCCTAATTGTTATATGCTCCCTCCTTCCTCGTTTCTTTATATCGCATTCCTCTCCCAGACTGATATTTTGCTGCAGCTTTCCTTCTTTAAAAGTTGCTTTTGCACATTTATCAAGACACCAAATGACATTCATATATCATCTGTTTTAAACACTTGTGGCTGTGCTTTCAACACCTCATCTGATGAACCACACAGTTTTAAAACTATCCACAAAAATAAGATGAGAAGTCTTTACACTTTGTGGTTTCTAGGAGCCAAGTTGCACCCATGACCTCATCTGTTATGCAGACAGTTTAATGGGTTAAGGGCATGACAAAGGAGCAGGGATGACAAAGAATCACCCAGGAATACCCCCCCTTTTTATTTTTATCCCCTGTGATAATAATTTGTCCTGTATCATGCCTTAGCTGCAAAGTGGTTTGCCACTGTTTCATTGTCAGTGTAATGTATTTGATCAGTATAGGGTATATCTTATACATCTGTAAGCACTCCTTTGTCCACGAATACGGGATACTGTCAAATGTTTTCTTGTAATCTATGCATGCCATATTTAGATTATTTCCCTTTTTACAATTCTCCATCATGGCTTCATTTCACAACAAATGACCCTTTGTTCTATATAATTTTCTTTTGTTCACCTTTTGTTCTGTTGTCACGGTTGAATTTTCTTCTGAATGACTATAAACTCTGTCATCATCAGTTGCATTATATAGTTTACACATCATCAGAAGGCAAATTATTGGTCTACGTTTTTTTAGGATAGGTTGCGGATTCACTGTTAAGGAGGAATATCATTTTTCCTGTTGTTAACCAGGTTGGTGTCTGCTTGGGATGTACACATAACTAGTTCTTACACAGTGCCTAATCTTAGTGTAGAGATGTTAATACCTTTGGCCAGAGGGTGGGTACTGCATCTGGGCCTGGGGGTTTCCATTTATCAGCTTTTCTTTGCTTCATTTTCTCTGGCCATTAGTTCATCCAATTTCAAATCCTGTACATTTGAACTGACTGTTTTTCTTTTCTTTTTTTTTTTTTTTTTTACTTCTATCAATTCAGCATCTTTGTTTATGTTCAACAGGGTATTCATAGTTATTTTTCAAAATGTCTCCTTTTTTTGGTGGTGTTTCTTTTCCATTTGCTTTGATTCCCAATTCTCTATAAAACTTTTTTGGGTAATGAGTGAACTGCTTATTTTGTAGTTTTCCTTCATATTTATTTGCATACCTGAAGTTCTTCTACTTGTGTTTACATCTTTTGTTTATTATTTGCAATAGTGTACAATAGATCCTGGTCTGTTCTGATACTGTGTATTGCTTTTATCACATCTGTCTTTCTAAGTATTGTTGTTGATCTATTGTGTGTTCTATAGTCTTCCTACAGTGACATTTCCCATCTTAATTGCTTTATACTTTTCTCGATTTGATGCTTCCATGATGGCATTTGATTTCTTCTCTTCCTTTCCCTTATTGCTCAGTATTTTTGTGGTAAGCCTTTATCTGTTATTAATTTAGCTGCAGAATAATGTATTTACTTTTGTTATATCATTTGAATTTCTCTTAATGGTCTTGATTAGTCTGTTCATTTGTTTTATCAGACTTCTAACATTTTGGGTCTTATTGACTTTCTGTAATCTATTTCTTTTTCATCGATCTTAATATGTCTATCCATCTCTATTAAATCAAGAAACTCCTACCTTTGATCATTTTCTTCTAAGTTGATGGCATATTATTTGTTCTCAATTTCCTGTGGGCATTCTACATAAAGGTCCAGAACAAGTCCCTCTGGTATATTCCCTTCAGCTTCATCCTGTGTCTTCCATCGCTCTGCCATATGGACCTCAATGACCTATCACTGTAGAACATTGACTGCATCAGAGTTTTCACTACTTCTCGCTCCTTCCCTTGCTGGGCAACTCCAGCTGAACTTTTGTACTGGTTTTCTACTAAAGGCTCCAGAGTATTTTCATGTGGCAAGTGATCATATGCTTCCAGTTCCACCTCTCTTCTTAATTTGGCACTCATTGGTCCATCATGCTATGACATTACTAGAACTGAATTTTTTCTCCACTAAATCCTTCAATTTTCAAGTAATCCATTACTTCAGTTTCTATTTCTTTGACTTCTCTATTACTAATCCTCTTTTCTTTATATTGTGAAATTTTTCCATATCTCGATGCCTTTGCCTGGATTTCTCTTCAGGTATGTTTTGTGCTGCTTTTTTGTATTGATTAGTTTTGCTTTCTCCTTTGCATAAATGTTACACCATATTAAATCTATTTTTCTTTCCTATGTCCATATTTCTGCTTCAGATGTTTCTCACTCCACCTGTTTCTCCTTACTTTGGGGACTCATTGTTCGATCATGCTATGATGTAACCTGTGTTAGACTTTCTACACTAAATCCTTCACTTTGCAGGTATTTTGTAAACTCAGCTTCTATTTGTTTAACTTCTACTTTACCAGTCTTCTGTTCTCCATTCCTAGTCTTCTGTTCTACATTCCCCTTTGTGATCTTATTTTTTGTATTGTGAAATTTTCCATTTCTGTGTGCCTTTGCCTGTATTTCTCCTCATGTATCTTTGGAGCTGCTTTTTTTTTTGTATTGACTAGTTTGGCTTTCTCCTTTGCATAAATATTGCATCATATCATAACTCTCTTTCTTTCCCATGTCTATGTTTCTTTTTTATACCCTTCAAAAATCGTAGGTTTTGTTCTTTATATTTTCACACTTCCTCTGTCACTTCTTTTTACAAAAGACCCAAAGACTCTTGGGCTATATAATTTTTTTCATGAATTTGTTGTATTAAAGAACACATATTTGCATTGAAGCTTTTGATATTTATTGTGCATGTACTTTTCTTTCCTCTAATTTCTCTCTTAATCTTTTTGAATATCTTCTGTCTGGAAATTCTGGGCTTCTTGCATAATAGTAGTAACAACACATAACTTCTACCTTATCCTCAACGGTCCACTCTATCATCTTTATAGCTCTTTATTGGCCTTCAGTTGTTGTGGTTTCTGTGGATTACTACTTCCTTTTATAATGGGGGGCATCATCCTCCTGAGCCTGGCCTAACCCCACTGTCACTGTTTTCCAGTGAAAACTATGCTGTTTTATCGATGAGAAAATCTGACACTTCAGTAGTACCATATGATTTATCCTGGCAGTAATGCATCTTAAATTTTATGTCGGACTTTACAAATAAGGATAATTTATTATTGTATGCAGCAGTGTTTGCTTTAATAAAGTTCTATAAAGTAACTCAAAGGACTAACCTGCAAGAGATTTCCTCAACAAAATGTTCTATATATTTGAACTGCAGTGGTGGTGCTGTGGTAGCATTGTTGCCTCACAGTAAGACGTTGTCCTGTTCGATTCTCAGTGAAAACGTCTTCTGTGTGGAGACATGCGTGAATGGGCGTACCTTCATTGAAGGTTGTGCATCAGGGCTGGCAACTCGGTACGTAAAAAATCTACTACCAATCATTAGCGGACCGGAGTTCCGCTGTGGCGACCCCTAACCGGGAAAAGCAGAAAGATACAACAACATTTAAATGCATGCAAGCAGCCGCCTAACTTGAAAAGATTCAGTGACTGGAAAACACCATTGAGAAGCTTGCAGCAAATTACTACAGAGCTATCCTAGCGTGGACCTTTAACTTTTATGTTGTATTTAAGCATTGTACTTGAATGACATTTTACTTTCTGTTTGAAATACTCTGGAATTTTTCCATTGTGGTTCCTTTATCTCAATTAACTAGTAAGTTTTCTTTCTATATTTTGGTTCCTTGGTGAACAAGTTCATAGGTTCATTGGTAGTTATTAAAATGCAGTCCAGAAGACCATTAAGCAACCTAGCCCATATTCCCAGTTGTCCCAAAACACTGTCTAATCAAGTAACTTGCTCAAAGTCACACACTAAGCAAATGAATGTGGAAAGTTTCAAACCGTGTACCCTTAGAACCTTATCTCATTAACAAGTCAGAGCTTCTGATCTCTGTCAAAATCCCATAATTAGCACTGTCAAATGAACAGTGCTGAAAGAGGGCAACTGCTGGATAACAATATCAGTCTCTTGAACTAGGAGGTCATTAATCACCCTTGTAAATATGGTCTCTGGAAGTGTTAGGTCCTGACTCCACAGTAGTAAGGATTGTGGAGGTCATAGACAGTTTGAAGGGTTTATTTTATACATACATTTTTTGTTCAGTAACTCTGCATAGAATTTTGCTATGAGTGGAATTATCATAGTTTTTATGGGCACAGTTTGAAAAACAGTAGTCCACAGAGATAAATACACAGTCTAGAGAGTTACTAGCATCAGGATACCCATGTAAGACACGGGTAACATGGTTGACATGGAGCAAGTCCTTATGCAATGGACCACATACTTGAAACTATGTATAGGACTTGGCAAAGTCAGTAAAATGGAACTAAGTCCAAGTCTGTTCCAAGACACTTTGTGGAATATCACTATGTATCCCAGTGGATGTCACTTGGAATTTTCAAGTCAAGTCAGCTGAACCTTGATGAGAACAAAATGAGGTGCAGCCTTAAATTTACGGTCAGAATATGATAGTAAGGTAGGTAGGCTGCACTGTCTGTTGCCCAACCAGATTATTTTTACTGACATTTAGATACCATAAAAACCTCCTTGGAAAGTGATATGGTCTTCTTACTGAAGATTTCAGACTGGAAAACTTTGCATTGCGCATCTCGCCTACATTTGCTCTCTGGCATGCTGTGTAAAGGTGACCGCTTGCAGAACACTATTGTAGAAACTAGCCACCAACTGTGACCATAAACCTTGCACAGTCTCCCTTGGCAATGCCCTCTCCCACTTCCAGTCCAGTAGTAAGCCACCACCTGAAATGCAACTTGCAATCCCCGGAAAAGCTAATATGTAATGTCATGGGATCTGCTACATGAGACAGCTGAATCTTGAAAGTCCACTAAAAACTCTTTATCCAGCCTGCTGAATGGAACCTTGTAACTGGTTGCTTCCATTAGAAATGATTCTCTTATATGTAAGAACACTGTCACTGTCTGACAGTGACGAGTTTGAGAGACTAAGTTTTATAATGGAAGGATCCTGCCCATGGGAAGATGAGCTCAGCAAGATAAAATGTTAATGGTACAACCTGTAAAGATCAGCATTTGAGAGAACTCCAAATGGGACCTTGCAGTGTTTACTGTAATTCCCAAAGTTTGTTAACAGGTGAGATTGAACATCCAAAAACTAATCAACCAGTTGCATATTGGAGCAGCTAAGAGTCAGTTCTCTAAGTAAAGCATCACCTTCAACATTTGAAATCAGTGGTTCACTGCAACTGTGGACATACATTCGGTCAGTGATGTGGGAGCTGAGATGAGGCCGGATGGCAGAACCCAGAATTGGTAATGCCTATCTCTTTACCAGAAGCACAGAAACTGCTTGACCTTGTTGGCAATCCTGACATGGAGATATGCGTCTTGAGGTAGAAAGAGCACATCCAGTCTCCTTCTGACGGGCAAGGAAGAATGAACTGCATTGTCATTAACCAAAAGGTTTCTTAGGAGATAAATATGTTTAGGCCTCTCAAGTGTTATATGGGCTTGAAGTCTGTTATGTTTTTGGGTACCAAAAAGAACCTGGAGTAGTACCGTAATGCTTTCTGGTCTAATGGGAGCACCTGGATGGCTCTTTTCATTATGATGTTTAATAACTTTTTCATGCCACACACTTTTGATGTGAAATGCTTAGCAATGTGAGAGAGTAGAAATGAGCAGGGGAAGAGGAAATTAATTTACTTAGCCCCTGGATTTTACTGTCTTTATTGAAATGTCCTGAACGGTGGCCAGTCATGCCTGCATGTGGCTGGATAGATGACTCCTGACTGTCTTCATAGTGGGACATTCAGGCAGGATTTCAGGTGCTGTCCCTCAGAATAAGGATAGTGTGGTAGTTCTGCTGTTGCTGGTTATTCCTGCCTCTGGGCTGGCAACTGTTCTGAAAGTTACCATCTGGTGGTTTTGTGGCTGCTGGCCGTATTAAAACCACAGCTGATTATGGGTTCCAGTGTGTCCCTAAAAAGATGCATTGTGGAGTCTGAATTTTAACACCAGCAGTGAACAAGGTCTTTTCTTCTCTTTCTATATTCTCCTTATGAACTTTGACATAGGGGGCCCAAAGACAGCAGACCCATTAATGAGAATATTAGTAAAGATTGCCTTGTTATCTTTAGTGAGGTCACTCGGGAGAAGCCAAGTATTGCAGCATAGAGCAGTGATGGTACCTGCTTCCAAAGTTTGACCATCAGCTGAGTTATAAAAAAAAGTCTCATGGTGAGATTAACTTTAGATGTCTCATTTATTATATGCAACTGGAGTTTACGTTTCCACTGTCCATCTGGCAATCTTACAGTGCTGAAATATTCATAAGTGTATACTATGCTAATGACCACTGGGGCCTTTATAAGCTTAGCCATGCAACCCAAATGTATCCCATGAGTTATTATGCCTTAAAAGTTATTTTAAGAGGTGTATGTTAGTTAGGGAATGCATAAACAGCTGCAACTCTTGGGTGCATATTACGTTATAGAAATTTTAAAAGCTCGAACTTTATATGGTCGACACCATATGATCAAACTTTTAAAAGTTCAAACATTTCAACGGAGATCTCTGTACAGTGCAGAATAGGATGATTTCCCTTTCCTGCACTGTAGAGCGAGCTCGGAGTTGGTATATTTAAAGAGTGGAGGGTTCATGGGGGCTTGCCTCCCCCCCCCCCCGCGCTTAAAACAGTCAGGTAGGTTTTTTCTGTTGTTTATATATTTTTTTTGCTTTTCGAACTTTTAAAAGTTCGATCATATGACGTTCGAACTTTTTAAATTTTGATAACGTAATATACACCTGCTTCTCTCCATCAGAAATATAGGTGTCAGACCAGGGGTGAACTTCCGATTTCCTACCCATTAGGCCAAGTTGTACTTGAATAAGGTTAGGGAAGGGCTCTGCTTCACATGGATGGGAAGTCTATTCCAGAGAACGGGGATCCTCTGAGATGCATACTTGCCCCTTCAACCTGTTCTGTTTAAGTCACAAGCAAAGTTTAAGTCCTTAGATCTAGTAGTTCTGGTGTTGTTTATTTTGCACATATACAAAAGCTCCAAGGATACCTTGTATGCCAGGCATAAATCATCTCTAAGCATTCTGCAGAAAACTGTCCACCAGTTCTTGCTGAAATCCCAACATATGAGAGATATAGTTTACCTCCTTAAGGGAAAAAGTTATCATGCATAAACACACTTCCCAAATCTGTAGTCTTTATTTGGGGGGTCTCTGCAGAGTTGGGGCTTTTTAAAGTCCAATTACAGTCAAACTGGAATAAGGCTTTGGAGTCACATTCCTACAAGCTCAGTATTATGGAGACCAAAGTATCTTAACTGGTCTCCTCAGAACATGGGAAATAATACCAGAGTTTTCCCATGCATACTTACCTGCTAGTTGAAACATCATATTTATTAGCATGATCAGTCAAGAAGAAGTTCAGAGGAGTCAGGAAAGCTTCCTGCAGGATGTTTTGTGCAGAGTTTATGGGGTGTATGGGTCATCCCCCTTCCTGTTTTATAATTTTATATACATCTTCAAACATGGGGTCAGTATGTTGGGTGGGAAACTTTGGAGAAGAGTCTGCTTGCTTCCTCCTGCATTTATCCTTCTTACAAGTCCTTGAAGTTGGTTGGTATGGAGATGATGACGAAGCAGGAACTGGTCCAGATATATGGGAATAATCCTGCATGAGGCTGCCAGTTCATCTGTCTTGCTAACTGAAAAGGTGGATAGTCAGTGGTCCAAACTAGGAAATATCTGCAGCAATTATACCCCACCGCCAAAGACCAATGTCCATAGAGACAGATGCCAACAACAGCTAATTTGACTTTGAACTTTAGTAATCTGGCGTCAACACCAACTAATTTGACTTTAAGCCTGGCGCTTAAAAGCCAAACTCCGACAATAGGACTGACAAATCCACAAACCCCAGAGAGTGACACTGAGGCACTCATCCCCAAAGGGCTAAACACTAACCCTGACAAAATTGGCACTGACCCCTCTAAATTGGCACCAACCTGAACTCAAGAACTGGAGAGAATGACAGCACTGCCATCCAGACAGCTGACAGTGATTGCAAAGTTGACATGGAAAGAGCCACTGAAAGCTTCAGTCTCACTAGCAAGGCTACAAGCAACACCAACAAGTCTGCCAACATCAGCATCTGCATTGAGGGTTTGACTTCAGGCTCATCATGATTAACAAGGGGAGTAGGCTGGTGAGGAAAATCAGGATGATTTAACATAAATAATTGCTAAGTAAAGATGTACCTCTATCTGTCCTGCTGCCAGGAGAGGAAAAGACAATGCACATTTTTGCTGGCCTCAGAAATACCTCCATCAGAGATCTGGGGACCCAGGTTGACAGTAGCCTTTCGTTTGACACTCATGTTGCTAAAGTAGTTAGGAAAACCTTCTATATCACCCACCTGATCATGAAGGGATTCACATCTAGATCAAGGGAGGTCATCGTCCCCCTGTACTCATCACTTATTAGACCTATGATTGAGTACAATGCCCGCTCGAATGTATCTGACCAGACACCTGCTGCAGCTTGAAAGGCCCCAAAAGTTCCTCACCAAAAGGATAAAGGGTCTCAAAAATATGTCTTATGCTGCCCGACTGAAAGAACTCCAGCTCTATTCAGTCTCATACCGCTTGCTCAGAGGTGACCTGTGCCTGACATATAAGGCCATGTCAAACCCAGATTTGATGAATATGCTTCACCTCAAAAATCTAGATCCCTCAGAACCACAAGGGCGGAGACTTAAACCTTGACACGGTTATAAATAGAACGTGCTGGAGGGACAGATTCATCACCCAGAGACTCCCTATGCTGTGGAACAAAATCCCAGTACATGTGAGGCAGAGCACCTCTCTGGTCTTGTTCAAGAGGAATCTTGACCAATGGATGGGAGATTGCAGATATACCCCAGGGATTACTTCAGCGTCACTGCTTGACAGAGGCACAGCAAAATGATAGGCATAGTTTTTATTCAAACTAAAGGGGTGGCGAAAGCCACATAACTATGGGCTAGGCTTATAAATGCCCTTGGGCAGATAGCCTAGTATGAACCTATGAACCTATGAACCTAAGAAACTTTCATAGTCAGTTTCGTATGGAGAAACAGAGTATCATCTTTAAGACCTTGCTGATGATGGTCTTGAGCTCACGATCTTGAAAACGTTTAAATCTGACAAAGAAGTTAGACTTTCAGTCCTATCTATTTTAATTCGATTCAGTTAGAACTCTAGCTTCAATACACCAGCAAGAGAACCACTAGTCAGTTTTTCTACTATTCTAAGTTTTTTCCGAAAACGAATAGAGATTATTTTTTTCTTCACTCTAAGATTTAGGTCATAGACTTGGAGTGGAAACACTAAGCTTTTCAGTCCTGTGCCTTTGTTTCTTCTTGTGTGTGCGACACCTGTCAAGAAGAACTACTGGCTTGGCCTTGGAAGTGAAGAAAAGTGACCCTGAAGCAGAGTTCAAGGTCAGAGTTTCATTGGGAGTTAGTAGGTATCGAGTCTTGTTTCGATTCCACTTAACTTTAATGTGTTTTTCATATTTCTAGTGGATGCAGAAGTATAAGGTTTACATATTTCAAAAGCAAAGAGCAGAAGGACAGCGCTCTTCAATTAAGCAATGGACACACACTGGATGTTTGTCCTGCAATGGTATTTTGTGATTGTACTTATACTTCTTAAATGCTTTACCATCCATTTTAAGATATGACCTGAGTAGATGGTTGGAAGTACAGGGGAGTAAAAATGTGTAATTGTAGACTAAGAAAGAGCAGACATTAAACAAAAAAAAATCTCTCGAAATAAAGTTAACTATTGAAGTGTACCTGGGTCTGTTTCTCTGAAATTTCTGCTCATCTCACAGCAAAACAGACCTGAAATAGAATGTCTTTCTCAGAGCATTATGGGTAAAGGGGAAGGGCTAGTAGCCTCAGAAAGATTCAGGTACTTGGTTAACACCCGAAGACATTAGTCCTACTGATGATAAGGATGAGTCGTGTCATGCCAGATCAGAAGTTCCTTGTGGACCAAAAATGGAATACAGTGACACACAAAATTAAGTGAGAATTATATGGACTAGAATGAGTGGAGATCTGACAGTATTAATAGCAATAACACTGCAATTAATCATCTTGTATTACAATGTCCTGCAAAATGTTGCAGAAGAAAGATTTGTTTTAGTATGTCAGTGTTGGCATTGCCATATATTGTATGCTTTGGTTTCTCCAGACTCAGAGAACCTTTCTCTGAGTTTGTGTGGCCTCAGTGTTATTATATAAAGAGAGAAACTGAGCTGTGTGTCCAGAGATTCCACATGAGGATGGAGCAGAGGGACTCAACTCCTGCAAAGACAGTTGTTTAGAGGTATTTGGTTGCATTTACAGTGTTGCCACAAAAAATGCAATTTTCTTTGAGGTTAAATGTTTTAACAGTGATAAATTGCATGTTGATCAGATGAGTTCAGAATAATAACAGTAAATCCATCTATGGAATATAATACCTTCTAAAAGTTGATGAGCATGTTTTATTACCAGTGGGGCAGACAAATATTTGGAAGGAAGAGTTTTGAATTAATTAAGGGACATGTCTGATTAACTGTCAGCCATGCAGGCATATGTTTTGTTGACAAATCTCTGTCTGTTCACATATCAAATGCAAACAAAATGTGATGGAACACGGGCTAAATTCTTGGCTAGGCTTGTAAGGACCTCAGGGCTAATAGCCTAGTAACTTCCTATTATCCTATGTGACAGAGAGAAAGAGTTTATAGAATGTGCATTTCTCTTTAAAATAATTTTTGTTAGGATTGGCGCTTGAATGTTGGAAGGTAGAAATAGTAACTGCCTCTAAAGACATAACTTAAGAAAACTACAGAAATGTCTACCTTTTGGTGACATAGCCATTCAGGTTCTGAAAATGAAGGGAGCACTTTTCCATGTCAGCATGGACTGCCACATCTGCTCATAGGACAGCACAAGACAAAAGCAGTTAAAGAAAGTATTAATTACCAGAAGCTTCTGTAGATCAGTGCAATGAGGGAAGGGTCGACAAATTATATTCATAGGTAGGTACTAGGCTATTGGCCCTAGGGCCTATAAAAGCCTAGCTGAAAAGGTACCCTGGCTTTCGACACCCAAGAAAATTATTTTCCTGTGCCCCTGTCATGCAGAGCCACAGAAGTGATCCCTGGGGTGAATTTCCTATTTCCCATCCAATCATCAAGATTTTTCTTGAAGAGTGCTAATGAGGAGCTTTGTTTGATATAGATAGGTTGTTTGTTCCAGAGTACGGGAAGTCTCCAGGATAGGAATCTATCTCTCCAGCATGTTCTGTTTATTGGTGGCAAGGTTTAGGTCCCTAGAGCATGTAGCTCAGAGGGATTTGGATTTCTTTAAGTGGAGCATGTCCAACAGCTCTGGGTTTGACATAGCTTTGTATGTTAGGCAGAGATCACCTCTGAGTAGGCGATATGCGATGGAGTAAAGCTGGAGTTTTTTGAGACGGTCTGCATAGGGCATCTGTTTGAGGCTGGTAATCCTCTTTGTGAGGCATTTCTGTGGCCTTTCTAGTTGTTGTAGATGTCTTGTGAGGTACATACCAAAAGGGGCTTTGTACTCTATAATGGGTCTAATGAGTGACGAGTAGAGGGGAACAATGACCTCATTTTTCTTGAATGAGAAACGTTTTGTGATGGGGTGTGCCACATAGAAGGATTTCCTGACTACTGTGGTGATGTGATTATCCAAGGAGAGACTACTGTCCACCTGTGTCCCAAGGTCTCATCACACTTTTGGTGTTAAGTAGACTACCGCCTATGTGGTAGTGCATGGGTACAGAGTTTTTACCAAAAGGGAAGACAGTGAACTTTTTGGCATTGAGCTTGAGGCCATAGCTTTGACACCAGGCATCTGTCTTAGTGCGGCCCTTTTGTAGGATGTCCACATCTTTAGGAGTTTTGATTATGACTCCTAGTTTGCAGTCATCTGCAAACTTCATTAGCCAAAGACCTTCTGTGTTAGCCTGCACTTCTGAGAAGTAGATACCAAACAGGTGAGGACCCAGGACTGAATCCTGTGGTACTCCACTTGTCACTGGTCTGAAGTCAGATTTGGTGTCTGCTACATTCACAGTGTGGGTTCTGTCAGTGAGCCAGTTTACAACCCATCTTGTGACATAGGGATTTATACTTAGTTTAGTTAGTTTATCTATAATTCTAGAGTGGGGGGTGGTGTTGTAAGCCTTGGTGAGATCTAGATAGGCTGTGTGAACCACCTTACCCTCATTTACGGCTTTGGTGACCACTTCAAAGAAGTCTATCAGGTTTAGGAAACATGATCTACCTTTTACAAACATGAACTGGGTGGGGTCCAGAGTTTGGAGATTACCAATGTCATTGTTTATAAGTTCCATAGCCTTGCAGACCAGGCTTGTCAGGCTAATGGGGAGGTAGTTCCTGGGGTCCGTGGTGGCTCCCCCTTTGTGGAGTGGGATAACCGTTGCTGTGCACCATTCAGTGGGCACAAAGCCTGAGGTGAGGCTATGATTGAACATGGCACTTAGGTGAGGTGCCAGTTCGTTCTGTAATTCATATAGAACGCAGCCTGGGATGTTGTCAGGTCCCATGGATGCTGTGTTCTTGGCTTTGGAGAGTGTGGTTTTTACCTGTGCAGCCATGATTACAGGAGCTTTGCATTCTTCTGGTATAGAGATGAGCCCTTTATGAGGTGAGAGGGGGGGTAAAGTTAGCACTTAACCTATCTGCCAGGATGTTGGCAATATCAGTTGATTCTGTATATTTAGTGCCATTGTGCTGTAACTCAGAGCAGATCTGAGTGTTGCCATTGAGATTCTTGACATAGCTATAGAATGTTTTGTGGTTGTCTTTAGAATCAGTGGCAATTTTGTTTTCATAACTAGCTTTGGAGGATTTTATGAGGGATCTCAGCTTTTTACTGAGGCTGACCAGGAGGTTCCTCCAATCATGGGATTTTACTCTTTTTTCAACAGTTTGTTTCTTCTGTTGTAGAGTTTGTTTATGGCAGGGGACCACCAGATTGGGTTCCTTTTTTTGAGGATAGCATCTTGGTTCTGTTAGGGATTGCACAATCCATGCACTCATGTAAGTGCTTTTAAAGTGTATTTGTGTAGGATTCAGCAGTTGTACCTCTATTGTCTGCATGGGTGTTGTGAAGTTTGCCACTTCTGTCTTAAGAAGCGTGAAGTTGGCTTTGGAGAAATTTTTTATGGTGGTTTCCCTACTGAGGGGTGAGGGCGGGATATGGATGTCTAGGGTGATTAGCTTGTGGTCGGATCTGACCAACGAGGAATTGACCTCTGGTGTGGAACACCGGTTGCCCATGTTGGTAATGACCAGGTCTAGGATATTACTGCTCCTGGTTGGGGTGTGGATAAGTTGATCCAAGGTGTTGGAATTTATGAATTCCAGAAAACATTGAGCACAAGAGTTGGCACACGAGTAGTTTTCCCAGTTAATGGTGGGGTAGTTGAAATCGCCCATTATTAGGGTGTTAGGTTGTACCCTAATATTTTCCAGTATATCAAGAAATAAGGAGTGGGAGTCCTGGGGCATGGTGGGGGATCTGTAGCAAGCTACAATTTGGATTGCGGTCTTGCCCAGAGTTAGTTGCACTTGGATAATCTTGGATGCATTATGCTGAGCAACTATCCTGGAGGTGTGGATATCCTTAATGAATATGGACACACCTCCACCTTTAGTGTTTCAGTGCAGGTTACGTGGCCAAAAAGTGTGGTATGAATTTCATTTTCTTTTCATTTAAATGTATTTGTATTACTTGCTATATGTATTAGGTTACAAAAAATATTTTCACTCATAACAAGAATAATAAATAGCATTAAAAGCAAAAACACATAAAGTTATAAAAAATAAAAGCATTCTTAAACACATGTAACAGTGAGTTCTAATACTGGAAATGCATTTTTGATTGCCTGTTAGAAGCACAGCTTTTTATGGAAGTCTTAATATTTATGAAACAGACTAATCTTCTGTTTGTAGCAGAGATCTGTAAACAACTTCTTAAATATAGGATTATTCAACAAAAAGCAACCATTTTATGGCCTTGAGGTGCATCTGTTGAATTATAATTTTAAAGTTGAATTGTAAAGTAATTTTCCCAGTCCTTTTCATCAGTACCTTCCTCCAAGGCAAAAAGCCACTTACTTTTTACCTGAATCTCATAACATTAAGGTCTCATCTTCTTCTCTACAATTGTTATTGTACATATTATTGTATTTGTAATCTTTGTTTTTTCTCTTCTTCCATCGATGTATGAAATCTATAAACTATTACCGTAAATATCTGTCATATATTTTTGTCATCTGCTTTGTAAGAGTGGAGCTTTTCTCCCCGGGCCTCCGCTGAAAACGGACATGTGTCCAGTCGGACTATCCCGGTCAACAAATGTAAAATAAATAAAAATAAATAAAAAATAATACATTATGTGCATTTCTTAACTGTGTGGGACAGCACTGAGAAAGACTGCATACATTTTTAAACATAATTTAGGGACAGCCATATAAGGTTATAAGTGCCAAGTGATAGGGTGTACAGTCCTGAGTGTTACACACCAGGCTTGTCCAGGCTTCACTGTAAACTCAAACATTGTCCCATCATACCTCTCAACTATACAGATTTTTGCTTTATATTTTTTTGTCTGTTTTTACTTTATATTTTTTCGTCTGTTCCTCATAAATTTGTGGATTTCTAACAAATCATTGAGGATTGAAGTCACAAAATTATGATATACATTTGATTTTCAGACTTCATATCCTTCAGAAAATGAATGGCAATCCAAAACCCATTATTTTAGCAACTTTCTAAGTTTATAAAAGCAAGGCTTACAATTTGCTTATGGTTTTGGTCCTTTGCCCCCCCCCCCCTTATTTTTAGCTTTATCCAGTGAGAGTTATGTGTCTCCTCTGAAGGCATCTTATTAAAGTTTAACAGTTACTGTCAGTGTTCCATTCATGTTGACTGGGCTACAGGTCCTTTTCATGCAAATACAGCAGAGTTTGCACTCTATGCCACAAATGCTGATGAGCTGCATATGTGTATAGAGTGCTTCAGAGATGACTTAACTAGGTGGTAATGAGTAAAAGAAAACAACGACAGTGGAACACTGATTTGAAAAACAGAAATTCTGCAAGACTTCAAAACAATGAACCAGACAAAGAAGATGCGAAAGTCAGTGTCTTACTTCAAAGTATTTGTTGCAATGGTAGACATTTAATAAAGTATTCAGGTACACTGCGCATACATTCTGGTGCCTTCTCAGCAACTGTTTCAAAATTATGATGAAAAGTTTGCATGTTCAGGTACATCTGCGCTGCCTCATTAGCTCAAACTCACATGTTCCTGTCCCAGGTGTACACCCAGCAATATTCCCAGTTTGCTCTTGCCACTAAAATAATTTCGATCACATCTTGAAATTCATTGTTTTAAGGTTTTCATGTTATTGCCTGTAAAACATGAACCATCTAACTGTTCATGCATTAGCAAATCACTAACTGGAACAACTCCAAGAGCTGCGTGTTTTGCGCAGATCCAACGTACATCACTGGAAGCTGCACAAGTGCTATAACACTCTGACTCAGCCATTTGTAGGTACCTCCAAATGAAGCCCAGGACATGCCATGCCACTCTGGTGTGTACTGTGATGGAAGGCCTTCAGTTAGCCAGAGGGCCCACATACTATCTGAGGCAGTAACATGGGAGGAGTAAAGTAGGGAAGCATGAGACTGGACCGAGGGCAAATGACGCATCCCCCTCTGTGTCTGCCACTGGCTGCAGCAGTGGCCTTCAAAGCTCTGCACAAGAAGGCCTTATCTTTAGAGCATGAGAAAAGACCGAGGACAAATGACGCATCCCCCTCTGTGTCTGCCACTGGCTGTAGCAGTGGCCTTCAAACCTCTGCACAAGAAGGCCTTATCTTTAGAGCATGAAACTAGACCAAGGACAAATGATGCATCCCCCTCTGTGTCTGCCACTGGCTGCAGCAGTGGCCTTCAAACCTCTGCACAAGAAGGCCTTATCTTTAGAGCATGAGACTAGACCAAGGACAAATGACGGATCCTCCTCTGTGTCTGCCACTGGCTGCAGCAGTGGCCTTCAAACCTCTGCACAAGAAGGCCTTATCTTTAGAGCATGAAACTAGACCAAGGACAAATGATGCATCCCTTTCTGTGTCTGCCATTGGCTGCAGCAGTGGCCTTCAAACCTCTGCACAAGAAGGCCTTATCTTTAGAGCATGAAACTAGACCAAGGACAAATGACGCATCCCCCTCTGTGTCTGCCACTGGCTGCAGCAATGGTCTTCAAACCTCTGCACAAGAAGGCCTTATCTTTAGAGCATGAAACTAGACCAAGGACAAATGATGCATCCCCCTCTGTGTCTGCCACTGACTGCAGCAATGGTCTTCAAACTTCTGCACAAGAAGACCTTATCTTTAGTGACTAACTAGTATCCCATTAATTATTCAAATGGGTCATGACAGGAGAGGTACCTCTAACACTCTCGTTTGACAGTGAAATTTGGTGAAGCAATAGGATGCCTCCCCTTTTTCCATGCTAAACTATGCACTGGTTCCTTCTTTCACATGGAGAAGGCCTTGAAGTTTCTAATTTCATAGCTTAGTTGATTCTAGTCTTTAGCCCTTCATTTCCCCCCCCCCAAACTGAAGTTGGATTACTTGCATGGGTTGAACAGCCCCCCCCCCACACTCTCTCTTTTCTGTAATGTTGGGCCACCTGTTACTCCCACATGTATTGGACTTCCAAAGTCTCTTACATACCTGTTGATAAATGGTGAAATGCATTCAGAAGAGTACTATTTAGTAACAAAGACTGAAGCCTGGACTAACTGCAGTAGAGGCCTCTCCTACTTAACAATCCAATGTCTATTTGTCCATCCATACATACATAACTAGGACTTTGTTGCTTTATCCACATGGGAGAATAGCAAGCCTACTCCTTCAGAAGCCTACCCAGCCCATTCCCTTTCTGTCTGAAGCATCTCTTTTACCTAAATTGTAGATAAATTGGGTCCATATTTCAGAGAAGGGTAAGGTTTATGATTCTCACCCCTTAACAATCTCCCCTCATGATCACCATTCTTATTTTTTCTGAGGTTTTACATTCTGCTTTGCCCTGACTTTCTACTATGAAGAGACTAAAGTTTTTCCAGGGCAAAAAGGAAAAGCCTCTCATCATCATCCCCATGTGGAAATCAACTCTGGACATTCTTATTGTACTGTTGTAGCATTTGGATTCTTGATCTTTTGTAGCCAACTTTACCATTATAAGTTTGTAGGTCCATAAATAGCCAGCAGACATACAGTCTAGGACACCATTGAGGAGACTAGCTCAGTTTCTGAATTGCTGCAGTGTACTGTCTGGAAAATGAAGGACATGAACCCTGAACTACAGGAAGCTGCTCGTTAACAAGCTCATAGCCTTAATCCTTAATCCTCAATGCAAACCTGCAAGCTGTAGCAAGGGCTGCCAGGTACTGACAATGGTTGCTCTTCTTTCAGGATGTCCTTATTTATAGATCCTTTTTATAGGTCCATTACTTAAAGTCTCTGAGAGCCTCCAAAAGAAGGCAAATTCTTTACAGCCATGAAGGGCACTCCCACAGCCTCATCTTCCTACAGAAGATCAGTGTGAGCCATCCTGGAGTAGTTAAAAACCACCAAATTCACGAAAACCAGAATAAACTTCAAAACACAACCATGAGAAAAAAAAAAACAAAATGATGACTGTCCACACAGATAAAACGTTTAGCGCTTTCTTTTGTTTTAATCACAACAAACTTCTTCAGGTCAGAACTGACCAGTAAATCAATTAGTCAAGTTTAAATACAAAATTTGATTAATAAATAAACCAGTCAAATGTCCATTCATCTAATTGTTCATTAATACATATCATTTTCTTAAAGACAAAAGTGTCAAATGTGAAATATAACACTTGGCATGTATTCAAAAAGTATATAGCACATACAAGTGTGTGCCTACTGTAAAAATACTTGTCGTTTAGACCAGGAATGTGATCTGCCCCAAGGATGGCAGGGTTTCCTTAGGGCAGATCACATTTCTGGTCTAAATGAGACCTTAAATGTTAAATGTCTTTTAAATAACAGACTATATTATTAACTAGTTTATTTGACAAGTATTTGCTTTGCTTTATTTTTGCTTAATGTGTCCTTTTGCCCTTATTATATTCGTTTTGCTTGTTTTAACCCTTTTTCATGACCAGGGTAACATTCTTGTGCTCGTTTTACTCTAAACAAGCACAGTTTTGCTTCAAACATGCTTGTTTTGCTGTACTGTCAATCGTTTCATCAAATACCTTTATTTTAAACATTTATTTTTAGTTAACAAACTTTTCATGCCTTCCACTTGCTCAGTAATGCGGTTTGTGCCCCCTGTAATGCCCCATTTTGTATCCACTTGCTCAGTAATGCGGTTTGTGCCCCTGTAATGCCCCATTTTGTATCCACTTGCTCAGTAATACTGTTTGTGCCCCTGTAATGCCCCATTTGGTATCCACTTGCTCAGTAATGCGGTTTCTGCCCTTGTAATGCCCCTTTTTGTATCCACTTGCTCAGTAATGCGGTTTGTGCCCCTGTAATGCCCCATTTTGTATCCACTTGCTCAGTAATGCGGTTTCTGTCCCTGTAATGCCCCATTTTGTATCCACTTGCTCAGTAATGCGGTTTGTGCCCCTGTAATGTCCCATTTTGTATCCACTTGCTCAGTAATGCGGTTTCTGCCCTTGTAATGCCCCTTTTTGTATCCACTTGCTCAGTAATGCGGTTTGTCCCCCTATAATGCCCCTTTTTGTATCCATTTGCTCAGTAATGCCGTCTGTGCCCTTTTAATGCCCCATTTTGTATCCACTTGCTCAGTAATGCGGTTTGTGCCCCTGTAATGCCCCATTTTGTATCTACTTGCTCAGTAATGCGGTTTCTGCCCCTGTAATGCCCCATTTTGTATCCATTTGCTCAGTAATGTGGTTTGTGCCCCTGTAATGCCCCATTTTGTATCCACTTGCTCAGTAATGCGGTTTCTGCCCTTGTAATGCCCCTTTTTGTATCCACTTGCTCAGTAATGCGGTTTGTGCCCCTATAATGCCCCTTTTGTATCTATTTGCTCAGTAATGCCGTCTGTGCCCTTTTAATGCCCCATTTTGTATCCACTTGCTCAGTAATGCGGTTTGTGCCCTGTAATGCCCCTTTTTGTGTTTTTTATAAAATAAACAGTTTGTGATACTTCTCATTACCTTCAATTGTTTTCTGGCACTTTTTGTGCTCATTTATCTTAGTTTTATCTTCATCTCTGTACCTCATGGCTCTGCATCTTATTCTCTCCTATCCCAGTTCTGACACCATGTTGCTCTCCTACTTTGGACACAATAGAAGAGTCTTTG
Organism: Protopterus annectens; assembly: GCF_019279795.1. Taxonomy (NCBI): domain Eukaryota; kingdom Metazoa; phylum Chordata; order Ceratodontiformes; family Protopteridae; genus Protopterus; species Protopterus annectens. The sequence goes on along the minus strand of NC_056729.1, from coordinate 1,709,459,663 downwards.
TGGGTTCTGTTCAAGCATCTTTATTTTATACAAACACATCATTATAGAAGTTTGTTGACTTTAACTAAAGTAACTTATATACAAACTAACAACTGACATCATGCATGCCCTCACTCTGGCTGCTCTTACAAAATGGCACTAGGGATTGTGTTTGTCTGGAATTTATACATGCACTTACAGCCTTGACATGCCTTTTAAAGATATAGCATACTTCACTTGCACTCTGATCTACACTATCCTTTCACCCATACTGCATTGGAATAGTGTAAGAGGCGGCGCAGTGGTGCAGCGGTTAACATTGTCGCCTGACAGCAAGAGGTTCTCTGGTTTGATTATTGGCTGGGGTGCCTTCTGTGTGGAGTTTGCATGTTCTCCCTGTGTTCGTGTTGGTTTCCTCCGGGTACTCCAGTTTCCTCCCACATTCCAAAGACATGCATCTGGAGCATTTCTCCCCTGGCTTCTGCTGAAAACAGGCTGTGTGGAACCTTGTCGGACTTTCCTGGTCAACAAATGTTAAATAAATAAATAAATTAATTAAAAAGAGGAGTATACCTTGCTTTATGTAGAGACGAAGTTGGGTCCAAAGAAGTGGTATTCTCTGAGATACATATTTATCACTCCAGCATGTTCCATTTGAGTTGCAAAAGAGATTGATATCTCTTGAGTGGGTGTTTATACTGCATTGGAGTTTTGAATGTGTAGTAGGTCCGAAAAGATAGGGTCTGTTGAGTCTTTGTACACAAGGCAGTGATCATTCAAATGTAGCCTATATGACACTGAGAAGAGGAATAAGGCTTTGTGATGGTTTGTGATTTAGGCCCTTGACTTTCTTAGCAAGAAATTGTTGTTGGCATTCAAGTTGTGTTATATATTTGGACAGGTAAGTACCACAATTATATACTCAATTGTCAGCCTGATGAGTGCATAATACAGTGGAGTGATCACATCTCTCAAACTGGATGCCATACCCATTATTGAAGCCATTAGCTTCAAATGAGCTAATGTGGAACATTTAAAAGGACATGTAACAATATAATGAGCAGAACAATGAATTGCTCATGCTATGACACAGTAAATAGAAGCTGCAGTTTATACAGAAAAAGTAAATAAGCTGGGCTGGAACATCTTGTATCTGTAGGCAATTACAGAGATCAGTTTACTTAAGAAAGCATGTTTTATAGTACATTTAAAGTCATCTTCCTATATACATATTTACAGTTAGTAGGGTAAAGGTGATATCAAATAAAATACAGGACAGATTGTTTAGAATGGTTCCGTATGTCTTAAAAATCAAGAAATGGACTGTAGAAGATTGTGGTGTAGTAGCATTGAGCTGGAAAGGATTAAAGAATGTGCTTAGTATTAAAGGCATGTCATCTGCATGAAGACTACTTACCACCTCTATATTCATAGAAAGGGGGCAATTTGTCTGTTACTAGGGTTACCACCTGTCCCTCTTTGTGAGGGACAGTCCCTCTTTGGGCAGTTGTGTCCTGCAAAAAATTTGAAAAAATGGCAAATGTCCTGAGATTTTAGGACAAAATTATTTCCTATATTTTATGTAATAGTTGCATAAAACAGTTATTCTGTATCTGAAACACCTACATGTTATAAGAAACAGAATAAGCAACTAAAATGCTACAAGAATAAGCATTTATTTATGCAAAAAAAGTGAAGTTCTGTCATTGGTACTGGCCGTGGGTATGTTTCGCCTTGCAAAATCTGTCATTTCTACCAAAAATGTCCCACTTTGGGCATTTGAAAAGGTGGCAACCCTATCTGTTGCTCCTTTTCTCAATGTTGTCACACCCCTGCTGCACTGTTTAACTAAGGGCTGAGGGTTGCAGAGGTACATCGCCTCCCTGCAAAACAACACCTGAGCTCTAACTTCTTGGTAGGGGACATTTTCAGTAAGAACCATTTTGCAGTGAGTTAGCACTTGATCAGTTGTCCCGTATTTCATAAGCTCTGGAGAAAGAAAAACAGGAAAGGGCACTAAAGTTGGAGAAGTAAGAAGACAAAGGTGGTATATCAATGAAATTGATGGGAATAAAGAGGAGGTTGATAAAACACGCACACGTGCATGTGCCTGCACACACACACACATGCACACGTGTGTACGTGCAAACAAATGTGCACACACACACATTCGCAAACAAATGCGCGCACGTGTGCACACTCACAAACAAATGGGCGCATGCACACAAACATGCACACACTCGCACACAAATGCACACACACACGTGTGCACACTCACAAACAAATGTGTGCACATGCACACATTTGCAAACAAATGCGCGCACGTGCACACACACACACAGACAAATGCACACACACACACGTGCGCACACTCACAAACAAATGGGCGCGCGTGCACACACATGCACACACTCGCAAACAAATGCACACACACACACGCAAGCACACATTCGCAAACAAATGTGCACACGTGCACACACACACAAGTGCGCACAGTCAAACAAATGGGTGCATGCACACACATGCCACACTCACACACAAATGCACACACGCGCGCGCACTCACAAACAAATGCACCCACACACACTCACAAGCAAATGCGCACGCGCGCACACACACACACACACACAGATGTGTGCAATGTTTGGGGCGAGCACTGGCAGGCAGATATTTAGCAAAAATGGGAACAATAAAACAATGAGGTTTTTGAGTATATAGAATAAAAGAAGGGAAGTGCATAGAAGAAAATGTCTTGATAGAAAATCAGGAGAGGTACAATCATGGAAGGAAGGAAGTCTATGTACAGTGAGATAGCACAGGTATGCATAGTTTACAAAAGTGTTCCTACTGCCAGGTTAAAGTCAACATTAGATGTCAGAGTGATGATGTTTTATGACATGCCACTTTTGCAAATTTTGGGCACAGTATAAGTGTTGAATAAGGAGGTGTTTAGAAGCTTTTTTTAGAGTGACCAGCTGAGTAGAGCACTCCAAGTTCACCAATATGGAAGGTGTAGGTACTTATCACTAAAAGCATTATAGGATTTGCTGAGTCAGAATGGAAGAGGTACAGAGAATGCAGACTGGAATGTGCTTGGGTAGAAATGCTTGAAGCGAGGGTCATTTGTTTTCTTAAACTAATATGTTGTTAATGAGATGACAATATCTGTGTTTATTTGTGAGTTCTAACCATAGAAGGAGGTTAAAGGCAAGACACTGCTGTGCACTATCAGGAAGGTAGAAGGCAAATGGTATTTTAGGTAAACATGCTCATATTTAATTAAATACTGAGTCTTCTTTAACAGTTAAGGTTGTTTTTGGTAGTGTTGTCACTAAAATATAAAAACATACTGTGGTTGTTTATTTATGCACATGACTGGCAGCATGTTGCGTAGTGCAAGTCTGCCCGCTAAACGTTCCTTTTTTTGTGGCAGCGAATGTGATGTCTGCTAACCTAAGAAGGGGAGTGTAAACTCTTCAGTACTTCAAATCCTTCACAAAATGCATGCTAACACAAATGCTGTTATTCTACCGAGTCTGTATAACAGCAACGTATAAAATATTGCCCCGTTATACTATCTTTGGATATATTCCCTGCATTAAGATGTCGACAGTTATGACGATAATAATGCATTTCTGAGTTATAGTAATTCATCAAAATAGCTGCTAATAAATGTAAGCCACCACTTTTTAGCTATCATTTCAACTGACTGGCATCACCGGTTCACTGTAATTATCAGTGTTTTCATGGAAAAAAATCAAAAAGTTTGGGAGGTACAGGTCAAAACCAGGGAAAATCTCCAGATTTCTGTACAATTGAGAGGTATGTATACGGTTCATAACAGTAAGTCAAGTAAAGCCTGATACACAAATGCCGGTAGTACCCAGATGGCTTACATAGGTGCATGGCAGACAAACCAGATATGTTAACGATACGTGAAAAACTGTACACATACATTATGCATAGGCAAGACAAGTATTGAGTTATCTGGACAATTCTTTATGAGCATGTGGACAGTTGTACACAATGTTTACTACACTGCAAAAACGTACGTATACATGGGACTTTAAGGTCAGCCCTTACCGCGACACACACAGGAGGTTTCGGCTTCTTCATTTACAGTGTACTTAACTCTCGATAACCCATCAACGTGAAAGTGGATGCTGATACTGCATACCGTACTTCTCAACTGTCCAGATTTCCGTAACATATTTTGGCTGTGCTCCGCCTAAAATTTGATATTTTTGTGGCAAAGCACTGAAGACTGGAAGAACTAAATAATGACATACATTCAACTTCAGACATCGTATCCTTCAGAAACTGCATGAAAACACAAATCCTATCATTCCAACCACTTTCTAAGTTTGTAACAGCAATATTTAAAATCTGTGCCTAGGTTTTGCCCTTTATTACACATCGTTTTGCAGAAACATGACAAATTCTTTCAGTTCTGAAATCTGGTTGCGATAATACGTAAGTACCGTATTTTCAAAAGTCTGCACAGTAATGGGCGCATTGCATATGGTACAGTAAGACATGGATACAATCACTGTTTTGAGCAAAGGAAGATAATAAGCATAATTCCGTATACAGGGATACTTTTTCAGTGGATCAGTAGTGTTGCATACTTAAGTAAGCAGTTTCATGATAAAGATGTAAAATAGACAAAGTTGCATAAAGCAGCATCCTGTTATACTTTATTTATTTTGCTAGTTAGCAGCTGGAGTAGTAAACTAAAGACTGATTCAAGCAGAAGGACAAGAAGTGATTAAAAGTAAGATGGAGGAAGAGATGGAGGGGAAAAGAAAATTCTAGAGGTAAGAAGGATAACATGATTTGCAAAGTGGGGGAGTGTATAGGGAAGAAGGGTTGTCAGAAAGAGATTAGGTGAAGGGTCGGACGAAGTGAGGAATTATGGTTGAGTGTAGGAGTGCTTACTTATCCATCTTGAGTGCAGAGGCAGAATCAGAGATACTGCAGGTGTGACTTTAGCTTCTGTTTAAAATGTTCGAGATGTTCTGTTTTTAAAGAGATAGGGATGGTGTTCCATGCTTCGGTGACATAGTTTGAGAACAGACTGTCACCAGCTGTATTGTTGGATTTAGTGACATAGAACAACAGCATTTGAGTTGAGCGAGGGAGTCTCTTTGGTTTGCATGACTGGATTAGAGTGGACAGAGATGGACAGTTTGTAGATTTATAGATAATGTTATAAGTAGTTGCAAACTGGGAGTAAGACAGAAAGTGGGGTAGTAGGAGCCAGTTTATTTCTTTTAGTTCTTTAAGTGTTAGGCAGTGGTGGGAATTTTGCAGGTGATTTACTAAAAACTTTGCTATTTTGTGATAACATTGTTCAAGCTTTGAGAGCTGAGAGACTTGTAAGTTGATGAAAATAGAAGCTGCATAGAGAAGTGTTGGGAGAAGTAGGGTAGACGTTAAGTGTTTTCTGGTTTGGACAGCAATGAAATTTTTGACTCTATATAGGGAAATCAATTTCTGGAGAATTTTCTTTACTGTATGTTGGATGTGGTGGTCAAATTTTCACTAAAACTGAAACTGTCTCATATACTAAGCAGCTTAGTATGTGGGGCAGTTTAAGTTTTAGTGTTATTTATTTATTTTATTTTACATTTGTGTACTAGGAAAGTCTGACTTGGAATGAGCCAGTTTTCATCTGAGGCCCAGGTATTAATGCTAATTTTGTAATTTAGGATCATAGGAAGTTACTAGGCTAATGGCCTAGGGCCTTTACAAGCCTAGCCAAGTTCTACCTTTATTTCCACAACCAGCACTTATTGTCCCTGTCCAAGAAGAACACAAATGGAACCTCCGGGATGAATTTACAGTTACCCATCCAATCATCTAGATTGCGTTTGAAGAGGGCCAGTGAGATGCTCTGTTTGACATGCAGTGGGAGTCTATTCCAAAGGTGTGGTAACCTCGGGGAGACAAATATGTCCCTCAAACAGGTTCCATTAATGTCACATACCAGGTTAAGGTCTTTAGAGCAAGTAATCCATGTACCATTTGACACATGGAGATGTAACATTTCCAATAAAGCAGGGTCAGCGATGACGTTGTATGCAAGACAGAGATCACCTCTGAGTAGTCTGTATGAAATAGAATAAAGTGACAGGGATTTCAGATGATCCACATAGTACAGATGCTGAAGACCTAGAATTTTTCTTGTGAAGAATCTTTGTGGTTTCTCCAGTTGCTGCAGGTGCTTGGAAAGTTACATACCAAATGGGGTGTTGTATTCAGTTATTGGCTTGATGAGTACAGAGAGGTTATAACTTCTTGTTTTTCTGAAGGCAATGTCCTTACTTATAAAATGAGCAATACAGAATGCCCTTCTTACCACTGTGGAGAGATAGTGGTCAAAGGTGAGGTTGCTGTCAGCCTGTGTGCCCAGGTCTCTCACAACTTTGTGCACACTTAAGGTGTTGTTATTAATGTGATAATTAGCAGGAACATCGCCCTTATGGAAAGGGATGATAATACACTCTTTTTGCATTGTGTTTAAGGCCATGAATTTGGCACCAGTCATTTGTTGGTGTAAGATCCTCTTGCAGGACGTTGACATCATTTGGAGCTGATATGACTGCTCCCAGTTTGCAGTCATCAGCAAACTTTGTCAGCCACAGACCTTTAGTTTTTGCTTGTACTTCAGAGAAATAGATTCCAAAAAGTAGAGGTCCCAGGACTGATCCCTGTGGAACACCACTGGTTACAGGTCTGTTGTTGGTGGTGGATTCCCCCTATTTTGACTATATGGGTTCTACCAGTGAGCCAGTTAGTGACCCCTTTAACGACAGAAAGGTTGATACCTAGCTGTGTGAGATTGTCAATAATACCAGAGTGGGGATAGTGTCAAATGCCTTGGCTAAGTCTAGGTAGGCTGTATGCACAAATTTCCCCTTGTCCAGGGCCTTGGTGACTGTCTTGAAGAAATCCACCAGGTTTAACAGGCATGATCTCCCTTTGACAAATCCAAACAGAGTAGGGTCGAGTGTTTGGAGATTACCTATATCTTTGTTGATAAGGTCCATGACGATTCACTCCATGGCCTTGCAGATTAGCCTAGCTGGGCTAATAGGTATATAGTCCCCGGGGTCAGTGGAATCAAGGGAATAATGGTGGCCATTTTCCATTCAGCTGGAATGAAGCCAGTGCTTAGACTATGACTGAAAAGAGAACCCAATGGTGTTGCTAATTCTGGTTGGAGCCCATGTAGGATGCAGCCTGGGATGCTATCAGGTGCCATAGGTTCATAAACTCGTTCATAGGTGTGTACTAGGCCAACGGCTCTGGAGCCTTTACAAGCCTAGCCCATAGAAGTTCCCTGGCATCATGACACCATTAGTTCCAGATACCTCTATCAAGTAGAGCCATTGGAGTGATCCCCGGGGTGAACTTTCTATTTCCAATCCACTCATCAAGATTTCTCTTGAAAAGGGCCAGTGAGGTGTTCTGCTTGACATGTATGGGAAGTCTATTCCAGAGTATGAGCAAGCTCTGGGTTATGAACCTTTCCCTCCAGCAGAGCATATGGTGCTGGGAGATTGGGATTTCTTTAGGTGTAATATTTCTAACAGGGTTGGGTCAGACATGGCTTTGTAAGTCAAGCAGAGATTGTCTCTTAATAGATGATATGAAACTGAGAAAAGCTGGAGTTTTTTGAGTCTGTCCATGTAGGGCATTTGTTTAAGGCCTAGGATCATCTTTGTGAGGTACTTTTGTGGCCTTACCAGCTGTTGCAGGTGTTTAGTGAGGTACATGCCAAGTGGGGCATTATACTCGATGACTGGTCTAATGAGGGAAGAGTAGAGAGATGATGACCTCTTTCTTCCTGGATGCAAAACCCTTGGTAATGAGATGTGCCACATAGAAGGACTTTCTGACCACAGTGGCAATGTGGTGGTCGAAGGAGAGGTTGCTGTCAACCTGTGTCCCCAGATCTCTTATAATGCCTTCAGTCTTCAGTGGGCTACCATCAATGTGGTAATTAGTGGGAACTGAGTTTTTCCCAAAGGGAATGATGATGCATTTTTTGGCATTAAGCTTAAGGCCATGGTTTTGATACCAGTCAGTGGTCTCAGATAGGCCTTTCTGTAGGAAGTCTACATCACTTGGGGAGTTAATAATGCCTCCCAACTTGCAATTGTCAGTGAACTTGGTCAGCCAGAGTCCCTCCATGTTGGTCTAGACTTCTGAGAAGTAGATGCCAAACAGGAGAGGATGCAAGACCGATCCCTGTGGGACTCCACTCGTGACTGGTCAGCAGTCTGACTTGGAGTCTGCTACTTTCACACTATGGGTTCTGTCTGTGAGCCAGTTTGCAACCCACCTAGTGATATAGGCATTGATGCCTAGTTTGGTGAGTCTATTAATAATTCCTGAGTGGGGAATGGTATCAAAGGCTTTGGCCAGATCGAGGTAGGCTGTATGAACTGTCTTGCCCGCATCCACAGCACTAGTGACTGACTCAAGGAAGTCAACCAGGTTGAGCAGGCATGATCTACCCTTCACAAAACCAAATTGCGTGGGATCCAGAGTTTGGAGATTCCCTATATCCTTGTTAATTAGGTCCATGATGATGCATATCAGACTAATGGGGCAATAATTCACAGGGTGTGTAGGCGCTCTCCCTTTATGGAGAGGGATAACTGTAGCAGTGTGCCATTCTGTAGGGACAAAGCCTGAGGTGAGGCTGTCATTGAACAGGGCACACAGGTGTTTCTGACCTTAGAGAGGGAATTAACAACCTGCTCTTTAGAGATACAAGGTGGCAGGGATGTCATGGGGTACGTGTGGTGGGAATAGTGGGGAGTGAATTTTTCACAGAACCTGTCGGCCAACAGGTAACCTATGTCCACAGGTTCAGTATATGTGGCATCAACTACCACCTTTACACATATCTGGGTATTTCCTTTTAGCTTACAGATGTAACTAAAGAAAGCCTTATGGTTGTCTTTAGTTGAGGAAGCTAATTTGGATTATAGTATGTTTTGGAGGACTTCACAAGATGTCTTATTTGCTTGTTTAAGCTGATGACCGAATGTTTCCAGTTTAGAGCTCACTTCCTCTTACTCCTAAATAGCAATTTCCTCTTCGTATTGTAAAGCCCGTTAATGGCAGTTGTCCACCAGGCCGGTTTGCTCTTCCTTGAGGAGCTTGTTTTGGCCCTATCAGGTACGGACAAGTCAATCCAGTTATACAAGTGCTTGTATAAAGCATTGGTGTGGAACTCTGCATAGTTGCTAGTTCCATCTGAGGGGGGAGGTGCAGAGAAGCTATTTATACCATCCCGTAAGAGGTTATTATCTGCTTTGAAGAAGTTTTTTAGTTTAGTTGCTGCTGGGAGGGGGGGGGGGGTCAGGTGTGTTAGTTACCTCAAATAAGACTGATTTGTGGTCAGATCTCACTAGGGAAGACCTTACAGTGTGGGGTGCTACAGTGGTCCCCCATATTGGTAAGGACCAGATCCAGGATGCTGGCACCTCTTGTGTGGGTATCAACCTGCTGGTCCAGGGCATTGGAGTTAATGAAGTTGAGGAACCTTTGGGCAAGTGGGTTTGAACATGAGTAATTTATCCAGTCAATGGATGGGTAGTTAAAGTCATCCAAAACCATGGTGTTCAGATGTATTTTGATACACTCAAGTAGATCCAAATAGGTAAAGTGGATGTCCTGGTTCATGGAGTGGGTCCTGTAGATGGCAATGACTTGAATATGTGTCCTACCAACAGTTAATTGCACCTGAAGTGTCTCTAGGGAATCATGCTGTATGACCAATCTGGAGGTGTATTTATCTTTAATGAGTATTGATACACCACCTCCTTTAGTTTTCACACCTGCAGTTTGAGGTCTGAACATGTGGAAGGTGGAGTAACCCAGTATGGCTGGGATGCTCTCCAGAGCCTTGAACAAATGTCTGCATCTTCCAAGGTGAGGACAGCTTCCAGTGAGTGCAGTTTCATGTTAAAACTCCTAGCATTTAGCAGCTTAACCTTGAGGTTGTTTTTAGATGGAGTTTTTATGTGGGGAATTTTGTCCTCGAGAAGCTGTCTAAAAAAAGGCACTATGGGGGTGTCAAGAGCCTTAGCCAGTAGCTGAAATCCCAGGGGGTGACAGATGAAGACTATCTGTGCAAAACATCAAGGTCAACTCATGTCATCCCAGGCTGACGGATACTGGATCCCTTTAGAATGATACCAGAAATTAAGCCAGTTATTGAAATCAATCATTTCCTGTTTGTATTGAGGTATCATCCTAGCTGAAGGTAAAATGCTGCTTAAGGCTAGGGACATACCTGCCTGAGACACATAATCCGAGAGCTCAGTTATGTCTGTCTTCATATAGTCCAGAGAGGTACATCTCAAGTCGTTCACACCAACATGGGCTATGATGGAGTCATAACAGTACCTGTTGTTGAGAGACTTGAGTGCATGTATGATATGGCATACCCTCCTACTTGCTAAGTGAATATCAAAGGAGGGATGAAGAGATTAAGTTTGTTTTTTGGGGGGGATTAAAAAGTTGTGAGTCCATTAGCCAGGCTTCAGTGGAAGAGAAGGATTCTTAGGTGATGTGTTGCAGGTTGTTAAGGCTTTGGTTGCTACATATTAGGGTGATGTTGTCAGCATATTGAAATATTGTGGCTGATTTGGAGGCATCTGAGAGGTTATCAATAAAGTTGTTGAAAAGAATGGGACCAAGAATGGACCCCTGGGTGATGCCTGTGAAGACTGAGAGGAAAGGAAAGACGTCCTTTTGCCATTTTAAGGCTTGTGATCTGTCAGGAAGATAGCTGTTAAACCATGTGGCAGAGGTTTCAGGTTTCATCAAATCCTAGAATTGAATTTTTGTAGAAGGATGAGGTGTGAGAATGTGTTGAAGGCTTTGGAAAGGTATAGGAAGAGGGCAGATTCTACCCTTCCTTCGTTCCTATAGGTTTTTACAGTATTAGTGAAATGTAGGGAGGGCAGTAGGAGTGCTATGATGGGGGTGGAAGCCATGTTGGGAGAGAAAGAGGAGGCTGTTTTTGGCGAGTTGTTGAGAAAGCTAGGGCTAAATGCATTTTTCAAGAATTTTAGATAAGGGGTATTCGATGGTGTTGCTTTGTTGAAGAGGGAAATGTACAGGTTGTTGGGAAATATTAGAGCAATACCATCACCTTTCTTCTTTATACGGTCATTGCAGATGATGTTATAGCTGTGGATGTAATTTTGGAGTAGTTTATACTGGCATTAAGCCAAGCTTGTTATACCTAGAATCTCAGATTTGTGTTAGTTAATCCAGGCATGTAGTTCAGTTGTTTTATTTCTTATGCTTCTAATAAGAGCTTTTCTCCGCAGACCTGTACTGAAAAATGGTCATCTACCTAGTCAGACTTTCTTGGTTATCAAATGTCAATAAATAATATTTGTGGCTGCAAAACATAGATATCTGGGGATAGGGGCAGACCATTGTGGGGTTAGAGTCATGTGTGGAAAGGAACTGTCTTGATGTTTGTTATGATAGGTGAGGCCAGGATTATGGTGAATGTCTCCTCCTAGGAGGATTTTAGTATATTGGGGTATTATTATTAGTATTAAATTGGAACTAATTAGCCATGTTTGAAAAGAAAAAAAGGATGTTTTACTTTCTTTGAGATGTAAAATGGTGGTAGCTTAGCAAGGGAATGTGGAATAGCCAACATACTGGAAAAATATATGAAAAGCAGAAAGCCAACAGATGACCAACAGAGAACTCCCAATGATTGAAGACACAAAACGTGATAATGCATTTTTCAATTTTACTATTGTCAGTTGTCAAGGTAGCCAGTGAACCCTTCAATATTCCATGAGTGAACACCTAAATATGTAAGTTGTGGAGAAGGACATAGCAGCTAACCAAGTTAAATGCCTTTGAGAAATCCTCTAACAAATTAGTGATAATTGTTGAGTTCTGAGAGTAAAGTCTGTAATTCCTCAGAGTGTGGCATTGACCCAGTGACATATCCTGAAATTATGCTGCCCTTTGCTAAAGAGTTTATAGTCGATTATACAGTTTTTGTTGCAATTGTGTAAAAGATGTTAACAGAACAATTGGGTGTTAGTTGAAGAGGGCAATACCAGTATCCAGGCTGTTTAATGGGTATATTATGGTTTGCTACCATGTTTATTTTGTGAGGCTACAATTAAACAGAAATGCGAACAGGATAGGACAACTTTTCGTTCATCTAATTTTAAAAGGTTTGGAGAAAAGTTATCACTGGCTGGGTGGACATAACGTTTTAAGGATTTCAGATGTTTGTATATTTCAGTAGTAGTTACCTGTTTGATAATAAAGAGACTGTGCATAATCAGGTGTGTTACTTGGGTTAAGAGTTAGGGAGCATAATTGCTACAGGACACAATATTCTTGAATTAGACAATTAAGTGTTGAGCAACCTTAATATATGAGATGCTGAGCAGAAGATTAGCTGTTTGTAACTTTGCAAGTTGTAGTTTATTTATGGGTAAGTGAACTATATTAGGATCTAAACAACTGGCCAAAGGTAATTGAAACAATTCTGTTTGGCGTTGTGAATTTCCAGTATTTTCTTGCTGTTCGTAAAAAGGCATCAGATGCAAAAAAAAAACATACCTACTTACAATGGTTGAATCTAACTGGTCACATGAATGTTAGTGTTAACTGTTTCTTGGAACAAACTGTTTAAAATGTTAATTGAAAAGTGCTAGAGATGAAAAGTTTGCTTGTTTTGGTGGTATAATCCAGTTGCCGTGCAACTATTACTGCATGTCATGTGCATCAGCTGTTTCAATTTTATAAAGTAAAAACACAAAATTGGTGATATTAAGAAAAACGTGGCAAGAATGAATACAGAATTGCATGGACAACGCAGGTGATTTCTAGAAAATGTGCCATAGAGGTATAAAATGCTAACAAGTAACAGAGCTTATTACAAGAAATGGAATAAGATGCAGGGTAAATCCTTAAGGAATAAAAATTAGATTGCATAAGGAAAAAAACAGTAGAGTTAGCCTCCTGGTCTTAGAAGTAATCTACTCCTAGCAATCTAGCCCTTATTAAAGAAACTAACAGCCAAACACCTGATTCGCTGGGCCTAGTGATTTAATTTCCTCAGCTGATGTCCTGCAGTGCATGCATTTGCCTCCTTTGCATTCTAGCTATTGAAATAAGTTATTGCCTGCTTTTGTTAGCCACAAACTTTAGCAGAATTTGCTCATGATACTGTGGTAATCAAAAATCAGTCTTAGTTACAGACCTCCCTTATGTGTTTTTTGTCAAATGAAGAAAAATTACCTAAGATGCAGCAGGAACTAATATCTTTCACTTAACAAATGTCACAAGATCTACATGATTGTGTGACTGAGGAAGTTGAGCAGGCTGCTAATTTTTTGTTTGTTACCAAGGTAGTGTACTAATCCAAAATGGACAAGTTTCAGATGCAAGCTAAGCATATAAATAAAATATGTTTGTTAAGATAAAAAATATGAGAAGTTGCAAAGTAGCTTACCACAAAGCAATACAGAGGTTGTCATTTAGGGTATACATGGAAACTAGTCACCCAGTGACAGAAAAAAGGAAAAGCCATACAAAATATGCATATAGGCATAATATATGACGTCATTCATTGACACCCACTGTATCTTATTCAGGGTCATGGAGCGAACTAACACCTATTACACCATCATACACACAAACACACACATACACACACACACACACACACATACACACACACACACACACACACACTCCCACAAACATACACCCACATACAAACATGCACACACAACTGCATCCGTAGGCAGTTCAGAGCAGTGCCACTTTCTTTGGGGTATTGCAGGAAAGAAGAAACTCCACCAAAAACCCACACAGACTCAAGGGGGGCATAGACATTTCACACAGAAGGTGCCCCAGGAGGGAACCATGCCAGAGAACCAAGAACTATGAAGCTCTACAGCACTACGTAAACAGCTAGTGCAATCACCCAATGGGTAAAAAAAAACATTATTTTCAGTAAATCCCAATTCCAGTTGTTTTGTCTCTATTATTATATTCACTACTTCTAGTAAAGTTGTAGGAAAAAAATCTGATGATCTGATGAAGGCTAGTAAGCCGAAAGTGCTTATCAGGGAATTTTACTGTGCTCTTGTTTTGTTGTTTTTACTGAAGATTAAAGTTTGTTTTTAACATTTTTACAGCTGTGGTGGAACCGAGGATTTTTTCCTACTACATTTATGCTTGGAGCCTTCAGCAATACGGCTACGTTTTCTTCACTTCTAGTAAAGTTGGTTTAGACTTTGTTTTCATTTTCTAGTTATTGCTTTTTTGGCAGCCACCATAATTAGACTCAACAAGGTCTTACTATGTCTAGTCAATTCCGATTCTGGATCATAGCCTAATAAAAATAATTTCTTTAGTTACACCAATTTAATCACCTAGTATCTCTGACAGAGCAGTTTGCAGGGAATCTTTAAAGTCTGCCAACTCATTACACTTTCAGAAAATATGTTCCGAGTTATCTCTTTCTTCTCCATCACACCTTCAACGTTTGCTGTCTACCTGAGGAAAAATTCTTTGCAGTATACTTGAGTTATAGAATTACCTATGTAAACACTTCCAGTCAAAGATCCTAAGTCTTCTAGACTTTCTTGCATATTTGGGAGACATACAAATATCCCCCCATTGTTTCTTTGGGAATTGTTTCAGTAAAACATCCATTGGTAGTCAAAGTGTAAAGTGTATCCATCAAAAGCTGAGCAGATTGTATTCAACACAATGTTGCAGAATAAATAAAAAGGAACTGAAAAAGATGCAGCAGTACATGGTTGAAATGTTTCATTGTAGCAAACTGTTGCATGTCAGTTGTCACCAAGGAGAAAAGGTACAATAGCATCAGTAGAGGTGGGTTGGTAAGGGGATTGGGTCTCACAGGTATTGATCATGTATTCAGCTGTATTTAGTGAGTTAATTTCTGACATCACACAGGGAGGGAAGGTATTTCTGTGGCCTTCACAGTTGTTGTAGTTGTCTTGTGAGGTACATACCAAAAGGAAAGTTGTACTCTATAATGGGTCTAATAAGTGACGAGTAGAGAGGAACAATGACCTCTTTTTTCCTGGATGAGAAACCTTTTGTGATGAGATGTGCCACGTAGAAGGATTTCCTGACTACTGTGGTGATGTGATCATCAAAGGAGAGACTACTGTCCACCTGTGTCCCAAGGTCTCTTATCACACTTTCAGTGTTAAGTAGACTACCACCTATGTGGTAGCTCATGGGTACAGAGTTTTTACCATAGGAGATAACAATGCACTTTTTGGCATTGAGCTTTAGGTCATGGCTTTGACACCAGGCATCTGTCTCAGTGAGGCCCTTTTGTAGGATGTCCACATCGTTAGGTGTTTCGATTATGGCTCCTAGTTTGCAGTCATCTGTGAACTTCGTTAGCCAAAGACCTTCTGTGTTAGCCTGTACTTCAGAAAAGTAGATTCCAAACAGGAGAGGACCCAGGACTGAACCCTGTGGTACTCCACTTGTCACTGGTCTGAAGTCGGATTTGGAGTCTGCTACTTTCACAGTGTGGGTTCTGTCAGTGAGCCAGCTGGCAACCCATCTTGTGATATAGGGATTTATACCTAGTTTAGTGAGTTTATCTATAATTTCAGAGTGGGGGGTGGTGTCTAAAGCCTTGGCAAGATCTAGATAGGCTGTGTGAACCACCTTACCCTCGTCTACGGCTTTGGTGACTGCTTCAAAGAAGTCTATCAGGTTTAGGAGACATGATCTGCCTTTTACTATCTGCCTTTTACAAACCCGAACTGGGTGGGGTCCAGAGTTTGGAGATTACCATTGTCTTTGTTTATAAGTTCCATGACAATGCATTTCATGGCCTTGCAAACCAGGCTCATTAGGCTAATGGGGCGGTAGTTACTGGGGTCCATGGTGGCTCCCCCTTTGTGGAGTGGGATAACCATTGCTGTGCACCATTCTGTGGGCACAAAGCCTGTGGTGAGACTATGACTGAACATGGTGCTTAGGTGGGGTGCCAGTTCATTCTGCAGTTCATGTAGAACGCCGCCTGGGATGTTGTCAGATCCCATGGATGCTGTGTTCTTGGCTTTGGAGAGTGTGGTTTTTACCTGTGCAGCCGTGATTACAGGAACTTTGCATTCTTCTGTTATAGAGATGGGCCCTTTAGGGGGTGAGAGGGAGGTAAAGTTAGCACTGAACCTGTCTGCCAGGATGTTGGCAATATCAGTTGATTCTGTATATTTAGTGCTATTGTGCTGTACCTCCACTCCCTGTGTGATGTCAGATCTGAGTGCTGGCACTGAGATTCTTGACATAGCTATAGAATGCTTTGCGGTTGTCTTTAGAATCAGTGGCGATTTTGTTTTCGTAACTAGTTTTGGAGGATTTTATGAAGGATCTCAGCTTCTTACTGAGGCTGACCAGGGAGTTCCTCCAGTCATGGGATTTTACTCTTTTTTGCAACAGTTTCTTTCTTCTGTTGTAGAGTTTGTTTATGGCAAAGGACCACCAGACTGGCTTCCTTTTTTTGGAGGATAGCGTCTTGGTTCTGTTAGGGATAGCACAATCCATGCACTCGTGTAAGTGCTTATAAAGTGCATTTGTGTAGGAGTCAGCATTCATACTTCTGTTGTCCATCTGCATGAGTGTCGTGAAGTTTGCCACTTCTGTCTTAAGAAGTGTGGTTAGCTTTGGAGAAATTTTTTACGGTGGTTTGCCTAATGGGGTGGGGGGTGGGATGTGGATGTCTAGGGTGATTAGCTTGTGGTCGGATCTGACCAACAAGGAATTGACCTCTGGTGTGGAACACTGGTCACCCATGTTGGTAATGACTAGGTGTAGGATATTGCTGCCCCTGGTAGGGGGTGTGGATAAGTTGATCCAAGGCGTTGGAATTTATGATTTCCAGAAAACGTTGAGCAAAAGAGTTGGTACATGGGTAGTTTTCCCAGTTAATGGTGGGGTAGTTGAAATCGCCCATTATTAGGGTGTTGGGTTGCACCCTAATATTTTCCAATGTATCAAGAAATGAGGAGTGGAAATCCTGGGGGATCTGTAGCAAGTTACAATTTGGATTGCAGTCTTGCCCAGAGTTAGTTGCATTTGGATAATCTTGGATGCATTATGCTGAGCAACTAGTCTAAAGGTGTGGATATCCTTAATGAATATGGACACACGTCCACCTTTAGTGTTTCGGTGCAGGTTAGGTGGCTGAAAGGTGTGGTATGAATTATAGCCTGGTAATGCAGGGGTGATCTCTGGAGCCTTGAACCAGGTCTCTGTCACTGCACAGATGTCAATGTTCTCCATTTTAAGGAGTGCCTCTAGTGAATGCATTTTGAGGTTTAAACTTCTAGCATTGAGTAGCATTACCCTAAGATTTTGCTTGGTTGTACCTGTTATGGTGGTGAATTTGTCATTTGAACCTTGCCTAAAAAAGGCACTATAGGGGTGGCAAGAGCATTAGCCAGTGTCTGGAATCCCAAGGGCGACAGGTACAGGCCATCTCTGGCAAACCACCGTGGTCTGTCGATCATGTCATCCCAGGCAGACAGATACTGTATCCCCTTAGAATGACACCAGAAGCTTAGCTAATTTTTGAAGTCAATCATTTTGTCCTTTTACTGTGGTATCATTCTGGGTGATGGCAGGATGCTATTCAGGGCTAGGGTCATACCTGCTTAGGCTACAAGATTGGAGAGCTCCTCCATGTCTCTTTTCATGTAGTCCAGGGAGGTACGTCTCAGGTCATTCACATCAACATGGACAATGACAGAGTCATATTTGTACTTGTTGTGAAGTGACCTGAGTGCGTGCATTATGTGGCAGATCCTGGCACCCAACAGGCAGCTGACAGTAACTTTCTTGTTGTTTAGCCTGGTGAGTGAAACATCAGTGTGCCTGACTATAGTCACCTATAACTAGTGTGTTGGGTACATTGTTATGCCTTATGGGCTGTGGTTGAGTGGCACACTGAGTTTGTGGGCTATGTGTCATTTGGGTTGTGTTGGGGGGTGGAGGTTGCTTACGTTTCTGCTTTGGAGGTCTCTGTTGCTTGAGCAGATTTTTATTGAGAGCCTCTGCAAATGTACGGTGTGTTTTGTGTTTCTGTGTGTGTGTTTTGGTGGTATAGGTTTTGAGGGACTATGTGATGAGTGTGGTGCAAGTGTTTACCTCCTCCTCTTGACTGTCTAGTCCAGTCTTGGGTGAAGAGAGATTTGCTTCCAGTTTGGCTGTATAAGTGCATCTCTCACAGGTTGTAGTGTTGGGTGGTAGGAGGACAGGGTTGTCTGTGTACATGAGGCAATTGTTGCATTGCCCCAAGATACCCTGATTCATCAGGTAGACAGGAGAAAACACCGGGATCTAACCCTTAGACATGCCCTGGATAAGTGCTTATTTATTAAGTACTAAAAACTGTTTTCCTCTAGACAAGTGAGGAAAGTTGAGTGCTGTAGTAAGTTGTAGCTTATTTGGTGCTTACAATGAGTTCTGAACAAGTGCTGAGCTCAAAGAAACAGATTTGAGTGCTAAAACTAAAAATACTGTCTAGTTCTAAGGGAAAATTTGAAGAGCAGACTTTATGGCGCCGGGAATAGTTATATAAAGTGTATTTTTTTTTTTTAACATAACAGTAGCAAATGAGCAAACTGATTTAAACAAATTAACCAATAAAAAGCTAAAAACTGAGCCCCGTTCCAGCAATCTTCGATCAGACAAGTTCTAACTGCACACACCTGCCACCAGGATACAGGGGAACTTTCTCCAAAAAAAGATGGTCTGGATTAGTGCTCAAGTTATACAAACAAAGCTAGATTCATCAGATCTGAATTTAGTCTATGCTACAGCAAACAAGGCATACCAATTTCAGAAAGAAACAGTTCAAATAAGCAGGCACAATAAGCCTTTAACCAGAAACTCCCAGCTCAAAAGGGCCTCCTTCTACATTTCCTGGCTGTAGACAGTTTGTAATGTTCTGTTAATAATGTGCATGAGGATATATGGCCTCATGGGTCTACTTTCATAGACCGAATGTACGAATCGCCGACACACAAGTTACCGACCCCAAACAACCGAAAACACACCACACCAACAACTCATAATACCGAACACCACAACACCGACACAAAAAACGTCAACTACACATTACACACAACAACATATCCACTAACCTTAACCTAAACCCTAACCCTAACGTCCGACACTACGACACTTACCCAACCCGCACCTAACCCTAACTCACTTAACACACCCCTAAACCTCAACACCGTCACTATCGCACACTTACCCTACCTGCACCCTAACCCTAACTCACTTAACCCACCCTAAAACATTCAGCCCATCACTATCGCACACTCACTCCACCCGCATTCTAACCCTGACACACTTAACACTTCCCTACACTGCTCTACGTAACTTCCACACACTTACCTCACCGGAACCCTTAGTCCGACACCACCGCACACTCACCTTTTCCACACCCTAACCTAAAATCCCTCACTATCGTACACTTACCTGTCCGCTCCCCAATCCTAAATCTTTCATTTTTGCACACTTACTGTATCGCGCTCACACGCTGCCGTTGTCGGTCTCTCAGCTGTCGGGATATCGCGTTTTCGGTAACCTACCTGTTCGGTCGTTCCGTCTCGGTCTTCCGGGTGTCGGTGATGTGGCGCTTCGGTCTATGAAAGTAGACCCGGCCTCATACATAAGTAGGCTAGCTTCCCTTGTGGGCCATTTTAAGCCTAGCTAATTTCACTTTTTGTGCTTGAATTAACCTATTATATTTAGTTAGAGTTAGGTTTTACCCATCACATGGTTAATAATTATATATTATGCCTAATGAGTATAATTGGGATACTACCATAGCTTATTTGAATGGACCCATGCATAGGATAAAGCATTTGGGAGCTCTCTTTGTCAATTAGTAGTACAGGGGGCAGTTCTGGAGGATATTTTCTGTTTTCTATCCCTATATCCAAGTTGCATTTGAATAATGGACAGGGATGAGCTTTGTTTTATGTGGATGGGGAGTCTGTTCCAGAACAACAGTATCCTCTATGAGATATACATGTCCCACCAAACTGTTTTGCTAATGTTGCAAAAGAGGTTTAGATCCATAGACCTAGCATTTCTGATGCCATTTGACATGCCAATGTGCAACAAATGCATCAGTAATGGGTCAGAGGATGCTTTGCATGCCAGACACAGGTCACCTCTTAGCAGTCTGTAGGATACTGAGTATAGTGACAGGGCGTTGAGTCTGTCCATCTAGGACATGTTTAGGTCTTGTATCCTTTAAGCAAGGTATCTCTGCATGTGTTCAAGTTGTTGCATGTGTCTGAAAAGATACATACCAAAGGGAGCATTATATTCAGTAACTGGTCTAATGAGGGCTGAGTTGAGGAGGACAACAACATCCCTAGATGTAGACACAATCCTTTTTATTATAAATTGTGCAATATAGAAGGACTTTCTTGCAATAATGGACACATGTTGGTCAAAACCTATGTCACCCTCCGCATAAGTTCCCACATCACAGACAACTGGCTCAACTCCTAGGGGCATATAGTTAATGTGGTAATTCCTTGGGCTAGATGACTTGCCAAAACATACAATAATGCATTTTTTGACATTTAGTTTCAGTCCATGATTTTGGCTTCACTTATTTATTTGGGACAAACTTTCCTGCAGGATAGCTAAGTCATCTGGGGATTCAGTGATTGTTCCTAGCTTGCAGTCATCTGCAAACCTAGTCAGGCAAAGCCCTTTGGTATTGGTTTTACTTCAGATAAGTAGATGCCAAACAGGAGAGGTCCCAACACAGAACCTTGGGGAGCTCCACTGGTGATGGTTTCTTTCTAGAGGTAACTTCCACTTTTTTTGATTTCCTGTATTCTGTGAGCCAGTTGGCAATCCATTGGGTGACATAAGGGTTTAGTCCCAGTTTATTTAGCTTTTCTGCTATGCCTGAATGGGGAATAACATCAAAATGTTTGGCCATATCGAGATATGCGATTGTGTACCATTTTGCCTTCATCCATTGCTTTGGAGGCCTTGGAGTAGAGACAGATCATTTTATTTGTCAGTCTGTTTGTCTGTCTATCAAAAATGATGCAGGTGTGCATTTATTCAGACAGAGCAGTTGCCTACATCAGCAGTGACCTGGGGGAGATTGCAGGGCTTCTCCTACTGTCTATCATAAAACCAGTAGTCCTGGCTAGGAGTAAAAAAAGGAGGTCAAATGTGTACATGTGTAAGATGTGTGTATGGGCACATAGAAATAGATATTCACAAGCACTTTGGTGTAATATACTTCAAGTAAGAGCATAGGAACCACTCAAACCTTACCTCGGAGTATGGCAGCTTTGGGGCCTCCATTATCTGTGACGAATAAGGGGAAAAATGTGCAGCATGTGCAATGGTCAGGTCTCCAAAGATCAGAAGTCATTACAGGGGACTACACTGTTATGTGCACGTGAGTGTGTGTGTATGTTTGTTACTGCGTTAATTCTTACAGAGGCAACAGCTCTATATGTTCATCTTGGTGAAAGATCTGAGTGCCAGGGCTGGTATGAACCTCCTTCAGGACTGGGGTTTACTGTCTGAGCTCTGCCATCTCACTGGACATGTCAGGTTATGCTCTAGGGTTCAGCATGCAGTGAGTTTTAGTGAGGTCATCTCCCACTTCAGTAACTGACATACCCCCATCAGGCCTCGCATGTCTAACAATACAATTTCCATTTTCAACTAGACACACTGGCATGTACCCCCCCCCCCCGGCATGCACCTCCCACCCTCCCACCTACAAAAGGGGACCATTAAGGCTCTGTGAGAAAAATGTAATAAAAAGTATGATAAAATGCAGTCATTCAAATACACATTAGAGATCAACAGTTACTCTGACACTTTATAAGCATCTCCGGGATGGGGTATTGCATCATTGTACCCCTTCAATTTTATATCCATATACTAACTCTGAGATCACTGCTGTGCAGAGTATGAAAAATTCTGAGATGCAGTCAATCTTAATAGCAAAATCAGAGTGATTGCAGCTTTGTGATCACACTTTAGAGTATTGATTACCACTGCTTTCCATTTTTGCCTCGTACCACAAAATCCGTTGCCTATCTATTCCTTTTCCTCCTCAATTCCCTGGCCACTAATCAAACTGGAGTTGACTGGGTTGTAGATCGGACATTTTGAATCTACACCACGATACCTCTCAACTGCTATCATTTACTGATAGTGCTATGGTCTTGGCCTTCAAATTTAGCTTTGTTCCTCCTAGATTTAGTGTTGTACCTCATAAAGTCAGACCCATTGTATGAGCAAATACCTTATTAAATAAATAAACAAACAAATTAAGCCTAGACAAAGATTCCCTATCACTCTTCACTGCTGAGAAAAATAAGAAAGCTTTCCCCTATCTGACCTATGATTTTTAATGCCCAGAGTTTGAGACATACATATACCATAGACTTGACAGGAAGGATAAAAATCATTAAAAACTGCATAAAGGTGGAGAAAAGCAACTGCTTTACTTCCTTGACATAATGTAAGCTGGTATTCTACTTTTTTATTATCATTATTAATTTTTTGGTTTATTCTTGTTGACGTATGTGGAACAAAACCCCATTCGTATGACGGATACCTTCAGTATATATCTCTACAAATTTCATCTCATTTGGGAGGACTTTATATTTTTTGCAAATACAGAATAAGAAAAATGCAACATACAAACGTTGCTGTGAGAAATTTTTAATTTCAGGTAATAAAATGTCTGCAGCTTCCACCGTAAGTAAAATAAATTTGAAAAATGCATTCCATGTGGCTGACTGTATACTATTCCTTGCTTCGAGAGCAGGTTTTTATGATATAATGTTGCATATAACTGCAGTTTCCATTGTGTTCAGCATAATTTAAAAATTCTTTGTTATCGCTTTCAAAAGTTAAACTGAAGAAGGAGCTGGTTAGGCTAGAAGAAGTTCTTTGTGACTGTGTTTTTTGAAGTTAATAAAAGTGTTGCTTTATCAGTGCAGACGTTTCTTTTTGAAGTGCAGTGTTGAACTCAGAATTACTCAGCCTGAGAGCATTAGCCATAAAACCTGAATCTGAAATGTATATGCTCATAGAGGTGTAGTGTTCTCTGCCCAAGATAGCACAGATAGTGGCAATGCAGGGTGTAACATCTTCAAAGACATGGATAACACAACTGTTCAATGAAAAAAAAAACTAGACTGAACTACATTGTTTACTAATGAGGGGGATCCTATGCAAATGAGTCACATGGATTATGGAAATGAAGGAACCCAAAAGGACTGACCAGTTAAAAAGTGTATAATACGGGCTTGCTGCATGTCAGTGCATCACATTTTGAATGCTGGGATTTGATTGGTACAATGGGAGTGATGCTGTTAATAGCACCAGCAGTAGTACAGCAGCATGTGTTGTGAATAGCAGTAGGGGCCAGAGGCCACAGTGCTTGAAATACCCACAGGCCGTCTTAGCTAGAGTCACCTTCCAGCAAACTATGAGGTATATGTTAGGCCTATCATAGGTGACAGGCTTGCAAATCCTAAGCCAGTGTCTCGCTATAATGTTTCAGCATGTAGAGGAGTATAGTTGCTACACCAGGACAATGGAGCAGGGAACTAATGCATTGTGGGTCTTATAACATAATAGCAGGGCTCCATCTACTCCATATGTCCTGTAATACATCCTCTGGAAGTACTTCCACTGCCTGAACTGCCAGATGGTTTGTAATGCCAAGGATATTGGCCATAATGTGTATGTCTGCCACCTGGGCAGTGTATGTAATGATTCATACATTTGGCACTCATCTGATCTATACCAAAATTTCCTGCATAGTGATTTCCCACAGGGACCTCTGGTTGATATGCACACATGCATACAAGATAGTCAGATTTATACATGTGATTATCATGCAGGCAGGGAATAGGCTGCATGTTACAGGTGATGCGGAATATGCCAAATATACTCTAGAGCCTTGCTTGATGACTCCTGATATATAACCCGTAGGGCATGCAGGAAATGGCTTGTAACATAGCCACTGCTTAAACCTGGAATGTAATCTTGTATCTGTTTAATTAGTGAAATGATGTCTCTCATGCCTAGACACATCAGAAGATACAAAGCAACCCACTCCAGACATAAGCTGCAAGAATATGGCACTGAGCAAATAACTGGAACAGCAGATAATCATCGTGGTAGGGCCTTCCATACCAGTTATAGCAGAAATAAAAGGGCGGAGTGGAGAGTTGGGGGCAATACCACAGTGAGGCAGAGGCAGAGACAGACACAATATATTGCAATACTGGCAAAAAGGCAGCATCCATAGATTTTGGACACCAGACAAACAACACAGAATAATGTGATGCATGCAGTATACCACCCAGGCTATGCAAGGCAGTGGTTGCATCAGCTATCATCATCTCCATACAGATAAAGGGATGGACCTGTCTGATCCAATGTCTCATACCTTTTCCTTTGCATGGATTATAATCCTTCATTGCATCACTTGTGTATAGCCCTGTTATGTCTACCCACAGAATTCACATCTTGCACCATTTGTGCCATATCTCATCCCAGTAATGCTTGTCTATGGAACATTTTTCCAAGAGGTGCATACCATGTGGGCAGAGGTCCTTTAATAGCACTTTTAGTCTCCCGGGTAGTGAAGTGTTTTATGGCTTTGCATTCCTAAAGTGGCCATGCCAATACTTGTACATCTTTGTTCAACACATATCGGTCAGGAAGTGTGTATGGATGCATAGAACTATGGCGACAGCACCCCCTCTTCTTTTTATGCAACACATTGTCAGCTGCAGTTAGTTCTATGCACAACTTCACCCCATATACATACAGTAGACATGGGTTATCAGCTACAATAAGTATTATCTGCATGCCCCCCTTTAATTACTATAGCAGTGCTTCAGTATGTGGCCATGGAACCCCAACATCAGTTTGAATTGTCCTTTGCATGGTTTCCTATAGTCTCAATTTAAATTCTGTAGAATAAAAGGTGTGCTGTACCTTTAAGAAGCATTTCTAAAGTTTGTGCATTCATATAAATACCAAGCACATGTTATCTTCAGTGCCATTTTGAAGGTGCAGCCAGAGTGTTAACATCTCTGTGCATGATAGCTAGTTTGTAGCTAGTTAGCCTCGTTTCTGATATGTTTGTATATAATAAAGCTGCTTGAACAAGAAACCACAGTATGTGCCTGTTTCTTCCTGACCTGGCGAGCTGGTGTCAGAACTGGGATAGTGAAGACAACTCTTCAGAGTCACGAGGTGTAGAGGTAATGAAGAAGGCAAACTAATCTGGAGCATTTCTCCCCGGGCCTCCACTGAAAACAGGCTCTGTGGAACCTAGTCGGACATTCCCGGTCAACAAATGTTAAATAAATAAAAAAAATAAAAAATAAAAAATAAATAAAAAGTGAACTGAGAGCAAAAAAGGGCCAGAAGCAAGCTAAAGGTAAAGTACAACTTGTGACTCTGAGCAAATCACTTTATCAGACTGCTTCCCAGGTTACCACCTGTGAAAATATACTTGTACCATGTGGCCCTGTTGGGTTAAGAACAGAACAGAATATTTTGCCTTATCATTGGTTCTCACACTACGTTGCTAACACAGCATAAGTAGTAGCCATGGTATTTTATACCGCTACTGCAGCACTGTGCCAGACTTTCCAGCTATATTTAAAACAGTGAGTTGAATGGGTGATTGTATAAACTGCAACTGCATCAATCAATATGGTTATCACACAGCAACAAATATGCTTACGACTCATGGCCTTTTTTTTTAAAACATGGTAGATTCCTGAAGTCAGTCTGCAAAGAAGGGAAAAGCCTTAGTAAGTAATAAATACTTTTTCACTGAATATAAAGCCACAGAGAAAAAATGGTAATCAGCACATACGGTTATGAAAGTATACCATAATGAGGTGCAAAAGTATTCTAGAATACATTGAAGTGTACAGCAGTGAAAGGGGATTACATCTCTCCTACCAGACGGTTAAATTTAATATTCTTAATTTCTAGACTTACTCTAAGACCACACAGATTCTGGAGACAGTATGATAATTTGGGCAGGAGTACTTCCACATTGTGGTCACTGCTTGCTTTTGTGTATTACATAAAATAGTTTGTTCTTATGAAAAACTGTTTTACTGTACATAGAAAGGAATTTCGCTTTCCAACAGTTGTAAAGCATGCTGTCTCCATGGTCACCTGCAGAGGTGGTTGATTTTACAACATGAGGTATTAAGACAGAATATGTGTGTGCAAATGAGAGGGAGGATAGAGAAATGGTGAGGATGCAGGGAGTAGAGGTGGCGAAGGTGGATGAGTTTAAACACTTGGGATCAACAGTTCAGAGTAATGGTGAGTGTGGAAGAGAGGTGAAGAAGAGAGTACAGGCAGGATGGCATGGGTGGAGAAGAGTGTCAGGAGTGATTTGTGACAGACGGGTACCAGTAAGAGTGAAAGGGAAGGTCTACAAGAGGGTAGTGAGACCACCTATGTTATATGGGTTGGAGACGATGGCATTGACAAAAAGGCAGAAGTCAGAGCTTGACGTGGCAGAGTTGAAGATGTTAAGATTTGCACTGGGTGTGACGAGGATGGACAGGATTAGGAATAAGTATATTAGAGGGTCAGCCCAGGTTGGAAGGTTTGGAGACAAAGCCAGAGAGGTAAGATTACATTGGTTTGGACATGTGCTCAGGAGGGATGCAGAGTATATTAGGAAAAATATGCTAAGGATGAAGCTACCAGGTAAGAGGAAAAGAGGAAGGCCTAAGATAAGGTTTATGGATGTGGTGAGAGAGGACATGCAGGAGGTTGGTGTGACAGAGCAAGATGCAGAGGACAGGAAGAAATGGAAACAGATGATCTGCTGTGGTGACCCCTAATGGGAGCAGCCGAAAGAAGAAGAGGTATCTGTGCTCAGTGTGACTGGCAAACTGTAATATTAGCTTGCTTACTCTGAAATTTGCCTCATTTTGCTGACACTCTTTTTACAGTTAGTGTGGCTAGTTTTTTGATTTTGTGCAGAATACGTGCCCACTCTCTGACTGATGATGGATTGTACTAAACATTGTTTCTGCAGTGATCAGGCCAACACATGTTTTTTGGATACTTGGTGTTAAGACTGAATAATTTTGCAGATTTCACATTTGTGGCTCCGGTTATTTATTCTACAGGCTTGTCATTTGCAGTTAGATTGGTAACATGCACATCTGAGTACATTTGCTTGTCACTGTGGTCAGTAGCATCTTATGGTTTGTTACGGCCTACTGAATTTAACGTTTGCATCTGCCAGCATGTTACATTGTTATTTCTGTCCAGTTTTCTACTTGATATCCATCAGAGTGGTCGGCAACTTATCCCCAGTTTACATTTGCACATGTGACCAGTTTTGACAATTTCTGCATCTGCGCTTGTCAGTTTTATTAGCTACTGGCTTCTCATAATATACAGTTTGTACCTGTCACTTTCTTGGGGACTTACATCCATATTATTCTTTTTATATTGCTTATGTATAGCAAATGTTGCCTTTACCACATTACTCATTTCAGCAACAAAGATGATGCTGCAGTATTTTAAACATAAAAAGTACCAGTAAAGCACATTTATAGTACTTGAAACATTTATGCCATTAAATTGTAGCTGTAAAATAATCTACAATGTGTGTTACTTTAGCAAATAACCAACTAGTAGTCAGTACCAGTCACATTACTTGTGATACAGCCATCCCGCTCAGGACCAGCTTATATCATTAGTGAACTAGCTGCAGCCCTCGATGCCAGTTACATTAACATGGAGATGAGTAGCTCTTTAAGCATCAACTGCACCTGTAAAGTCATAGGAATAATAATCACAGGAAATGCAAGGCGGCAAAATTAATCAACGTACCACTTATACCTTTCCAGCACCAGTCCTTCTGCTGTACTCCCCTTCTCAATAATGGCAAACATGTCTGTCTTGGCGTAAATTTATGGGTATCCATCTACTCTTCCAGGTTTAATCTGAAGGATGCTTGGGCATCACTTTGTTTAACTTGCAAGGGAGGTCTTCCAGAGGTGGGACCGTAATTAGGTAATAAATTTATCCCAAACAGAACCAAGACGCTATCCTCCAAAAAAAGGAAGCCAATCTGGAGGTCCCCTGCCATAAACAAACTGTACAACAGAAGGAAGAAACTGTTGCAAAAGAGAGTAAAATCCCCATGAGTGGTGGAGCTCCCTGGTCAGCCTCAGTAAGAAGCTGCGATTCCTGATAAAATCCTCCAAAGCTAGTTACAAAAACAAAATCGCCACTGATTCTAAAGACAACCACAAAGCATTCTATAGCTATGTCAAGAATCTCAATGGCAACACTCAAATCTGCTCTGAGTTATAGTACAATGGCACTAAATATACAGACCCAACTGATATTGCCAACATCCTGGCAGATAGGTTCAGTGCTAACTTTACCCCCTTCTCACCCCCTAAAGAGCCCATCTCTATACCGAAGAATGCAAAGTTCCTGTAATCATGGCTGCACAGGGAAAATCCACACTCTCCAAAGCCAAGAACACAGCATCCATGGGAACAGACAACATCCCAGGATACATTCTACATGAACTACAGAACCAACTGGCACCCCACCTAAGTACCATGTTCAATCATAGCCTCACCTCAGGTTTTGTGCCTGCTGAATGGTGCACAGCGATGGTTATCCCACTCCACAAGGGGGGAGCCATCAATGACCCCGGGAACTACTGCCCCATTAGCCTGACAAGCCTGGTCTGCAAGGCCATGGAACATATTATCATGGAACTTATAAATAAAGACATTGGTAATCTCCGAACTCTGGACCCCACCCAGTTCGGGTTTGTAAAAGGCAGATCATGTCTCCTAAACCTGATAGACTTCTTTGAAGCAGTCACCAAAGCCGTAGACAAGGGTAAGGTGGTTCACGTAGCCTATCTAGATCTTGCCAAGTCTTTCAACACCATCCCCCACTCAATTATAGATAAACTCACTAAACTAGGTATAAATCCCTATGTCACAAGATGGGTTGCCAACTGGCTCACTGACAGAACCCACACTGTGGAAGTAGCAGACTCCAAATCCGACTTCAGACCAGTGACAAGTGGAGTACCACAGGGTTCAATCCTGGGTCCTCTCCTGTTTGGTATCTACTTCTCTGAAGTACAGGCTAACACAGAAGGTCTTTGGTTAACAAAGTTCACAGATGACTGCAAACTAGGAGCCATAATCGAAACTCCTAACGATGTGGACATCCTACAAAAGGGCCTCACTTAGACAGATGCCTGGTATCAAAGCTATGGCCTCAAGCTCAATGGCAAAAAGTGCATCGTCATCCCCTTTGGTAAAAACTCTGTACCCATGAACTGCAACATAGGCGGTAGTATAATTAACACCAAAAGTGTGATAAGAGACCTTGGGACACAGGTGGACAGTAGTCTCTCCTTTGATAATCACATCGCCACAGTAGTCAGGAAATCCTTCTACGTGGCACACCTCATCACAAAAGGTTTCTCATCCAGAAAAAAAGAGGTCATTGTTCCCCTCTACTCATCACTCATTAGACCCATTATAGAGTACAATGCCCCTTTTGGTATGTACCTCACAAGACATCTACAACAACTGGAAAGGCCGCAGAAATACCTCATAATGAGGATTACTGGCCTCGAACAAATGCCCTATGCAAACCATCTCAAAAACCTCCAGCTTTACTCCGTTGCATATCGCCTACTCAGAGGTGATGTCTGCGTAACATACAAAGCTATGTCAAACCCAGAGCTGTTGGACATGCTCCACTTAAAGAAATCCCAATCCCTCTGAGCTACATGCTCTAGGGACCTAAACCTTGTCACCACAATAAACAGAACATGCCAGAGGGATAGATTCCTGTCCCAGAGACTTCTCATACTCTGGAATAAACTACCTATCTATATCAAACAAAGCTCCTCAGTAGCACTCCAACAAAAATCTTGATGATTGGATGGGAAATAGGAAATTCACCCCGGGGATCACCTCTGTGTCTCTGCTCGACAGTGGCACAGAAAAATAATTTTCTTGGGTGGCAAAATCCAGGGTACCTTTTTGGCTGGGCTTGTATAGGCCCCAGGGCCCATAGCCTAGTACCTACCTATGAACTTATTACAGAGCATTTTATTTATATGCTGGTAGAGAATGGAGTTCCTAATTCTGGTATTAATGAAGCTAGTTAACTTGCAAAGGTGCAGGAGATCAAGGAGGATGGCTCCCCCATGCAATGGAATGAAAGGTACAGGTCACTCTGCAAGATCCTAGAAGAAATTGAGTAAAGGGGTAGGGCTTCAAGCTTTTACTAGCAGCTCAATGACTTTAGGAACTCAGGGGCCTTTCCAGTTGTTTAGTATGTCTAGAAAGGTAATTTTGAAGGGGGTGTTGTAATGTTCTTCTTTCAGCTTTTCCCGGTTAGGGGTCGTAACAGCGGAACTCCGCTAATGTTTGGCAGTAGATTATTTATGGGTGCTGAGGTACCAGCTCAACGCCCAACCTTCAACAAAGGCACGCCTATTTTACACGTCTTTCGAACGCCACTCGACCACGGGGAGGACATGCAGACTCCACACAGAAGGTGCTCCAGCTGAGAATCGAATGGGAGAACCTCTTGCTGTGAGGCAGCAATGCTACCGCTGCACCACTGCGGCTTAATAATTAGCCTTATTAGGACTGTATACAGAGGGATAATAACCTCATTTGACCTGGATGATATGTCTTGATATTAATTGTGCTAAACAGAAGAATGTTTTGTCTACTGTTGCTACATGATGGTCAAAGGAGTAGAAATTATCAACCCAGATTGAAAGATCCCTGACTACAATATCTTTTTGGAGTCAGGTAATAGCTATACTGTACACTGTGGGATAGAACTGTTTACCAAATGTAATAATACCACACTTTTTCACATTTAATTTTATGCCTTTTTTGTACACCAGTTGTTTACAAGGGCTCTTGACGATAATACCCAGTTTCTTAACCAAAAGTCCTGATTCCCAGTTTGAGACTATAGATGTAAACAAGTTCATAGGTATATAATAGGCTAACAATTAGTGTGGCCTTTATAAGCCTAGCCATTCAACCCAAGTGTATCCCATGGGCTTTTTTGCCTTAGAGGTTTTTTAAGGGCTGTATGTTAGTTAAGGCATAATTTAATTGCTGCCTCTGTCCATCAGAGACATAGATGTCAGAGCAGGAGTGAATTTCTGACTTTCCATCTGCTGTTACAGGTTATACCTGAATAAGGTTGTGGAAGGCCTGTGTTTTACATGGAAGGGAAGCCTGTTCCAGAGAATGGGAATTCTCTGAAATACATACCTGTCCCTCCAGCATGTCCTCATCTTCTGCTCATATTGTGGCATCATCCTTGGTAGAATGCTACTCACTTGTAGTCATATACCAGCCTTTGACATATAGTACAAGAGATCCATAATGCCTATCTTCATATATTCTAAGGAGGTACATCTCAGGTCGTTTACACCTACATGGAATATCACTAAATCATACTGGTACCTGTGGTGCACTGATTTGAGTGCATGCATAATGTGGAAGATCCTGGCCCCTGACAGGCACCTGATCATTATTTTCTCCTTGTTTAGCCTGGTAAGTGGGGCATCAGTATGTAGTACAATGGTATCACCTATGACTAAAGTCCTGATGGAATCAACTATGACTAGAGTCCTGATGGTATCACCTATGACTAGAGTCCTGATGGAATCGCCTGTGACTAGAGTCCTGATGGTATCGCCTGTGACTAGAGTCCTGATAGTATCACCTATAACTAGAGTCCTGATGGAATCACCTGTGACTAGAGTCCTGATGGTATCATCTGTGACTAGAGTCCTAACGGAATCGCCTATGACTAGAGTCCTGATGGAATCACCTATGACTAGAATCCTGATGGAATCGCCTATGACTAGAATCCTGATGGAATCACAAGTGACTAGAGTCCTGATGGTATCGCCTATGACTAGAGTCCTGATGGTATCACCTATGACTAGAGTCCTGATGGAATCGCCTGTGACTAGAGTCCTGATGGTATCGCCTGTGACTAGAGTCCTAATGGAATCGCCTGTGACTAGAGTCCTAATGGAATCGCCTATGACTAGAGTCCTGATGGTATCACGTATGACTAGAGTCCTGATGGTATCGTCTATGACTAGAGTCCTGATGGAATTGCCTATGACTGGAATCCTGATGGAATCACAAGTGACTAGAGTCCTGATGGTATCACCTGTGACTAGAGTCCTGATGGTATCGCCTATGACTAGAGTCCTGATGGAATCGCCTGTGACTAGAGTCCTGATGGAATCGCCTGTGACTAGAGTCCTGATGGTATCGCCTGTGACTAAAGTCCTAATGGAATCGCCTATGACTAGAGTCCTGATGGTATCACCTATGACTAGAGTCCTGATGGTATTGTCTATGACTAGAGTCCTGATGGAATCACCTATGACTAGAGTCCTGATGGAATCACCTATAACTAGAGTCCCGATGGTGTCACCTATGACTAGAGTCCTGATGGTATCGCCTATGGCTAAAATCTTGATGGTGTCATCTATGACTAGAGTCCTGATGGTATCGCCTATGACTAGAGTCCAGATGGAATCACCTATGACTAGAGTCCTGATGGTATCACCTATAACTAGAGTCCTGAGTAGTGTATTGGCTTACATTATGGGCTTGGTAGTTTAGGCTCCTCTGGCTGTAACTGTATGTGTAAAGCTGGTGTTGCTTGAGTGTTTTTGGGTTTGCTGATGATAACGTCTGGAGGTGTAATGTCTGGAAGGTCTTTAGAGTTTAGGGAGATTGCATTTAAATGTCCCATAATAAATAGGTCTGTGTGTGGTGGGTGTAGTGTCTGTGTTTCTGACAACTAGGTTGCTATTTTGAGTGTTTGCATGTGAGTTTAACTGCAAGAGACACTGTATGTGCATGTCTCACATAATCTGTTTGTTTCTTTGAGGATTAAATGCTTGTCAGTGAACATGAGACAATTATTACATTGTCTAAAGATACCTATATCCAACAAACTGGCTGCAGAGACATTGAGAAAGTGCATATCCGTAATTTCAGGTTCTTTATTGGGTGAAATACAGATGTGGTGCACAAGGGGTTAACAGTGGGCTGACTAAGTGTGCTTTTGGGGTACAGACTAGACCATGCTGTATAATACAAAATTCAGGGGATCATGCTCCTCAATGCACAAACTAGCTGCTTTATGATACCCAACATGCAAAGCAGTGCCGAAAAGAGGGGTATAAGTACTGAGCCCTGTGGTACACCATTAATTACTTATATACTTTCTGAGGAGGTATCTGCCACCTTATGAATGTGAGTTCTATTTTTTCATCCAG
This sequence comes from Protopterus annectens, assembly GCF_019279795.1. Taxonomy (NCBI): domain Eukaryota; kingdom Metazoa; phylum Chordata; order Ceratodontiformes; family Protopteridae; genus Protopterus; species Protopterus annectens. The sequence continues at coordinate 1,709,426,191 of NC_056729.1, read as the reverse complement.
TTGGCTATTCGCCTCACCATGTATAGATGTACTTTTAAGACACTTCTTAACAATGCCATTGTTGGGTATAGTGTTAATCTTTGGCTAGATTAAATAAGCCATGTAAACAGAATGACCACTGTCTACAGTCTGTATGATCTTCTCAAAGATACTAATTAAATTGAGTAGGTTATACCTCCCCTTAGACAAAGCAAAACTCATTGTTTGTAGCCTGATGAGGTCAGATATGATGTGCTGCATGGCTTTGCAAATTGGACTAGTGAGTATAATGGGTCTATAGTTTTATGTGTCTATGGGGGGGTATCATCACAACAGTTCACCATACCTCACAGACAAATCATGTTAGCTAAGTTTAGGTTTAAGTAGGGACTCCACAGAGGCATCTTTAGCACCCAGGTAAATAATCAGGCCCCATGAAAGTAAAATTGTTGGTTTTAGAGAGCACCTTTGCAAGGTTAGGAGATGCAACTGACTTGTGAATTTGTAGATTTAAGATATCCATTTCAGGGTAAAGTTCACATTATTTTGTTTTCTAGTATACTTGTTATGACTATTCATAGATTCGTAGATCAGTACTAGGCTAACTGCCCTTGCGAGCCATTTTAAGCCTAGCCAATTATCCCTTGGGAGACTTGAACCCTGCACCTTGTGTTTGTAAGGCAAACACCTTAACCAGGTGGGTTGTGCCATTTTGAATAAGTTCAGACTACTGCTGGTGTTATTTCTTTATTTTCTGATGTAAGTAAAGAAGGCCTTATAATTATCCTTGGCTACAGAAGCTATTTTAATGTCATTATTTTTTTTCCTAGCCTTGATAGTAGGTTTTAGTTCCTCGTCAATGTTCTTGATGCTATCTGTAATATGAGGAATTTTTAATTTGTTATATGATTTATGAAGATTTTATCGCTCATTATAGAAAAGTTAGTGGGCCACCGTAATAATTTTGTTCTTAAAGTTCCCATTCTGTGCATCTCTAGTAGGGATGGCCAGGTCTAGGCACTTACCTATGTGGGAATGTGATCCCCTTCCAAAAACAGCAGCTATGTCATGCTGAGTCTGATGATTTTTCAGGTGCATTTGTATAACTTATCTCCACGTTTGAAGGCGTCTTTCTATTTGAAATCCCCAAATTCAGAATTATTGACTGCAGGGATTTTAGAGATTTTTGAAAGTCAAAGTTATAAATGTATAGTCAGACTTAACTAGGGATGTAGAAACTAGAGGTGTTGATGCATGTAGTGGCTATATTATTTCTAACGCGGTCAAGAGTATTATGGCCTCTAGCCAATTTAACTGTCTTTTGCAGGGAATTATTATTTATTAAGTCTAAGAATCTCTGAGCATATTCAATTTTGGAGCTTTAGGCACTACAGTTTATTGATGGATAGTGCAATGTCCCATTTATAAAGGTATTTTTAGCAATAGGTAGTTTCTCAAGTACATTTAGGAATCTTACATGGTCATTCGTGGATATGGACAGTGTCCTGCAACAGGGTATAATTGATAGTTTGTCTTATTCAGGCTAAGTTGGATTTCATTTTATGGGTCTCTGTGAATTGGGGTAGACTTGATGTGGTCCTTGACAAATCTGGAAACACCACCACAGTTTTGATAAGTCAGGACATTAGTTTTAATTTTGTTGTTAAGGGCCCAGGCATAATGCACCAGATGCATCAGTGGAAATGACTATGTAGAAATGAACACGATTAACGTAAGTGTCAATATGGCTGTAGGGTAGATCATCAGTTACTTGAATACAGGTATAAATGAAGTATTCGGCATTAGGTCATGAGCAAAGATATAGCTGTAGCATTCAATACTAGTCATATCACTACGTTTGCAGTGTTCTGTATCTATTCTGCAGGTAGTGAACCGGCTATACTATTTGGCATTATATACAAGCTGTACTGCTCTGTAAAAGCCACATCATTCGCTAGGCGCATGAATGTAGTGGTCCCGTCCTTATCCTTTGCATGAATAGGGATATGCCTGCAGCATGCAGTATTAGGTACTTAAGTTAGGATATGACTGCTGCACTTGGTATAAATCTCATCATTCCGTAGGTGAATGAATACAGTTCTTGTTCATTGCATGACAGAGATATGGCTGCAGTGTTTGCATCTGATATATAAGCAGAGATAAGGCTATCACATTTAGCATCAGATACTTAGTAGGTAACTGACTATAGTACTTAACGCATGTTATATCAGCCTGATCATACATGACTGTAGTGTTCCCTAACTGTTGCGAGTAAAGATGTTGGCAGTAATATTTGGCATTACCTTTACAATTATTATGATCTTTATATAGGTTGCATAAGCATGGCTATGATTAAAATAACCATTAGTGGTTTCATCGGCTCCCTATTGAAATGTCGGTACTTGAAATGCCAAGTGCCAACGCACCAGAGAAAAAAGGACCAAAAAGACAAGAGAAGTGCAAATCTCACCTATAGCTCTTTTCCTTTAAACTTCTTTTTTGCAGTGTGAGGGACAAGCCCCCCTGAACCTATAGATATACCAACTCTGAGACTGCCATACCTCAGAACAAAGAAAATATTCTGAGAAATGGCCGTCTCAGAGTTAGTATATGTAAGTCCACTTTTTTGGCCATTCAGTCTCCATGTTTCATAAATTGCTGTGGTGCGTCACAACATTTCAGATGGTCACTGGTTACATCACTAGAAATAAGACTTTAACACTCATCTGCTAGCACAGAGGATAGCTGAGTGCTGCAATGTAACACACAAAATACACAAATACCTGTGCAGGATGCATTTCAACAAAGCCATATTTGCTTCAAGTGCTGATGAGGAGAGCAGAAGACGAAAGTGATACAGAGACCATACTCATTACTATGATTATGCAGTACAGTGTGAAAAGGCAGTGGAAAAGCCCAGGAGGATTCCAGGTTGTATAGTTAAACGGATTGTTTCTGTTCAGAGATGATGGAGTCGTCCTGCTATTGTACTGCATATTGTTAAGGCTGCCACTGGACACTGGAGTTCTGCTTCTAGTTCTAGTAGCCATACACAGGAAGCAAACTAGTTTGGTTTAAAGCATGTAACACAGAGTCACCTTACTTAAACTGGCAATTGTACACTGGAAATGAGCAGAGGAGACAGGCATAAGATATATACATATTGCATTTTTGAAACAAGTGGACTGGAGGGGAGCTGAGGATTAAGGAAGAAGGAGGGAGACATGGGGAAGAATGACTGCTGAAAGGGGAACAGTTCAAGATTGACTTGAGGAAATACTGCTTGACAGAGAGAGTGGAGGCACTGGAATGTGTTGCTAAAAGAAGTGATACAGTGCAGGTCAGTGGGTGGGTTTTAAAGTGGCTGTAACAGATGACAGAAAGAAAGAATGAGGCAGGTGTAGGGGAGAGAGAGCTGCAAAGGTGCTGGTTTGCTGATTATAGCATAGACGTGTAGTAGGACCTCTTCCACTAGCACTTTGTTTGTTTGTACTTAGCAGCAGTTAATTCAGAAAGGACATACTTCTAATAATGATCATCAATTACTCTGTTAGGGATGTGGTTGTATTACTTATACAGAGTTATATCAGCAGAGATTAAACCGTAACACATTTAATTTATGTAAGAAGTGCTATGACAGTAGTGCATTTACACAGTTTATAACATTTATGCCATACTAGTTAGAGTTGCTGTAGCTTCTTTACTGGGCACATTACTTACTCATAACCCTAGCATTACCTGTAGGATCACAGCAGATGTGCTGTATGCCAGTTTTGTCACTAACTAATTGCCTGTACTGCTTAAACCAGTAACATGCTAGTAGGTGCATGATTGTTTTAGTCAAAACTAATTGCATTAGTAACAATGTGACTGTGGTATCAGTTACGTAGGCAAAAGTACCCAGCACCAGTTAAGGTGTTAGGAGTTAGGTATAGTGCACAGCACGGGTTATGTAAATATGAAAAATGGCATCCATGTCAAGAACACATAATAAAGGGTTCTGATTAGTGACACGATCATGATTCTTTTTAGTGCAAGGAGCTTTAATTGCTCCATGTACTACTAGTTACAGAAAAACTACTATCAGCATAAAATGTTTTTATTGCCTTTCAATTTCTTTGAAAGATTGTAAAGAATTTACCACTGTCAGACAGACAGCAGGCAGAAGTCAAGTACCTCAGTGCAGAACTAACAGCTTTAAAAACTGATAGAAACTTCTTTCTTCTGTACTGTTGAGGCAGAGTGAAGTTCTAACAGCTTTTAAATGATGCTTAAGCATCTGCCACTGTTCTTTGAAGGTCAGTACTGTACGCTGTTAGTCCCTAGCAAAAGACCGAATCTTAACAGTACTTAGGGGTGCTTAACAAGCTTTTGTTAAGCACCCCCGGGTGTTGTTAAGATTGGTTCTCGCACTAGCGTCATGCTTAACAAGTTTATCTGTGGGCTGAGACTAAAATCGTTTAGAATTGATCAGTACTGTACCCTGGTTAACAAATTCAAATTAGTAAATCTTTTTCCAGATTGCATAATCACAGCATTTCACACACTTTGTGACTGTACTAGTCAGCACTAAGTAGGCTAGTGTCGGTCAATGTGCAGAAATCTACATCACTTGCATCACTGAGACATTGTAGTTAAACAAAAGACTCTGTTAGAATGTTTAGGGCCTCATCAGTAGTAATCACCATAACTTTTGTTGGTTAAGACATCCTTGAAGTTGTCACTAGCTTTTATGTCAGTGAAAATATAGTTGGATTACGTCTCAACATCAGCAAATTCAGTAATGCTCAGCTCTAGTACTCAGCACTTGTGACATTATTATCTGTATTTCTAGATACAGTTTGTCTCCCTCTGCATTTCAGTGCTGCAGAAATGATTAGTGATATCACATAAAACAGAAAATGAGTACATAGCAATGCAGTCCAGACAGACAAAATTATTTCAACTATGCTTCTGCAGGGGAGACAACTCCTTCTCACCCCCCCCCCCCCACACAACACACACACACAACACCAGAGTTCAATGTTTCCACCCTGTGGTCCCACATGTAAAGAAAGTAGGGCTGACTGTAACCCCGTTCTCTCGGTGATGTAGCATTAGTATAGTAATATTAAAACCCGGAGGGCTGGAGGGTGCAGGGGGTTTGCTCCTCATCCCCAAAACTTAGCCGAAACCTATAATGTCTATCAGGAATGGATCACTTTCCATGTTGTTTTTTTTTTTTTTTCATTTTAACAGGATTGTGGATTCCTGCAGTACTGGAACACCATCACTGGCTTGATGTTTTTGTTCTTTTATGAGCACTATTAAGGCAGAGAACTTGCAGTGACTACACTTAGGAGACACACAGAAACAGTACTATACAGAAATGCAAAGCAGGTAAACTGTTAAATGGAAACCATAAAGTATTATGTCAATTACAGAAAATATAGATTGGAAGGTGTATAAAACATACAAATTATGGATTATTACAGAGGCATTGCCTTAGAGAAGTGATAAAGACAATATGGCATTGGGGTAAGAGCATGGGGAAATCTAATTGTACCCAGAATGTAATTTACAGAGAGGGAGAGAGAGTACAGAGGTATAAGGGTACAGAAGTAGGTGACCAGTGAAGGTATTAGGATATGGAGAAGTATGTGAGCAGAGGGGTTTATACGCCAAGAACACATGCTTACATACATGGTATTTAAAAATAGTTAGGTTTTCCTTTTTAAGTAAAAGAGCATTCCCTCACACAATCAAAATATGAAAAGGCTTTTGGACTGCCAAGTTGCTTCCTCTCAGCAGGTACTTTATCATTATCTTAATCACTATTGTAGTCAAGTTTCATGCTTCGGATGACCCTTTCTTTGAGGAGATTATTGTGCTGTTTTTCTTCTGATTTTCTCCCTGTAGTATTACCAGGGAAACTGTCAGACTGGGCCATGCCCCAGGCCTTTTCTCCCCTGTGTCACTTTTTTGTCTTTTAACATGGTTTTCCTAAAAAGTTTTTTAATCAATCAAGTATGAGGCAGAAAATAGGCTTTGTCACGGGTAGGCCTCAGGTCGTGTGATGCTTGCTTAGTGCATTGACAGGTTCTCAAAAGGGAAAAAAGGAATATTTTTTCAGGAAAACATTGGTTTCCATGACACTGCTACTGGGTGCACAGCTTCTGCTATTCGGAACTCCAGCATGGTCCCAAAATTTCCAAACTGGGGGAAGGGAGCAAAAACAAAAATTAGGGCAAGAGGGTTATATTGGTGCTGAAGACAGCTGCCGTGGATGCTGTGATGTTATGTGGGGAGGGGGGAAAGAAAGAATAGGCAGTGATTTAGATAGTAAAAGCAGCCTACTAGGTGCTGTCAACATATGCATAATCAAAAGCATTTAATAAATGTTCAATATTTCATCGAACCTGCCATTTGAAAAACTTGCTTTGAGAGAGCACTTGCTGTATGACAGAGAAGAACAGAAGGACAACACTCACTTCACCTTTTCTGGTAGTATTATGTCTTATAATTAATGATTAATTTTAATTGGCTTCTTAAAGGTGAGCTAATGTTAAGTGCTGAGTTTCGCATAATTTCAGAAAGGTGGACAGAAAATACAGCTGCAAGGTATTCTGTTTAACTAACACAAAAACAGTTGTACTTTTTTTTATCTTTCTCTTTTTCTCACCTTAGCTGGATATTAACATTCTGCCAACAAGATAATCAAGTTAAAAGCTCATTCAGAATATTTTGTATATGTATGGACATAAATCACACTGATGCATGTTTTTGAGAGAAATATTCAACTAAGAATGCCACCTGTTTAAAAATAATGTCATTGGCCTCAAATATATACTTAGGCCTATGGGAATTTGTTTCCCTGTGATCTTGAATGTGGCTTTCAACTTTGATCCAACTATTTCTGCAGTGTTCTTACCTGTTACGCTTCGAAAAGTCATGTTGGTGTCAAGGCTTGAACTAGCAGAGTGTTTTCAAATTAAAAGAAATCTTAGCAGGTTTCTTAAATCTTTTTAAGGAAACTTTGGGGGGAGCTACCCTTTGCGCTGTCGTAAAAGCTGATGAGGATAATGATGATGCCGAAGAATTTAAAAGCTGAATATCTTTGTGTGCTATTCAAACTCACATGCTTTTCGTTCGTTTTACTGAGACTTGTGAGCTGGAACTTATTCTTATTTGCAGGAACTTAATAGATCACGTGTAACTAATGAACCTTGTTTTGAAATTCAGCTAATGCATCAAGTATTTGATTTTTTTTTTTATGTATTGTCTCACCCTTTGTTTAAGCAATATTATCTATGCACTATTTTGCTAATATTTTAATGAGATGATGCAAGCCTCGTGTAATAATGTCCATTTTACTGCAATTTTGGAAGTTCTGCGTTTTTCAGTTGTGTTAGATACAGTTTTGTATGCTAGCCCCCTTATTTCTAATCAGATTTGGGAATGCAGACTACTGTATGTGTTATGGTTCTATTTAGCGACAAACAAAAATACAGCTTGGAAACACCAAAGCAAATTCTCTCTCAGTTCAATTCTCTTTCAGTTTAATGAAGCTCTTTTCATCTTGCACATGTAGCAAGACTTTATCAGAAAAATTTAGAACCAAATTAGATTTGGTAACTGAGATACATTTATTTTTCAGCATTATCTATCTATCTATCTATCTATCTATCTATCTATCTATCTATCTATACACTGAGATGTTTATTTTTCTCTGTTCACTCTCTCTCTCTCTATGCATATTAATGTGTGCTTTTAAGAATACTAAGCCTGTAGAAGATGCCCAAAAAAATGTCTGTAGAACACCATCCCACTTCAAAGAGTAATATTCAGGTTGTGTAAAGTGTTAAGGCTTTTTTCAGCCTAGAGATAAAAGTGAAACAAAAGACTTTCTGACCCACTCCATATTCTTTCCTTATGGTTTTGAGAATTTCCTCACGTACTTCCTTGCCTCCTGTTCCCCATAACACTATGAAGGAACTCTTACCATTTGGTAAATTCATCTTGGAGTGTGTGTGTGTGTGTGTGTGTGTGTGTGTGTGTGTGTGTGTGTGTGTGTGTGTGTGTGTGTGAGTGAGTGTGTGTGTGTGTGTGTGTGTGTGTGTGTGTGTGTGTGTGTGTGTGTGTGTGTGTGTGTGTGTTATCTCTCAACTGTACAGAGTTTTGCAGCAGAACGATCAGATTTTTACCACATACTTTTTGTCCATATTTCATAGAACTGTAGTTTTCTGGCTAATCATTGGCAAGTTATTAAAGACTGAAGTCAGAAAATTTTGACAGACATTTGAGTTTCAGACTTCATACCCACCAGAAAATTCATGCCAACACAAAACCTGTTATTCTATTAACTTTCTAAGTTTGTAAGAACAATATTTAAAAACTGTCTCTATTTTTGGGGCTTTGCCCCCCCCCCCCCATTATTTATGGATTTCTCCAGTTTCTTGCTCTAGGAGGTTGAGAGGTATGGTGTGTGTCTGCATATGTGTGTGTGTGTGTGTGTGTGTGTGTGTGTGTGTGTGTGTGTGTGTGTGTGTGTGTGTGTGTGTGTGTGTGTGTGTGTGTTTGCATGTGTGCGAATGTGTTAGGAAAGTAGCTGTCATTCTGCAGATTTTTTATTCAATTCCTTTGCTCACTGCCTACGTGCATATTTTGCTACTCCTTTGCTGTCCTTTCATTTAAGGTATCCTCAAAGGATGGCACAAATAAATATAATATTGCTGTCTTTCTCTAGTCCAAGAAACACACCCTGCATTTGTTACGTATTGTCACATGCCAGAACAGGACAGTTTCTGATGCTGTCCTGATCCTGTTACCATGCTAACATCATCGCGAGGGCAGTAACATTACCACAGTTATTAGCTGGGGTGAGTATTAATAGTCTATCTTTGCTATGATTTGCTGCCTGGACAGCAGTAAGTATAGATAAAACACCATCCCGGTCCTGACCTCTCGAGACAGGATTGTCATTGTCGTCAGTTTTTTGTGATATAACTCTTTGTCAAATCCCAAGGGCATCAAGATAAAGGCTTGGTACTCAGGCTGGTAAATTTCTTAAATATATTTAACTAACAGCCCAATGGTAAGTAACATCCTTAGGCATACAAGTTCATGACATTGTTGTTTGCTTTCTAGAAGCTGTACAAGTTAGAAGACCATAGTTACTGATTAGCTCTCCCCAGTCTAAATCCTTACTCCTCCCAGTGCACCAATTAATGGACTGCTTAGGTCTCCATCCTAACCTCATTGATCCTTCCCCAAATTCAATTTGCTTTTCTCAGAGTAAGTAACAGAGGCACCATACTGCTGTTGGCACATTCAGAAACTTTGTTTCCTCTCATTTCATTGGTTCTTATCATTATCAAGGTAAAACTGTAGTTGCTGTATGTTCTGCACACTGCTGTTAGCTGTAAAGTCAAAAATGTGTTATTTTCTTCTACCCAGATGAAGATGGTTACCTTACTTAATTTATAAAGTAGTGACCTGTATGAATTTGTATCATACTGACCTGGGTTTGATTGCCATAGACTCCACTTGCATGCTATGAGCATGATAGTTTACCAAACTAAAGTACTTTGGCAAATGTAAAAATGGGCCGTTATAGTTGGTGGACCTTTAGCAGTTAACAATAAATGCAAATAAAGTAAATTTTTCCCAAAACATGGACGTTGGATCCTTTAAGCTAAAAAAATAAGACTTCTGCATCATGATCAATAATTATGTTATCTTCAGTCACCTGCCGAATGAGGTCCTTCTGAGTGGGGACATTTGGCTAACTCAGAGAGATGTAATTGTAATTATAAAGAAACAGAACTTTTATTGTTCAGGTATAAGTTTAATATGTTCCTTTATAAAGTAAACCTGCATATTAACTCTGAACTGTTTTGATTGACAGATATACCTCTCAACTTCTTAGAGCAAGAAACCTGGACAAAGCCATAAATAATGAGTGGACAAAGGCCAAAAAATAGGGACACTTTTTAAATATTGCTCTTACAAACTTAGAAAGTTGATAGAATAACAGTTTTTGCATTAGCATGAATTTTCTGAAAGGTATGAATTCTGAAACTTAAATGTCTGTCATTATTTTCTGACTTTCATCCTCAATGTTTTGCCAATAACTTGCCTAAAAACACAATTTTATGAGAAACGGACCAAAAATATGAGTCAAAAGTCTGGACATTCTGCAAAAATCTGTACAGTTGAGAGGTATGCCCACAGATTTCATATATCTGCTCACTTCAGGCTTTGTAAAAAATGTAAGAGAATTTTTTAAGAGAATTTGGCACATACAACCTAATTTCAGGAATAACCTGCCTGGTAATATCTAAGTCAAATTTTTAAAGGCAGTATAAAGCACAGCGCATCTTGAAGAAGACAGCAGTTAAAATAAAAACATAAGAGCAAATTATATCCAGTGTATATACACAAATGACTTGAAATGAGCTAGAGAGAGAGAGAAAAAGAGATATAGAAATCATGAGTGTGGAAAGAGAGCAAAAGACAAGAGAACAAACTGTGTGGTTTAGTGTTGAAAATGAAAGATTGCTTTAAGTATTGGGGTTATGGGTTGGGTTAGGCTTAGGGTTAGGTAAATAGATGCAGACAGAGTTCCTGTACCCCTGCATGGGTTATTTTAGGGGTAGAATTATTCCAGACATATCAGTTTTGTTATGAAGAGCCAAAAGCTCCTGAAGGCACCTGAAAATAGCCCTTCTGCTGGAGCACGGGTACAGATGTAGATTCTTTGTAAATTTACTCAAGATTCCCTCTGCCTTCTGTATGAGTGTAGCTTGTTTATTTTTGTTGACTGAATACAGCCCACTGGGCATTGCTGCCAGCTTCTTTGCTGAAGAGTCAAGGATAAAGCCAAAAATACTGGAGGGGGACAAAGGCCAAAAATCAGGGACAATGTTTAAATATTATTGGAATTCACTTAAGACAATTTTTATTTAATAGAACAGAAGGTTCTGCATCAACATGCATTTTCTGAAAAAGAAGACTGAAAGTCTAATATATGCATTATTGAGTGACTGTAACCCTCATTGATTTACAAAAAAATAAAAATCTTACAAATGGCAGGGAAAGATGAGGTAGAATCACAGACATTCAGCAAAATGGGGGATAGTTGATAGCTATGCTACTGGGCTTGTTGTACTTTTACAGAGGACACCCCAAGTGACATTAGCACTAATTAGAGAATATTTGTCCAGAGCACTTAGAAAAACTCCACTAATCTTCATCACTAAGAGTAACGAGAATTTTAATATCCACCCAAGCTACCATTGACAGACACGTGGAGCTAAGGTTTAATGATTTATATGAAGAACAGTACCTTGGAAATGTAGCTCTGTCCTATCCTCCAGTTCTACACCGCAGTGCCAGTATTTGAATATGAATCCAAGCATCTTGGTGTAGTTATAGAAGTTTACACCCTTCGTGCATTACAGCATCAAAAGTGAATTAAATGGGGGATAGTTGATAGCTATGTTACTGGGCCAGTTGTACTTTTACAGAAAAAGTGAGTTAAATGAGGGATAGGTGATAGCTATGCTACTGGACCTGTTGTACTTTTACAGAGGACACCCCAAGTGACAATAGCATTAATTAGGAGAATATTAGTCCAGAGCACTTAGTTATAGAAATTTACACCCTTCATGTGTTACAGCATCAAAAGTGAGTTTGCAGTATACTGGGACTCTGCTGGTGACAAAGTATGAGCATATTATAACAGTAAGTGCCACTATATCACTCTGCTACAAAAGGTTATCTGGAATGTCTAGAGCATCCATCTGGCTGTGGCACACCGTTGAATGTGCCACATGTTCAATCAACAACAAGGTGATTTAAGCTGAATGCATTCTAAGTGTCATTTCTTCAGCCTCAGATGCAATGTGAATTAGATTTTTAAAGTAATTGTGTATCACATTGACAAGTTATGGTAAACCTAATTATGTAACATTCCCCTTGGAATGCTACTTAATTTATGATCCATAACTTTATCAGAAGTCACTCAAAAGAGTGGTTATCTGTTAGATAGCAGTTTTAAATCATTTTGGTTTAGTTTTTTTAAAATAATTTGGCTTCTTTCAGAGTTGCAGTGATTAAAACTCTATTTAGTTTAATTTTACTATGAACATATACAGTTGGATAGGAAATAGGAAATTCACCCCGGGGATCACTTCTGTGCCTCTGCTAGACAGGGGTGCAGGAAAATAACTTTCTTGGGTGGCGAACGCCAGAGAACATTTTTGGTTAGGCTTATATAGACCTCAGGGCCAACAGCCTAGTACCTACATATGAACCTATTTACAGTTGTAATATTTCTTCAGGTGAATGGATTTAGAGTTAAAGTTAAGGTCTTTTTCCAGTTTGTCATGTAAGCCTTGTTTGCTTGAATGTCACCAAGTACTTACAGATGGAGAAATTTAAAGGCATAACATAACATATGATGTGTACTATACACCACTGCACCCACTGGATTGCAGCTTAGACGTTCCAGGTTGGTAGTGTGAGCTTAGGTTGCCAACATGCTGCTGCTACCAATTGTCAACTATTCATAGTGAATTTGTTTTTTTGCATTAGCATAAGGATCTGCATAAACATAATGTGGGGACACTAAGTCTTTACTGAAGATAGTGGAAAGTGCATGGGATGGACACACCAGCACTTCTGCAAAACATAAATTGAGTGGTTTGGATGTGTTTTTATTTCTCTGCAATTTACTTGCTGTATTTTGTTTTCTTTTACCAAATGTTAATTTTGTAGGGCAAGTCTGCCAAAGTAACTTTAGATACCCAGAGGAAATGTGATATTTTTTTTATTTATTTAACATTTGTTAACTGGGAAAGTCTGACTTGGAACAAAGCCAATTTTCAGCGGAGGCCCAGAGAGAAACCCTCCAGACACATGTCTTTGTAATGTGGGAGGAAGCTGGAGCACCCAGAGGAAACCCACACGAATGCAGGGAGGACATGCAGACAACACACAGAAGGCACCCCAGCCGAGAATCAAACTGGAAAACCTCTTGCTGTGAGGTGACAGCACTACTGCTGCACCACTGTGCTGCCGTGATATTCAGAATTGTTAAAAAAATCAACTATGGTGATCTCACCTTGCAATAACACAGCTTGTAAAGGCAGTCTTGCTTATTTAGCCAGTGGAAATGTGAATGGCTTGATTTTTATGTCTTGCCATCTGATACTGGAAGCTTTTTATGTGGTTAACTATTGGGATCTGCTGTTCTGATATCCCTAGGTATGCTCAAAACATTGTCTAGTTCCTTTCCTTGGGGAAATGTATGCCTCCAGCTGACAGACATCATATTGTCATGGACTGAGCAAGTCTGTTGGACTGTCCAGCCCATGCACCTTCTAGCTTTTTTAGTCTTTGCTCATGTTCTGTCATGATCCTAATTTTCTTCATAAGGAAGTTCCCATGTCTAATGTATAAAATGCTAATACCTTCCAGCAGACATGTAATCAGCAGCCACTGTCATTGCGTTAACTGCCTTGACCAGAGCACAAAGTTGCAGTGCTTTGTAGCTTTCATTGAAAGTGTCCCATACAAACATTAAGTCATTGAGGGTAGCATTGTACTCTGTTTTTTTGAACACTTTTATTAATACCCATTTTAGCCAGTGAGTTAGGTACACATACATTAAAAAGAGAAAACAAGCCATAGTAACATTGCTCATGTAGTATACATATATGTTTTTTTAACAATTAGCACTCACTCCAAGATTACGTAAATTGTACAATTCATGCTTTCTCTTAAACTTAGCTCTTCCTTCTGAATGTTATTCTCACATATTGTTCTCACAATTTCCATTTATTTTATGTAATTTATTTCTTATCTTTTCTACAAATTCCACATCCAGTTCCTTTATCTGTGTTACTGTAATCAGCTTTTTGATTATAGTTGGCTTAGATTTTGATTTCCTTTTTCAATTAATTGCTTTTCTTTATGTTTATGCAATTTGTTCCTTACCTTTTCTAAAGATTCCACCTCCAGTTCTTTTATCTGCTTTACTGTAATAATTTTTTTATTATAGTTGGCTTAGATTTTGATTTCTTTTTTCAATTAGTTGCTTTTTTTGGCATTAAACTTATTAAGACCTTAGTATAATTAGGAAATTCAGATCATGTGTCCCAACTCAAACTAATCATGTCCTTAGTTACAAAAATTTTCTCTTCCAATTTTTCTGACAAAGTACTCTGCCAGGAATTTTTAAATTCTCCCAGCTTGTTAGATTCCCAAAAAACATGTTACTAGTTACCTATCTCTTTCCTATCACACTTCCAGTATTTGCTATCTGTCTGAGAAAAAAAAATCTGAAGTCTGCTTGGGGGTATAAAATAACTATGCAAACTCTTCCAAGTGAAAATCCTCAATCTTCTGAACTTTTCTGCATACTTGGGAGGCATACTGACATCTTCCCATTGTTCCTTTGTAAATTACCATTCCTTTCTATTCTCTCTTTTCTGAATCTTTTTTAACCGTCACTGATTGATTCTTATAGTCTTCATGCAATTTTTATATGCCGTATTAATTATCCCTTTTTAACAGCAACTTCTGTTCCAGACTCAAATAGAAACTCCACCAGAGTAGGTCTTTAACGTAGCACTCACCATCCATTTCTGTATGCCTATAATCTGTTATCAGTCCCTAGGAGGGAAGGGCATCTCTAAAGTACAGACCTAACTTCTGCTTACCCTTCTACCACTATTACCTTTCCCTCTCTAGTTATTTGCCCCAGTGCCTTGATTATTTTGTTAATTTTCTGCAGTAAAGTCTAGACTGTCTTGTCAATTTTTCTATATACCTGCCTGCAGTCATCCTGATTGGTAAAAATCTCCTTTCTCCATAACTGTGTTAGCTTGGTTTTTACAATACTTTCTGCTACTTTAACCACAACCATACATAATATTATATTTATATTCTCCTTAAGAGTCTACATCCAAAGTCCAACTCTGATATTATTTCTTGAAATCCACTCCTTGTTTGATTACCACCCCTTTCCACTCTGATTTATAACTGTCTGCTTCTGTTATGTAAATCAGTTTTAACTGGATAGCTCTCAAGTATCCGGATCTTCAAATCAGATAATCCTAAACCACCTTATTCTAAGGGCACATTCAACGTTCAACTTAACTCTAGCCCTCTTCATCTCCTAAATAAAATTCTTCAACTCTTATTAATTACATTCCACAGCTTCTGCTTTATTTGATAAAAACATGCCTATCCTGTGTATAAAACTAAAGGAACTAAAATATGTCACACTGTTTGTATCTTATTATCCACTTTCATAACCAAGAGTTTCCAGTTTGTCAATTTTTGTATTATCTTTTGCTTAGCCTCTTCCCACATATTCTTAGTTGTCATAATATAATTTATTTTAATCCATGCTTCTAAATAGGTTCACATGTTCACAGACTATTAGTAGGCTATTGGCCCAAGAGCCATTTTCAGTCTAGTCAAATTTACTCCAGATTATCAAAATATTGCTTACATGTCAATACCCCAAGGAATTTTACAAGTTACGATATAAGCTAGTACACATCAAGGATTTACAGGCTGCCCAGGTTATAAAGGTGCCAAACCAGTGGTAAATTTGTGATTTCCCATCTCCTGGTCCATGTTCTATTTGAATATTGTTAGAGATGAGCTTTGCTTCACATGAATTTGAAATACTTCATCTTATCGTGTCTTCATAATTATGGATAGTGCTGAACCAATTTATGTGGGTACTTAATTTAATACTATAGCTTTCATTGATTTTATATCCTAAAAAGGCTTGTAACTGTCTAAAATGTCCTAGAACATAAAAATATCTTTTCTGTGTTTATCAATACAAAACACCATCCATAAATAAAACTAACTTTTCTTCATTACCATACCATTTACTTCCATGAATTTGTGAGTCCCATATTTTATTTGCCAGTGACTTTAAATGTAAAACAAATAAGAATGGGTAAAGAGGACACCCTTACCTAGTTCCTCTGATCAAACACAGCTTGTTGGTGAGGAGCTCTCCTACCTTCATTCTTGCCTTTGGCCCTTCATAGGTTCATAGGTAGGTACTAGGCTATCGGCCCAAGGGCCTAAGTAAGCCTAGCCAACAAGGTTCCCTGGCTTACGCCACCCAAGAAAGTTAATTTCTTGTGCCCCTGTTGAGCAGAGCAACAGAAGTGATCCCCGGGGTGCATTTCCTATTTCCCATCCACTCATCAAGATTTTTCTGGGAGTGCTAATGAGGAACTTTGCTTGACATAGATGGGTAGCTTGTTCCAGAGTATAGACAGAAGGCACCTTAGCCTTCTGCCTAATTAACCATATTATGCTGTCAGGGAGTGCATAGACTGCCATTGCATCATCATCATCATCATCCTCCTTTTTCCCATTTTTCTACATGGGGTCAGGGTGTCGTGTCACTTGTCTCCATCTCTCTCTATTCAGTGCCACCCTCCTGCCTTCTTCAATACTCATGCCTGACGGTCACAGATGAGCTTTCACATAATCCATCCTCCTGATTGATGGATGCTCTCATTTACTCTTACCTCTTCCCCATCTGTCCCAAATCTTCCTCACCAGACTGTCTTCTGCCTTTCTGCACTTGCCTGAACCACCATAATCTATTCTCTCTGATCTTTTTTGCAATTGGAGCTACTTTGGCTTCTGCTCTTATGCCCTCATTTCTTCATCTGTACCACAGTGTGCACCCTACCACCCTTCTCAGGCACTTCATTTCCGTCACCTCTAGCTTTCTCATCTGCTCTGCCTTTACTGCCCAGACTTCTGTACCATAAAGTATTACTGGCCACACCATTGTTTTGTACACCTTACTTTTCAGCTTCTTTGGCATTCTTCTGTTATACACTAACCATGACACTCTGTGTCAGTTTGCTGCAGCCCTCTGATTCTAGCTTTAACCTCCTGATTTAGATTTCCCTCCTCCTCAACCACCCCTCCCAGATACATGAAGCTGTTAACTGGTCCACATCTTTCCTTTCTGTCTCAGTTTTCAGCTTATGGCTGGCACAGTGGTGCAGTTTGTTAGCTTTGTCACCTCACAGCAAGAGGTTGTCCGGTTCGATTCTCGGCTAAGGTGCCTTCTGTGTAGAGTCTGCATGTCATCCCTGCATTTGCGTGGGTTTCCTGCAGATGCTCCCATTTCCTCCAATATTCCAAAGACATACACCTGGAGCATTTCTCCCCGGGCCTCCACTGAAACTGGCATCTGTCCCAGTCAGACTTTCCCAATAAACAAATAAATAAATAAATAAAATGTTAAATAAATTCTTTTGATTTCCCCAATTTGCTGCCATTACAGCTGTCTTATCTGTGCTCAGTTTCATCCCATGAGCCTTCAGTTTTGCATTCCATTCCCCCTTCCTTTGCTGAAGTTCTTGCTGAGTGTCTACCTGTGTGCCACAGCATCTGCATTGAGGAGCTTTGTTGACCTCTCCCCTCCAACCTGTTTGCTAATGTCGTCCATCAAGAGTATGAAAAGCAGTGGGCTTAGAGATGAACCTTGATACACACTCACTCCCACTGGAAACGCCTCTGTAAGACTGAACTCTGTTTGTACTTGAGTCATTGGGTCGTTGTACATAGCGTGCACTAATTCTACCAATTTTTATGGGTTGTTGAACTGCCCAGGACTGCCCAAATCAGCTTTCCTGGGACCTTGTCATATACTTTCTCCATATCTAGGAATGCCCAGTTGGACTCTGTCTCTAGTATCTGTCTCACTGCAAACATCAGGTTGATTGTGCTGCATCCTGATTTTTTAATCCAGATTGCTCATTTCTTATCTTACTTTCTACTACCTTGCGTATTCATTTATCAATCACCCTTTCCAGAACTTTCATGCAGTGTCACAGGTGTTTGATACCTCTATATCATTCACAGTTGTGAAATTCCCCTTTGTTCTTGAACACTGGCACTAGTATACTTATTCTCCAGTCATCTGGGATATGCCTTTCTCTCCACACTGCTATTAGTACCCTCAGAAGCTATTTCCCCCAGCTCACCCAGCATCTTTATCATATCTGCTGTGCCCTCATCTGAGCCTGCTGTTTCCCTGACTTCAATTTCCTTAGTGCTGTTCTTACCTCTTCTAGAGAGGGCTCCTCCTCTTCGCTTTCTGTGGGCTGTGTCTGGGGCTGTATCGCATCTGTGGGGTTTTCTTTATTTAGAAGCTGCTGGAAGCACTACTTCCATCTGCCTTTGATGTCCAGTGGACTGGTGAGCAGGTTTGTTGCTGTTGTCCCTTATGAAGGGTGTCTTATTATCTTCTTTATCTTTCTGTCTTTGCCTTGCAACCTGATAGAGTTTCCGTTGTGTCATCCACTGAGTCACTTTCCTGAAGATGGTAGAGTGCCACTGATGGCTTGTCCTTTACTGGTGCAACTGCTGTCTTAGCTTTGTTGGTAGCCATTCAGTATTCCTTCCTAGCCTGGTCTGTATTTTCTATTTCCCACTTTTTCCTGCACTCCTTCTTTCTTTTGATGACTTCCTGGACTTGCATTCCACCACCAGCTTTCCTTATGTATCTTATTTCTATACCTGGCTCAGCCACGTATCTGTTCTCTAGTCCTTACATATGTTGTTTTGAAGCACTGCCACTCTTCTTCAACTCCACCAATTTCCTCTTCTTCTTGAGGTGCTAGAGGCCTAAGTAATTTCTTGAACTATTATGCTTTCTCTCCAGTTAATGTCCAGGTCTTCATCATGGTCTCTGTTGATCTTAGAACCTTCTCTGACCACTGCTTGCAGCTGATTGTGTCAACCAGTGGTGCATGCTGCGGGAAGACTGTTTCACTGAGGATGACTTTGCAATCGCTGATTCTACCCCACTGCCCATTCCCTACTAGGAGGAAGTCTACCTGAGTTGCATGTTGGCCATTTTTGTATGTGATCTTGTGGCTGTCTGTATTTCTGAACTACGTGTTGGCTGCCATCAAGCCATTTGCCAGACAGATGTCTAGGATGGCCTCTCCTTCTTCATTCCTGTTACACACCCATGTGGACCCAGGCTGTCCTCATATCCTGTTCTGTCTGTCTCAATTATGTGCAGTCAAGTCACCCATTATCAACACAAATTCCAGTTGTCCTGCTTTATCTAGTAGATGCAGCAACTAAATCTACTGTTTTCCTCACTGTCACAACCCTGCTGTGGGGCCTAGGCTGAGATTATGAATACTGCTCTATCATTACACTGGAGTCTGATTGTCATACGTCTGTCACTAATTCTGATGACATCACTCACTACAGTCCATTTCTAGCTTGTCATACTCCTGAGTAGTAGACTCTGGATTCAAAGCCAAGTGGCTTTGCTGCAGTACCCTTCCATCTTGTCTCTTTTTTACATAGGATGTTCAGTGACCTCTTTACCATCATGTCATCCACTTCCAAGCCTTGTCCTGTCAGTGGACTTACATTGAATGTGGCAATTCTTAGTTCATGTTTGGCAGGTTGATTGGTTTTATGTCCTGCTTTCACTCAAAAGAGCTATCCCAGGTAACCCAAACTGGGCAACTGGACATTGGCTGTCAGTAGCTTATTGACCCAGGGTTGCTGCGCTTTGAGGCAGGAACACATTGGGCAGTAGGGGCACATACTCCCCTCCCCTCATTAACATGGCTCCCTGGTGTAGGTCGGAGGAGATTCGGTCTTCAACTTACTTATTTTGTCAATATTAGTCAACACGAACAGATCACCTAGAGCCATATTTTTACACCATCAAGTGGCTGGCCCTGCCACATTATGCAGTCTGTGATCCATATTCTCCTATCTTGAGGATATTGGGCACCACAGTAGATGTCTAAAGCAGTTGGTCTGGACAACTCTTTCCCCTATAGGGCACCATCTTGAGTATGTGCTGCTGCCCACAGCTCAATTCTTAGGTAAGTTTGAGATGGAGACACTCAGCATGTTTTTTGGGGGGTATGAAGAACCCCACAGAGAAACAGGGAGAGCATGAAAACTCCAAAGAAGCATTGGTTGAAAGTCAGAATTGAACATTTACCTTGTGCATGGAAGGTGAAGGCCTTAACCATTATGCCAACTTGTCAAGTACTGCCATTGTCCCACATGCATTGTACTTGCCTGTGGATCATCATTGTTCTATTAATATTGTCAAATATTTGCCTCCCCTCCATAAAAGCACACAGATCCATATATACCGATTTTGGCAACATCTTTGACATTCTCATAGCTAATATAGACATAAGCACTTAATTATGGTTTAAAATAAAACTGAAACAGTGAGACACAAAGTCCTTCTTCTGCTTGCTGGCTCACTCTTTGTTGGATATACTTTATTTCCTCCTTAGCCTGTTCTGCATCAAAACATGTCTTTGATCCTCCACGAAAAAAATGTTACTAAGACAGGTGGATACAACATCTTGAATCTCACCCCTGCCTCTCAACATTCCTTGATTGCTGAGATAAACTTTCTCTTCTGCCTGGGGTGCATACCTGACTAACAATGACCAGGTTCTTTTTAAGCCCAGCCATGCTTCCAGCCCAGTTGTGTCCCTATGTATAATGGACATTTATTATAAGGGGGTTATGTTAATCAGGGAGTTTTTAGAGGTTATGTGTGTTTGTGGGGGGTATGTTAGTTTGGGCATTACTGTCTGGCTCTGTCTATCTGAGACATGGGGACCAGACTCGAGGTGAATTTGCAATTTGCCGTCAATTGTTCAATGTTATATTTAAATAGGGTTAGGGATAGACTCTGTTTCACATGGATGTGGAGTAATTTCCAGAGCATGGGGTTCCTCTGAGACATATATCTGTCTTACCAATATGTCTTAGTTATGTCACAAACAAAATTTAAATCCTTGGATCTAGTGGTTCTGATTCTGTTCATTTTGTGGATGTGCAAAAGGTCCATCAGAGCTGGATGTGAGGATGACTTTTACGTTAGGCATATAGATCACCTCTCAGTAACCTGTAGGAGACAGATTATAGAGCTAGGACTTTAAGGTGATCTGTATAGGACAATGTGTTTATACCTGGATTCTCCTGGTAAAGACACTTTGTGGTCATTCCAACTGCCTTATATGTCTAGTCAGGTACATTCCAAAGGGGGCATTATACACAATGATTGGTCTTATAAGGGGCACATAAAGTGGTTGTTTGCCTTCCTTTGACCTAGATGCCCTGTCCTTACTTATAACTTGAGCAACATAGAATGATTTTCTTACCACCTTGGCCATATGTTGGCCAAAGGCCATATTACTGTCTGCATGTTTTCCCAGATCCCTGACCATCGGGTCAACTCATCAATAGAGTTATTATCCTGTGTGGCAGTTTTTCCAAAATGCACTATAATGCCTTTCTTGGCATTGAGTTTTAGTTTGTGACTTTGGCACTAGTCATTTGTCTCTGCCAGACCCTTTTGTGAGATGTTTGTATCATTGGAGGAATCTGTGAAAGCTCCTAATTTGCAGTCATCTGTAAACTTGGTCAGCCAAAGGCCATTGACATTAGCATTTGCCTCTGAAAAGTAGATGCCAAAGAGGAGTGGCCCCAGCTGAGAGCCCTGAGGTACCCCACTGGTGACCAGTCTGTTAGTGGGGGTGGTATCACCAATCCTGCCTTCTTGGGTCCTGTCTGTGAGTCAGCTGGCAGTACAGTGAGTTATATAGGAGTTTATACCCATTTTGGTGAGTTTGTCAACTATACCTCAGTGGGGTTCTTGTATCAAACTCCTTAGCCAGGTCTAAGTAGGCAGTATGCTCTGTTTTCCTTTTATCCATTGCCTTGGTTACCTTCTCAAAGAAGTCCACCAGGTTCAGTAGGCATAACTTTCCCTTAACAAAGCCAAACTGGGTTAGGTACAATATCTGTAGGTTGCCTTTGTCTTTGTTGATCATTTCCATGATAATTCATTCCAAGGCTTTGCATATTAGACTAGTCAGACTAATGGTTCTGTAGTTTCCGGAGTCAGTAGAAAGCCCACCCTTGTGAAGTGGGATAACCATTGCAGTCCTCCATTGTCATGCTACAAAGCCTGTTTTGAGGCCATAGTTGAAAAGTGACTCAAGTGGTCCTGATAGATCATGTTTCAAGCTATTTAAAAGGCATCCTGGGATATTATGGGGGTCTATTAAGGCTATGTTTTTGGCCTTAGTGAGCACCACCTGGACCTGCTCCCTGTTAATAATTGGTGGAATTATGCTAATAGGTATTTCATGGGGGGAGTCAGGGGGAGTGGAATGTGAAGTTTCAACTGAATTTGCCAGCCATTAAATTTACTATGTCACTCTGCTCAGTGAAGGTGTCATCACTGACCACCGGATTAGCACACTGATGTGTGCTGCCTTTGAGGTTTCAGATATAGCTGTAGAAGGCCTTGTGGTTGTCTTTAGCCTGAGAGGCTTTCTTGACCTTGAGATTGGCCTTGTTGGCCTTGAACTATACAAGAAGCTAAGAGGACTAATTAATTGGAGAGCTCCTATCATTATGGGCATTGTTCTTCATGATTTAGCCATCAATTTTTTTTCTTTTTGTTGTAGGAATTTTACCAGTGTAGTTGTTTTTAAAGTTTGTTTTGGACTTACTTCTAGTAGGTACAGCAGCTACTGTACAGCCATTTATATGGTTGTACAGGGTCTTTGTGAACAATTCCACATAGGTTGCTGTGAACTTGGGTTTGAAAATATTTTCCACAAACACTCTGCTGTCCCCAATTTTTAATATTATTCCCTTCTTTCACAATTTTGATAGAAGCAACTCTCTTTAGTGGTATGATTGCATCTTTACTAGTATAAGTCTTCATTGCTTTCTCATGGCCAAATCTGGATCATACACATGATGTACCTTCTCAATTAATAAATCCTGCTGTGCATATATCCTGCCAAGGATATAACAGCCTACAAGCTTCTAAAGCTTCAAGGCACCTTCCATGTCAAGCAGCTTGAGCTGAGCTGACTAAAAGATAAGTTTAGGTGCAAAGCCCTTCAGACCATTCCTGCCAGCAGATACAGAGTGGCTGTGCCCTGAATAGACAAGGCTAGTAATAAAAAATAAATGTCCACACCCTGGCATAAAAAAGAAAAAATGGAGGTGGAGAGAGGAAGCTTGTCCTGCATCAGTGGTCATTTGATAATCTACTATTATGGCAAGTTTGACTTGCACAGCTCTGCTATGTTCTTGATCTTGATCTCTGCTGCAGTCGCCTTAACTATACATGTAGATTACTGTAGCTAACTGTATTTGGGAGATGGCAGGAGAAGGGTGCAGGAGTCCCTGGAGGATGGTCTTAGAAAAGAATGATCTAGACCTACAGAAGGAATCTAGTTTATACTGCTTTGTAAAAGTATATACAAAGAACCAAGTAGCCACTTTTAGAATACTTCTAGAATCCAACCCTTTCCAAAAAGCTATAGAAGAAGTCAAGGTCTTTGAAGAGCAGGCTTTGACCCTGCCTGGAATACATTTGTTATGGGTGAGTATAACAAAAGGTAATAGACTTAGACAACCATATGGAAATAGTCTGTTTTGACATCGGTTATCCCTTCTTCTTATCGTCACAAGAAATGCACAATTGATCCAATGATATGGAAGATTTAGTTCTGTCAAGATAGTACCGGAATTGTCTGTGGATATCTAAGATATGGAGTATCCTTTATCCCTCATTTTCAGCTTCAGGGAAGAAAATGGAGAGATGGATAGTTTGACTTAAAGTAAACTGGAATACCGCTTTAGGCAGAAAGAACTAGTTCTCAAAGAAACTCTGTCCTTGTGGAAAATGAGCTAGGGTTGACACCCCATAAAAGCTTGCAACTCGGATACTATTCTGGTGTGTTCAAAGCAATCCATAAAACTGTTTTCCATGTTAAGAATCTTAAGACAGCCAAATTAGTTGGTTCAGATGGAGCAAGTGCTAGTTTCTCTAACACAAAAGTAAGATCGAAGAATGGGCCACCAGTTGACTTGGAGGCCTCGTATGCAAAACTCCTTTCACTAACATTTTAAATTATATGAAATAATTTACATCCTAGAAAAAAATAAGTCTGACTTAACAAAATGCTGAGTTGTGGTAGAAATGTTAGTGTGATATCACTGAACTGGACATTACATCCTCTCCAACTTGCCTTGTACTATATTGTTCCTGCTCTTCGTAACTAGATACATCAGTTCCTAGGTTCAGTCATCAACCTTACAGACTATTAACTACCATAACTTAATTCTGATGTTTTCTATCTCCCATGTGCCATATTAATTTCTGAACAATATTAAGGACTGACTTCTTATGATTGTAAGTAGAAGGTTATTCCCATAATTGTAGAAGGCAGATGATGCCATATCATGCTCTCATAATCTTGGAATGCACTTTATAATATTGCCCTCATGTTTTTTGTATTATTTCTTGTATTAGGTTCTCCAGTGTAGTATGTTTTTTTCTCTTTCTCTCTCTGCAGTGCATTCCAGACATAAACCTTCAAACAGAAGTAAGTCAAGAGTTTGCCATGTAAACCAAGTGCAGATTATGTCAAAGTAGCCTGTAAGAAACAGAAAATAGTGACAGTTGTTGAAGCATTTCTGAACAGTCTGAGTTTTCCACTCATATTTCTTTTTCTTAGTAAGAAGACATTACACCCCTTCAGATTGTGTGATTTGCCTTATTCAGATTGCATTATTTGGACTGCGGTATTGTATTCAATAATGATACATTATAAAGTGGAAAAGTGATGTTCCTGTAGTGAGAAGATACAGCCTTTGGAATTAGATGTGCCACAGAATGTGGTCTTCTCAGAAATGTAGGACATGGTGGGCAAAAGAGCATCTGCCCTGGCACAATCCATAGAAGATAATTGGTCTTCAGTGCTTTATCTGCCTGTGTCAGGCATAAACTGTAGTAGCTGCTTGCTACAAATGTAACAAGCTGTTTGCTACAGTTTAAAAAGACAGAATTAATTTTTTTTTTTGCTTCTCAACTTAACATTAATGGGGGTGCCAGATCATGAGACAATCACACATACCAAAACAGATAGCAACACCTCTGGGTATGTTTAGCCTGTTATCTACTTTTGCAGCTAAATCTTTAATGATGGTGTAATTTTTTTATGATTTGACTATGCATTTTGCAGTTGTGACATACATCCTTTTCAGCATTTCTTGTGATGCTAGATTTACTAATTTAAAGTGAAAATAGTTCTATTGTACCAGGTGTTTTTATAGCCTCTCTTGGAAAACGTTGGCATCCTTTACTGAAGCCATCATGTTACCCAGTTTGCAATCACAGATATTTGCTGATCTATACCCTATTTCTTGCTTTAATAATTGGGAAGCATATTTACATAGGAGTGGCCCCAGTACAGAATCCTATGGGACACCACTATCACTCTCATTTTGGGTAGGCAGGTAACCCCCCAAATCTGACTTTGTGTGTCCTGCTGATTAAATGAGTGCCTTTCCCATTGAATTATGTGTGGATTAATATTCAATGTTTTTAATTTGTCAGTTATTCCTTTATGTCAAATAGTGTTAAAAGCCTTGGTAAGGTCAAGATAAGCAAGATGTAAGCATGCACTGTCATCCCTTCATCAGATGCTGTGTTTATTTTATTTTTTTTATTTTATTCATTGGCATTTGTTTACCAGAAAAGTCCAACTGGGTAATAAAAAAAACATTTACAGTGAAGACCTGGTGAGAAAATCTCCAGAAAGTTTAAATAACATCAAATAAAACACTGGCACAAATGCACAAATGTCATTTAAAAAGCATATATACATACAGTTTGATAGTGAAATACATTGGATACAATAAAGCATGAGGTGACACCAGTGATGAAAAAATAAAAATAAAAAAATAATGATTAAATATGACAATCAGTATCTACAATAGTATTAGAAGTATAGTGTACTATGCTAGGAAATAAAAATAAAATGATACAAGTCCACCATAAGGGTGGGGAGAGGGCAGGTGTTGAAAGGTATAAATAGATGATATGATGAAAGGTTAGGTTAGTAACAATGTAATGTATTTGTTAATATACAATGACCAACCATTAATATTCCAGAACGTGCACAATGATTCGCCAGCATGCCCGTTGTAAATCCCACAATATACCAATGGAAAAAAAGTCCAGTCGCCTTCATTTTTTTCCATTGGTATAAAGCCCTCAAAATATCTTTTTTAAACAAACAAAAATGGAGCAATGGAGACTTTCTTTTCTCCGTTGCTTCTGTTTGTAAGCATTGATGTACTGGATATGCATGGGACACAAGTCCCATATGCATGCTCAGTACATCAAAACAGGGAAGCAGTGTACCACAACCAGCGGAAGAACAGTAATGCGCCATTATACAAAGACATCATTTAAGAAAAGTCAGTATTCTTTTTCTTAAATAATGTCATTGTATAATAGCAATAAGCGACTCCGTGATTGGGGTATATTGAAATTTACCCACGGTTGGCTTCGCCCTTGTGATTAAACCACACCAACCGTGGGTAAATCTTCAATATACCACACCATGTCGTCAGTTATTGCTTTACTATATCTCATACAGGTGAGGTGCATGGACATAACCATGAGATAATGAAAAATAAATTCGTTCTGAAAAGAACTTAAATACATGGAGGCTAGATAAAGTTTGGATATGCAGGATGAGAATAAACTCTGACCCATATTTTTCTTTGATTTATAGATTTTATGCAGGTTTTTGTCTTGGGAGTGCAGAAGACAATTTGGGAAATGGTGATGAAATACTGAGGAGATAGAAGGGCAGGTGGAAGGGTTATATAGTATTTTTTGGATTAGAAAAAGTTGTGTATGGGTTGCATATGGGCTAGTTTGATATTTGAGTTCTGTCTAGTTGAGAACCGGTTATACAGAGCAATGATGAGCTTTATGTGGCAGGTTAGCTGCAAACTTAGCTGCATTGCTCCAGTTGTGATTTGAGAGATCTGGATGTTGTCAAAACAGGTGGGCCACAGAGAAGAGAGGGTAAAATGTAATTGTTAGCTAGTGTGATTCTGCTAGAAGTTTACAATTTTGTTGCTTTGTATAGTAGACTTAGCTTTTTGATAAGTTATTTTTATACAGTTTTGTATGTGAAGATCAAACTTTAAGTTGTCTTAAGTTGTCATCTGTGGTGACTCGAAGCAATTTGGTATGGGTAACTACTTCAGTAGCTGTATTGTTTAAAGTAATGTGGAAGTTATTTTTAGCATCGGCATGGGACATTGGAAAAATAGTAGTAGTAGTTTAGTCTTTTTGGGATTAAATAAAAGTTGGTTTTGATGTAGCTACAGTTTAAGTTAAAGGCATTTTGTGTCATGGACTGTAATTATAGTGGGCTGTCAAATGAGCAGATGAGAGATGAGTCATTTGCAAATTGAATAAGCAAGCTTGCTGAGAGGAGGTGCATAGGTTATTGATGAAAATATTAAAGAGCAGTGGTCTACAAATAGAGCCTTGATGAGCATCCATTTTAACTAGAAGAAAAGGAGAAAAAACGAGAGCCATTTCACAGATGGCTATATTTGAGATAGGTAGTTAGAGATGCGTAGAAGAGTTGGTTTGGAAAGGCCGAGACAGGACATTTGAGTCAGAAGTTTCTCATGTGACACTGTGTCAAAGGTCAAAGGCTTTTAAGAAATCTAGAAAAATGGAAGAGAGAAACTTTCCTTGGTCTCTAGGCCAAGCCCAATGGAGTCAGAAAAGTTGAGGAGCACTGTAGTGGTGCTATGGCCTGGTCAGAAGCTATGCTGCGTTGGGATTAGGAGATCATTTTGCAAGAGGTACTGAAGGAATTGCTTAGAAAGGGTTAACAAGACAGCAGTTGGCCTAAATTTAGAGATTTCAGATGAGTTACCTCCTTTATGGAGAGCAGTAATGAATAATGTTTACCACAGGGCAGGGACATGGGAGTCTTTACTAGATCTTTTAATGAGAATTGAGAATGGATATGCTATGGAGTCTGCTTAAGGTACTCAACAGGCAGATCATCAAAAGAAGGGTATCATGGTTTAAGTGTCTTTAGTAACTCTTTAACATATGAGTTGAAGACAGATTGGAGATTGAAGGCATGGATGTCAAACTTGTAGAGTTTTCAGGTAAACTAAATGGTTGGCAAGAGCTGCAGGTAAGTGAGGTTATGATGTAGTTGAAGAAAATTTAAATTCTTTAGCCATTTCTGAGAGGAATAAGTCTGGATAGGGGTTTGGTGAGGAAAGAGAGCCAGGTTGAAATTTTTTTTAACCAAGCTCAAGAATTTCTTTGGATTTTTTTTTTGCGATTATCCTGTAGACTAGAGTAATGATTTTTTGTCTAGGTGAATTTGCTTCTTGGTGAGGTTGTGTACAGATGTAAGTTTGAGGAGTTTTATCTTTGTAGCATTGTTTCCATGCTTTGTCATGTTTTTTTTTTTTTCATGAGAATTCTTGTAGAATGAGGCAACCGGGAGGTTGATTTATTTTTTTACTCTTTTCTTTCTAGTAGGGGCAAGGATATTTAAAATATTCATGAGTTTGTTATTGAATTTGTCGACAGCTTCATCTAGGGGTAGGGTTTTGAGTGGAGACCAGTTGATGTATTTTTGTAGATTATTGACTGTATCAGGATGAAAGTTAGAAAGATTTTGAGTAGCTCTCTTTGATGTTTGTTTAGCTGATGGGTGATTTCTGTACTGGTGAATATAGGGTGATGGTCACTAAAGGAATCAGGCAGTACCCCTGAGATAGCATACTTGCTGGGGTCAAAGACAACTGTCCAGTCAAAGATATAATGTTTATGATTTGTTTTGTTAAGTTGAGTAGGGGAAGACATCAGCTGTTTGAATCCATACAAGTTAAGACTAGTAGTTGGAATGTTAAATACCACAGATAACCAATGTTAGCATCACCTTAGATAGTGGTTTTAGTAGTAATATTTGTAGTTATTTAGCAAAGAATTTCTTCTAATAAGCTAATATCACCTGGTGGTATGTAGAGGGCAGCTATACAACACTTCTTATGTTTATTAACATTGAGAAAAGAGATAAGAAGTTCTACATTTTGGAAGGTTGGTATATTAGTTTTGTGGGATGAGAACTTAGTTATTGTATACAATAGCACCATCTCCACACTTTTTTGTGTAGTCTGTCACATCGGATTATATTGTAGCCAGGGAGATAGAATTTCAGAATCTTTCATATTGGGATTTAGCTATGTTTTGGTAATTACATAATATTTGGTGAGTATTGCAGAAACCATGCTTGTAGGTCTCTAATTTTGTTTAGAATATTACAAATTTTAATGGAAGTGAGGAAATCTTTTGTGGGTGTTGTATAGCAGTTAGGGGCAGAAGATGGTCAAATGGATATGACTGAGGGGCCCTGATTGGGAAGAATGTCATGAAAAGTGAGTGATATTAGAGAAGAGAGGATTAGGATTAGTTATGTTTTTATACAGTTTGCTTTGACGTAACCTGGAAAAAATTCATATACTTAATGCTTAAATGTTTTGTATTGAAGAGATAAACAGGTTGGACATTAAATAAATTTGAGGAAATAGATATGAGACAGGTTTAGCATGAGTACAGGTAGGGTGATTGGTAATGTGTGAGTGCGACTAAAGTGTGAGAGTACCATGGTAGCTAGTAAAGTGACATAAAATGAATAGTAGAGATATGAAGATGAAAAAGGATAATGTAGTAGGTAGAGAAGACTATAGAGTAGTTAAGGGAAGATTATAGTTGAATGAAAAGGAAAATATATTAAAGAAGAAGGGAGGAAGATGAGGGGGAAGAATAGATGAGGGTAAGAATGGCTTGCTGTAGATTCCAGGCAGGGAGGACCCTTATTATGGAAATGGAGAAAAGTTAAGATTTTAGTAGAGTATAGTCAGTTAGAGAAATGTAGAATATACCATGGTGCGTTAGAGTGAAATTGCGATTAAAGGAAGTATTCAGAGATAGGTTAAGTGGGTGATGTATATACTAAAAAGTTTGTGGGTTTTGTTTTCTGTCAATATTATAAGGGAAGAATAATATTAAAGAATGACTTGCTTAGGAGAAAAAAATGAATATTGTAAATGGGGAATGGAGAAACATAATAGAAGTATAGATTGTAAAGTTAGAAAGTTAGAGCAATAGAGTAAAGTTAAGTGAGGAAGTAGAGAAGAATAGATGTGGAGGGAAGGTGATATGAGATTGTAAAGGGTTTGTGTGAATGCTATTGGATAATGAGGTAGTAGCAGGGATTGGCAGGCTACATAGAAAGATGAGGAGATAGGAATGAGGAAGGGGAGAGTGTATGCTCAATATAAATTTAGATAAGGAAGGGGGTGGGTGGTAACTGGGGGTAAGGTAGGGGAATATAGTGAGCAAAGCATAGCAAGGGTGAATGGAGCTGTTTAGAACCCCTTGCAGATGAAGGTATTAACCCAAGAAAAACAGTAACAATGAAGATTAAGGAAAGGTTTAAACACCAGTGTGAGTGAGTCTGCTTAAATAATGTAAGTCGCTTAACAGGGCAGTGGAGCAGAGATATTTTAAGAAAGTTGCTAATAAGTATGAAAGCCATACATTAAAGCCCAAACTGCTGCTCATGGGTAGGAAAGCCATATGTATTAAAGTAAAATGGCTTTTACAAGCCTGACATACATTAACATATGAAGTGTCTTTTTACTTTAGCAAAATCACTGGGTGCAAGTTCAGTGGTACAGATGGTTTTAGCAGTTTGCCTAGTGGCAGTCAAATATACTGTCTGCACTGAAAATTATTTTTTCAGGCTGCAAATCTACCTAGCAGAACAGAGATAATTTTATGCAGAAAGTTGGGGAAACTGATTACTTTCAAAACAGGGTAGAAGGGGCAACCTTGCAAGCCTAGTGGCAGTCTTGTATATTGTCTGCACTGAAAATTAGTTTTTAAAGGCTGCAAATCCATCTAGCAGAACAAAGATTATTTTGTGCAGAAAGATGGGGAAACCAACAAAATTCAAGACTGGGTTGAAGGGGCAATCTTGCAAGTCCTTAGCAGCTATGTCCCTGTGTGTGTGCTGATCATGGGAAGGGGGGAAGCTGTACTGACCCTATCTGTTCAAGGAATGCAACAGGATTCAGATGGCAATACCTCACCTTAACAAACCCATCCTGTTCCATATATAATGGAAACAGGCCCTCTCCTCTGTGTTATAATGGATCCATTGCGGCTCTCTGCTTGATTTCATATAGAATACTGGTATGGGTTATCTGTCTAACCTGACTGGGGCTGATTTGATGCCCCCCCCCCATTTTGTATTAGTACAGCCTGACAATTTAGGGCACAGGTGTCTGCTGGTGCCGTTATTTTGTTTAACTTGATCACAGCGGCACTCACCATGCACTTCCTCATTTTCCTGTACCTGCTCTGTGTTATTAAACTGCAAGAACAAACTACCGCTAAACTTTTACTACTGTTTCCACTTGTCGGTATACATTACGTTACTTAGTGTACTCATCCCCTTAACACTGTGACAGTGTTTCAGCACCTGGGCATCACATATTTGCCCCACTTCCTTGAAATGCAGTGTTAAGTCAAAAGGTTAGGCTAATTTTTGGTGGTTGTAAGACTGGCTTCGTGTTACAATGACTACATACGTATATAAACTTGCTGTAGGAAGAAGTCAAGAAATGTCTGCTGAGTGAATAGATATGCAAGAGTCAAAATCTAATTACCAAGTTACGAAAGAATAAAAAAGAAAACAAAATCTGTATTTCTTTCAGTGTGCCCTGACAAGACACTGTATTCGGATTTCAGAAATGCTGCATGATTGACATGTTTGGGCATCATGATTGTCATCTCCCCGGGAGGCACTGTTGCTTTTTGCCTGCATCCCTGGGTGACCATGCTACTCCATTTTTAAATGAAAATAAATGCTATTTCTTTCCTTCTTTTTAAAAACATGCCCTTCTTTAACAAGGTGTAACTACTGTCTGAAAGAAAGCAGACATACTGTGTTTGTTTTAATAGACTCCCCAAAAAAGCAACAAATACAGGTTTTTATTTCCTCTGTCATCTGTGTAGTATTTAGTACGGCATGTTTGTATGCCGGTTATCATTTGCGACTTAAACTATTTTCATTTATGTCCTAATTAGACTAAGAATAAAA
Organism: Protopterus annectens; assembly: GCF_019279795.1. Taxonomy (NCBI): domain Eukaryota; kingdom Metazoa; phylum Chordata; order Ceratodontiformes; family Protopteridae; genus Protopterus; species Protopterus annectens. The sequence goes on along the minus strand of NC_056729.1, from coordinate 1,709,394,125 downwards.
TGCTTGATAGACATTGTACAGTAAACTCATATACAGCATATGTAGTTTAATAAATCTGAGAATATATGAAATATAAGATCAGTTATAAGAAAAATGAGAACTAACTTCAGCTATGTATACAGTCTCAAAGGCAATATACAATTGTCTACAGAGCTCATTGCTAATGTAGCCATTAACAATAGAGACATAAAACCTACTGGCATTCAGATTCATCTCTAACTTTATTCCTCTCTCTCCCCCTCAACCTCCCTTCAGGAAATACCATAAAATATAATTCCCTGTACTATCATTGGACCAGGTCGTCAATGCTCTCTTTAAGGCCAAGAACACTGCATCAGTGGGCCCAGACAATACCCCAGGATGCTTTTTTTTTTTGTGTAACAAATGGAGAACGGCAACAGTAATCCCCCTGCACAAAGGTGGTCCATTTACAGACCCTGGCCACTACAGGCCCGTAAGTCTCACTAGTCTCATATGCAAAGCAATGGAAAAAATGTCTTGGAAATGATAAGTACTGACATAGGAAACAATCCAGTTTGGATTTGTCAATGGCAGGTCATGCCTACTCAGCCTGGTGGACTTCTTTGGGAAGATCACCAAAGCAATGGATGAGGGCAAAATGGTTCACACTGCATACCTTGACCTGGCCAAGGCATTTGACACAATTACCCCACACAGGCATTGTTGGCAAACACAAAAGGTTAGACATAAACCCATATGTTACCCAATGGAGAGCTAGCTTGCTCACAGACAGGACTCAGGAAGTTAGAATCGGGGAGTCCACCTCTACAAAGAGGCCAGTCACAAGCAGTGTACTTAGGGATCTCTCCTGTGACTGCTCCTTTTTTGACATTTACTTCTCTCTTGAGTCAAGACCAATGTCAAGAGCCTCTGTCTGATCAAATTTGCAGATGATTACAAATTAGGAGCAGCCATAGTATTCCCCACTGATACTAATGTTCTCCTGGAAGGGCTAACACAGACAAATAACTTGTGTCAGAGCCATGGACTAAAACTAAATGCCAAGAAATGCATAATAGTATCCTTCAGAAAGTCATCCACCCCTGTGACTATCATATTGATAACACACCCTTAAGAGTTTAGTCAGGGAGTTGGGGCACACATAGACAGTAAGCTAGCCTTTAACCATCATGTGTCTACAGTAGTGAGGAAATTATTCTGTGTTGTGCAGCTTATAAATAAAGTTATAGCATCTAGACCCAACAAGATAATTGTTCCACTGTATTCTGCATTCATTAGACCTATCACTGAGTACATTGCCCCCTTTGGTATGTACCTAACAAGGCATTTCCAACAACTGAAATGTCCACAGAGGTTCCTCACTAAAAGAATACAGGGTGTAGCTAGCATTTCCTGTACAGATTTCCTGAAGGTCCTATCTCTGTTTTCTGTCTCCTACAGGCTGCTGAGGGGAGATCTATGACTGGCATACAGGGCATTGTCAGACCCCACTCTGATAGACCTCCTGCATGTCAGCAAAACAAACAGCACCAGGATTACGTATTCTAAAGACTTCACCATGGCCTGTGATATAAATAGGATCTGCTGGAGAGACATGTATCTCGGAGACTAACCCTTCTCTGTAACAGGCTCTCCATTCATGTGAAGCAGAGTTCATCCCCAACCCAATTCAAGTGTACCTTGGATGACTGGATGGGGAGTAAAGATTGAGCAAAATCAGGTGCATTCAGGGTGGTAGGCTGTAGGAAATTAATCTCTGGTTTGGCACCTATGTCTCTAATGGACACATGCAGCCTATAAATGGTTTATCTCCCAGGACCCTGCTTGTTAAATATTTCATCTCCTAACCCCCTGCTTACACTTATCAGGGGTACCAGAACTTTTCAGGGATTTAGGATGCATGGTTAGACTTAAAAAGACCCCAGTAGTCATTAGCCTAGTACACATCTGTAGTCATTAGCCTAGTACACATCTATGAACTTATAAGCAAGTGAAAGCAATGCATTTAGGATGCATGTTTGGGTAATTGTCTTTAACTACATATATATTGTCATCTAATGTCTTTAAATAGAGTCTTTGTAGGTGGCCTTTAACTGTTAAAAATAAAAGTAAATAAAAGCATTTCCAGTAGCTTTATAATCTGTTTCTGGCCTAGACTGATTTTGTTAAATCTGTCATCACTTCCTGTTTTAGCTGACCACAAAGTGAGTGTGGCTAGCTGGTCAGTTTGACTGGTCGCTACCACAGGGTGACAAAACACAAGATAGAATTCCATTTACAAAACATTTGCACATTTCAAACTTCAATTATAATAGTTCATCTAGGAAAAACATTTAGGCAAATCAAATGTCAATCTTGTTCTTCTTCTTTCAGCTTTTCCCGGTTAGGGGTCGCCACAGCGGATCACCTGTCCGCTCATGATTGGCGGTGGAGTTTTACGGTGTCAAGTTACCAGCCCGGCGCCCAACCTTCCACAGAAGGCATACACACGCATGCACTCACTCAATAAATAAAATAAATAAATAGAATGAAATACAAGCCGTTGGCTTAATGAATTAATATAAACTTTCATTTGTGCACCTTATCTGTGGTTCTAAGTGTACTTTTTTAGCTTTCATTATATTTGCCTGTTCTTGCACTCTTCACTACCTACTTTCCCAAGAAAACCTAGACAATACATACCCAGTTCATCCTCTCTCACCTACCTGCAGTTATTTTCTTTGTGGCTTAGATTTGCCCTTAGCAAATGACTGGGAAGAAGGCTTGCAACAAATGTTCTCCAACTGCCACATGGGGGGGGGGGGCAACTTAAATATACAGAAGATCTACCAATGTTTGCATTCATGATTGCCTAATGACTTTTCATGTCTTAGTGTATGAGACAATGTCATGTATCAGAAAACCTTGCATATGGACATTACTCTGCTTTTATTTCTTATTTATTGAACTTCAAGACTCGGGCAAGATGCCTAAACTATAAAGGATATTGACACAGGACAATGCTGTTCCTTCTTTCTGCAGAAACCCCCTTTTTTTTCTTCAAGACTTTCACCAACATTAACCCACATGCCCCTGACTTTCCTGCCCAAACCAGCACACAAACAATAGGTTAACTACAACTGTATCATTTCTGTGCATATCCTATGATGAGAAAACTTTAAACATTTTAAATATGTTAAGTCAGTGACAGCTTCACTTGAATAAACAGCTGTGTCTTTAAACTACAGAGCTGCTGGAATAATGCAGCTAGTCTATGCATTCTGCAGGCAGCGTTCCCTCTCCCAGTAGAAAGTTACTTTTTCACATTGTTATGTGCGATCAGATCTGAAAGTTCCTCTCTAAGCTCCTTGTCACATTTTGACTTAATGAAGTGCAACTGAGAAGGGAATTGGGTTCATCGCGTTAGTCGCATCTCGTTCCCTTGTTGTCAGAAAACAGGGGCGGTTGGGGACCGACACGCTACACTGAAAGTCGTTATCATTCTGGTCAGTCTGTTTAACACAAAATTAAACAAAGAACTAATTAGTGCCTCATGAATTAATAAATGCTTGGTTGCTTAGTAGAAATAAGGTTGCTCAGGGAAGATATTAAAAAAATAGTTATTATGTAGAGAAAATGATGAGTGCAAACAGCAGAATCAAAGTTACCCAGGTAACATGCACTGTCAGGTTATTCTGAGGAGTTCGGCTTCTGTCCAGGAGTGTGGATGAAAAAGATGCATCTGCTTCAGCTGAACCTGACTGTTCAGATTTCTTGTGTGCACCATATGTTGTTTATTATGCAATACAGCAGATTATCACCAGGCATACTGCCCTAATGAATGCCCCTTAACTTGGATCGTGGGGGATGCTTTGTAAATCTGTAAATGTTTGGCTCAGTAGAAGCAAAGAAACATGAAGGCATCCCACTAAGTGGAACATATTTACACATGGTAGATAATCCTGAATTGCCACATGACAGTACTGCTTAAATGAAATATGTACAATTGTTTCCTGTTAAAATAAACATGATGGAGGGACAAATGGACAAAACAACAGTCAAACAGCAAATGACAGACTGTAGTATAAACTGTGTGCATTTATAGAAACAGAACACAAAAGCTGTTGACAGAAAACAGATAACCTTTTCTTCTGAGGCAACACGGTACAAATGAATTTGTTCTCACATCTTTACTGTGTCATCCTTTTCTAACTTCAAGTTTTTTACAAATTCTCTCCATACCCTTGATTTCTGCTTTTGCTGAGTTCATATATCTATCCTGTACATCATTAAATTAATCAAATTATTCAATTATTGTCTGTGTAGCTTGAAGTCTTTTTCCTAAGATCAGTTTCCTTTACTACAAAGAAGCACCTTTGTGACTTTTGCTTCCATGTGATTTAATTTTCGTTTAGCATTTTAATACTTCTTGTGTTAGAATCTGCATCCATACCTGATTTATCCTCCCCAATTATCTTTACATAACAGAGATTTAAATAGTTTAATCTTCCATTGCAAATGTAATATTTTTGGTACTGTCCTTTTGTATGTTCTTTAAGCATTCCGGCCACCTCCTAAAAAACATACACAAACCCATTAATTTGTATTTGCCCTAAAGTTCAGTGCAATCAGTTGTTTCTTTCCTATGACCTCACAGAACAAACACACATACCCACAGACACACACACACACACACACACACACACACATGCGTGCGCGCACACACACACATACACCTATATATATCTTTTTTATGTTTGTTTATCAGTAAGTCCGACTGGACAAGGTGTTCTATTTCAGCAGAGGCCCGGGGAGAAAAGCTTCACAATTAATACAATTAATACATAGAAAAGTATACAATGATAGGTTGTTATTGCAAATGATAGTAGATACATACATGAAGAAAGATAAAATGATTATAGGTGTGCAAAGAATAAAGGACAGATAGTACAACATTTTTATATCTTGGCATATGATTATATGTGTACAAAGATATAGAACAGACACATTTTTACATTTTGACAGTACAACATTTTTACAGCATGCATAGTTTTGCAAAATATTGTCTTAAAAAATAGTGTAGCCAGATTTTGATGGGGTTGAAAACCTAAAGTACAGGAGTTCATAAGTTGTTCAGTAGTTGTATACTAAAATTCACAGGATGGTCAGTAGTTGTATGTATAGATATATATCTATCTATACATGTATATGTATGTGTGTGTATGTATATGTATGTATGTAGATATTTTATTTATTTATTTTATTTTATTTATATATATTTTATTTATATATTTATATATATATATATATATATATATATCTGAGTGTGTGTGTCTGTGTATATATAGAAATATTGATATATCTTGGATACCTGTATGATATACAGATCAGGCCACTGGGGTTACCTTGCTGTATGACCCTTCCTCTTCCATTTATGCATATGAGCCTGTGTTAAGTGCATGATTCAGTCCTTAGTTATAGATTTGACATCAAAGGGACATTTCATGGCTTCCTTTGCAACATCTCAGTTCAGTTCACTGATCTTAAGCAACCCACAAAACTATGGTCAGCATTTGAGCACCTCCTTCCAGAGGTGTAGCTAGGTGGCTATTCTGGCACCTTCTGCCATCTGCTGAACTGGTACAACCCCCTTCAACTTTACGTTATGGAACCAAAAAAAAAAATCTTCTCGGGACTTCAGAATGAAAAAAGCAATTATTTCCGTTACAGCAGCTGTTATAGTTTATGCCACATATGGAATGTTAAAGTGCCTCAGTTCTGACTGCAAATGCCGTACCAGCATTTATTGAACTTAAAACGATCAGCATCTGTCAGTCATACCCCTTGACATTTTGCACCCAGGGTGGCTGCCCCTTCAACGCAGCCTAACCATGCCTCTGCATTCTTCTCAGGCCTTATTAAGGCGACTCTGTGCTAGGTTTAAAAATCGCTTCTCAGCCTTTTGGCTAAGATCATGTGTAGTATCGGAAGCATGCCGAGCCTCAGAATTTCCACTTTTTTACTTATTCACACAGTTCAGACCTCATCTAAATATGTGTCTTTTGAAAGTGCCCATATCCAGTGCCTAAAAAAGTAATACACCTTCCACGTGCTCCTGCACGATCACATTTCTGGCCAGCAGTATTCTTAGCACTGCCTTTTCTTCCACAGTTAGGAATATGATATTTGTTGGTGCAGCAAATGCCAACATTTTAAAACAGTTAGTGCCTGACATCACTGTGGAATGCATTACCCTGTGCAGGCTTGCCATGATGTCAGGTGCCCAGAGCAGGGACAAAAAGGAATGTTCTTCCTATGTGAGGCATAAACCAGATTGAAGTAAGAGTAAGCACAGTATAGGATGCCCCCTTTGAACCCTCAGATATGCTCAATTCATCTTCTAAAGGTGCTGGCATCTTTTCTTTCATTTTCTAATCACAAGTGTGAGCAGAGAGCTGGATTACAAGTACAGTGTAATTCCTGCACCAAAGTAGTCAGCTTTTCTGCTGCTTCTCAAGGACTGGGTTCTTGGAAGATATTTCAGAGACCTTAATCTAAGGTGTCCATTGCTTTTGCATGTCTACAAGTGGATGCCAACTCACTGATGAGGCTAACCAGGCCCTACTGAATTGCTCACACTGTTTGAGCTTCAGCCGTTCCTGATACAGCAGTGGGCTTCCCCAGACTTTTTAGTATGCACTAGAAAGTGCCCAAAAGGTTTTTTTACTGAAAATCATTCAGCATTACAAACTGATAGGCCTGCTGAGGGCTAAGAACAATACTAGGCACTGGCACCCTATTTAGCATGTACCTTAACTTTGTACATGTATCTGTCTGTCTGTCTAAATTACCTGTCTGTATGTCTGTCTGTCTATTTATCTTTCTTTCTTTATATTAACCAGGTAAGTGCCAGTGCCACAACAGGTAGCAAACTCCCCTTTGGTGCAGAAGGCCATAGGTTCTTTTCCCACACCAGGTAAATTGGCTGCTGACACTGCAGTACAGCATAAGAGGGCTCTTCACTCTTGAACATTCTGTCCTTTGGATGAGATTTTAAAGCAAGGCCCTATTCGCTTGACTTGGTGGTAGCTCAGGTGGATCTAAAACCTCTCATGGCACCTGTCAAAAAGAGTGCTGGTCCTTTATTTAACACAACATAAAAACAACATAATTTACATATTTATAAAAAGTATGTATTTAAAGGCACATACATACACATTTCTATTTTTTCACTATTTATTATTTTTCTTATAACATTCTCTTTATTATTCTTATAACTGACTCCCACTCCTTCTTCCACAACCAGAATCTGAATTTTCACAATGTATCTGTAAAAATCCATTTCACATTAAACAAAATTTCATTCAGTCTTTCATTCCGAATAACACATATCTCATAAAATTCTTCTCCACCCCTTTTCACATATTTTTATGCTTAGAATATCGATACATAATCATATTCATATCTATACTGTTTTTGTCATTAATATTTTCAGTTTTTGTTTTCACACATTTTTTCCAGTTTCTCCATTCTTTTACATTTCAAAAAAAAAAAAAAAGCATGCTTTGTTGTCTCTTCCTCCCCACAAAATAAACAGACTCTTTCAACTTTTTTTATATGACATATTCCCTTTATTACAAGTCTACATAGAATATTCTGACACTATACTACCTTGGTACAACACATTTTCCTAACTTTAAAGGCTGATCAGAAAAAACTAAATGAAAACTCCAGCCAAGCTAGAACTTCGAATGAGTGACCTCCCAAACCTCCTGTAACAGAAGCACATGGGATATTTGCAAATGACCCTTATGAACATCAGGTGTTTCAGCTATATGGTGATTCTGATTGCCCATGATTTTACATTTGAAGTCATTTTAATGGACAATTTCAAGCCAATAAAGCCAAACCACACTAGCTATGGATATGCATAGTTCGACCTTGTTATGAACTCGTCAGCATAGTATAAGCAGTGTTTTACTAAGCATAAGAAACACAGAGTTGTTATACCCAGCTAACGTCCATTATCATTAGGGTGACTGCAAAATATCCCAAATAACAAATTAAAACAAAGAGTTAGAAGGTCACACTGAAAAAACAATCAGAAATAACTAAATGAAAACTACAGCCAAGCTAGAATTTCCAATGAGTGACCTCCCAAACCTCCTTTAACAGAGGCACATGGGATATATGCAAATGACCCTTATCAACATCACGTGTTTCAGCTATATGGCAATTCTGACTGCCCATGACTTTTAAATTTGAAGTCATTTAATTGCCAATTTCAGGCCGATAAAGCCAAACCCCACTAGCTATGGATATGCATATAATGGCCTTGTTATGACCTTGTCAGCATAGCATAAGAAGACTATTTGACTAAGCATAATACACAGGGTTTAAAACAAGCTAGAATTTCCAATGAGTGACCTCCCAAACCTCCTTTAACAGAGGCACATGGGATATATGCAAATGACCCTTATGAACATCAGGTGTTTCAGCTATATGGCTTTGTTTTAATTTGTTATTTGGGATATTTTGCAGTCACCCTAATAATAATGGACATCACCTGGATATAACAACCCTGTGTTTCTTATGCTCAGTCAAACACTCTGCTTATGCTATGCTGGTGAGGTCATAACAAGGCCGAAATATGCATATCCATAGCTAGTGGGGTTTGGTTTTATTGGCCTGAAATTGTCCTTTTTCAGTATTTCATCTAATATTGAATAAAAGACGTGGAACTATCTATGCTGGCCCCTAGTGTTTTTTTCGGATTGGTTTGGCTGAGCATGCTGTACATGTGAGGCATGCTGTTTGCAATCAGAATCGCCATATAGCTGAAACACCTGAGGTTCATAAGGGTCATTTGCATATATCCCATGAGCCTCTTTTGCAGGTTTGGGAGGTCACTCATTGGAAGTTCTAGCTTGGCTGGAGTTTTCATTTATTTTTTTCTGATTGGGTTTTCAGTGTGACCTTCTAACTCTTTGTTTTAATTTATTTGGGATATTTTGCAGTCAACCTAATGATAATGGACATCAGCTGGTTATAACAACCCTGTGTTTCTTCTGCTTAGTCAAACACTCTGCTTATGGTATTCTGATGAGGTCATAATAAAGCCGAAATATGTATATCCATAGCTAGTGTGGTTCGGCTTTATTTGTCTGAAATTGTCCATTAAAACGACTTCAAATGTAAAAGTCATGGGCAATCAGAATCGCTATATAGCTGAAACACCCGATGTTCATAAGGGTCATTTGCATATATCCCATGTACCTGTGTTACAGGAGGTTTGAGAGGTCAGTCATTGGAAGTTCTAGCTTGGTTGAAGGTTTCATTTAGTTTGTTTCAATAACTTTAAAGGCTGGTACATTTTCTTATGGCTCTATGTAATAATATTGTTTCAAAACAGTGTAAGGAACTTCTCTGTGTGGAAGATTTTCAGTCCATATATCTCTAGTTAATTACTGTGTATTAAACAGATCAGACAATAGTAGTAGAAGTAGCGAACTTAAACTCAAATTAAGTAAAAAAATAAAATTAATAAAAATATATAATTGTACAGAATTACTAAGTATTCGAAAGTAATCCAAGCAAGGCAGGCAGTCTTTTTCCAGTCGACAGTCCTTTATTAAGTACACAGACAAGCGATCCAAGTAAAACAAAAATAGAGTATTAGTTTCTGTATAAAGGATTTTCGACTGGAAACTGACTGCCTGTCTTGCTTGGATTACTTTTGAATACTTAGTAATTCTGTACAATGAGATTTTTTATTATTTTTATTTTTGACTTGAGATGAGTTTAAGTTCACTACTTCTACTACTATTGTCTGATCTGATTAACATACAGTGATTAACTAGAGATATATGGACTGAAAATCTTCCACACAGAGAAGTTCCTTACACTTTTTTGTTTTTGGACCCACTATACTTGTTTAGTGGGTTGTTTTGAGACTTTGGGGATAACACTGAGATTACTTGTTTTTTTTAATAATATTGTTTCAACATATTTATACCACATGCTTCTATCTTTTTTATATCATCATTTTTGTTTTCCATGTTTGCATTTTTCTTTATTTTTTTTTTTCATTTACACATTATTTTCTGCTTTTTTCTTATTTTTTTCATCTCCTAGAATGTTTTGTACTTATATTTAAACATTCTCATTATTAAATTCTCAATCTCTTCCTTTATTCTCTTTTATATTCTCTACAAGTTTAGTGAAGCAGAATAAACAACTAGATTTAGTAATCCCAATCCCTCTATATCATTACTGATATACAACACACCTCTTTTCACTGAGTTTAATCTTGAACCTCATATGAAAGAAAACACCAGTTGCATAATTTGCTTTTAACATTATTCTGGGATCATATATACATTTGAAGGATCTATGTCAGAAGATTGAAGTTTCAGAAAATTGAACTATATATGGTTGAGACCACATGATTGACTTTACAAAACATTAAGCAAGACAAAACAATAAAAATCTACATTGGGGCAAGCGACTCTGCACCCCCTCACCCCCTGCATATTATATATACCAACTCTGAAATTGCACTACAATGGGGAAAAGGGTAAATTCCCAGATTACCCCTGTACTGCAATCTCCATACAAAAGTGATATTTTGGAAATTTGATCATATGGTCTCGACCATATGAACTTTGACTCTCTGAAACTTTGGTCTTCTGAAGGGGACCCACATTAGACATATATGCTGTTTTTCCCATTAATACCAAATTCACCAGATAAACCTTTTTCCTGAATGCTAATCTGTATGCCCTCCACATAAGACATATTTCTTTCATTTATTTTATCAAACCCTCACATTTCATCATAACTGCATCTTTTTCCCAAATTTTATTCCTAGCAAAGATGCTTCAGTCATTGAAAATACACCCTCCCAATTTTCACCACATCACCCAAATCCTTACTTTTATATTTATTCAAGGTCATTCCCATTTCCTTTAAACATCCATTCAGACAAACCAACACTTTCCTCATCCATATTTCATTCTCAGTAACTACAACTATATTGCTTGTGTATGTCAAAGCTACTAGAATCACTGCCTCCTTTAGGATCACATATCTGGCATCTTTTAATTTATATGCTATTTTGCTGACTATCACATTCATTACTAGTGCAAACAATATTCCACTCGTGGGGCATCCTTATCTCATACCACAGTGCATGCCTATTTCATTAATCAGCCACCCATTCACTAACACTCACATTCTGTTATATTGATATGCTGACACATACACTTTCCTAATTCTGTTAGCTATTCCATACTTCCCCATAACATCCCACAAAGCATTGTGTCTTAATGTATCAAATGTCTTGCTAATATGAACTACCATAAGTTTCATATCCTCCTTTTACTTAACAATATCATCCAAGATTTCTCTAACAACCAATAACAATTCTTTACATAGGTTCATAGATTAGTACTAGGCTAGCTGCCCTTGCAGACCAGTTTAGGCCTAGCCAGTTTTCATTCAAAGCTGAGAATCAAACCATGTACTTTCTATTTGTGAGGTAAACACCTTGGCCATTATGCCAAACCCCCAATCTTGCAGAGAATTCAATTGTTACCTAGTGCTTCACTCAGAGAGTCAAAGGAAAGCATTTACATATTCCTTCATTACATAACATTGCCAAAAAAAAAAAAACAGCTATGGCATTTCAAGTCAATAAATTTGGCCTCTTCCTTAATACTGGCTAAGATCAACATCAGAATCCTGCATTCAAAGCTTTCTTAATTGCATTCTTTAGTGAGGATTGACTAAGTATCACTTTAAATTATTAGGAATTATACAAAGAGTTTTTTCAACATTAGAAGAAATTCCTTGAGCACCAGGCTATAATCCAAGATCAATCAGGTTATCATGTTTTTTTTGTCCTTGTGGCCAAACCACACCAACCGTGGGTAAATCCAGCATTACCCACCCTCAGCCATGAGTTATTGCTATATCTCTCATCCTTCCCTCAGTCTCCTCTGCATTAGTCTCATAAAATATTATGATCTGTTTTATTTAGTGTGATTGGTCTCCAATTTTTTATTTCATTCTTCTCCTCTTTCTTCAATGTAAATTTTAATATCCTGATTCCTACTGCATAACTCTTCCTAAACAAGCCCTTCCTTCAACCATTCATTCATTCATTATATTTTACAAAATACTGTCTTGCCAATACTGTCATTTCATTTGCATCCCTTACCTTATACCATATGGGCCTGATACTGAATCAGCATTTACTTTCCCAAGTACTTCATCCAATTCACCAATAAAAAATTATTTTTCAAATTCTTTCTTAGTTTGTTCTGTTTTTCTTTTTTTATATTTTCCATTCTCTCTAATTTCCTTCTTCAGATTTCCCACTGGCTAAAACTACAGAAAATATTAGTATCAATCCTTTCTCCTTCTCTGTCGCCTTTTTCACCTTTATATTGTTTCATCTTCAATTAGTTTGCTCTTCTTCAAGTAAGTTTTCTTCCCTTTCTTCATCTTTTTTTCCGTATATACTCTTACTTGACAGTCCAGTCAAAAATGTCCCTTTTCTTTACACAACATGCATTCAGGCACACACCTTCTTGTTTTATATCCTTTCTCCCCACACTATTTACATTGTTACAGTTATTAATTTAGTAAGAAAAATCTCCACAAATCAAACATGATTTAGGCTGGCCACCATATCGTAATGTCCCTCAATGACCAGCCACAAACATAATAGTAGGCAAGTGTTTCACCATGTTTTTTTTTACATTTGCAACAGCTTCCAAATTCCATCCTCCATTCCATAAGTTTCTTTCATCTCTAACTTTCATAACATTATCGATAGTTTTACTCAAACCCAGCATGCATTTTTTAACATCATCTAATTCCAGGTCATCAGTTTTAAACTACAAAGTAGCATTTTTTCCATTTAAATCACTAACAAAAAATGAATAATTGTTCCATGGATGTATACCCTTCTTTCTGTTACACAGTTCCATAAATTTCATCATCAGTCCATCCATCCATCCATCCATCCATAGTGACAATCATCTGTAGCCAAGGTTTATACTGACAGGTGGTTAGCCCTGCCACAGCTGACATCATATTCATGTCATATCATATCATGTCATGTCATACATCATATCAAATCATATCATATCATATCATGTTCATCATCAGTCCCTCGGTTTCAAGTGTTAAGTCACAAAACGTCTCTCCCAATGTATATAAAAGACCAAACTTCTTACACTTTTAAAACCAGAACAGCTACCAAATTGTCCCATATATAATATCTGTCTAGTACAGTGCCTTTTTTGTTCTTTTTCTCTCAGCTAGTCTTGTCTTCTTTCTAAAAACAGTTTTACTTACAGTTTGTTGCTTATCTCCTTTGTTGCTTGTTTTCACTGTTGCATATGTTTTAGTTACTGCATTATCTGCTGCCTCAAAATCCTGATGCCAGTTATGTTATCTGCATGACTTCAACAATGTTGCTTATTTCCTTCCATACCTCTCAACCTCATACAGCAAAAATCTGGACAAAGCCATGAATAAAAGTGGGACAGAGACCCCAAAATAGGGACAATTTTTAAATATTGCTCTTACAAACTTAAAAATTTGATAGAATAACAGGCTTTGCATTAGCATGAATTTTCTGAAGGATATAAATTCTGAAACTCAAATGTCTGTCATTATTTTCTAATTTCAGTCTTTAATGATTTGCTACTAATTTGTCAGAAAACCACAATTTTATGAACAAAGGACCAAAAATATGAGGTGAAAATCTGTACAGTTGAGAGGTATGCTTCCTTCTCCGTGGAGACAGCTAAACAGTGCTCATGTTCTGGTTTTCAGAGTGTACAGATTTTTGCATGATATTTTTGGTCTGTTCCTCATAACATTTGTGGTTTGTGACAAATGTATGAATATTTAATTCACTAAGTAATGATAGACATTTGATTGTTAGACTTTATATCATTCAGAAAAGGCATTGTAACACAAAACATTATTTAGCAACTTTCTAAGTTTATAAGAGCAATATTTAAAATTTGTCCTGATTTTTGAGCCTTTCCCCATTATTTTAGGCTTTGTCCAGACTTTTTTGTGCTAAGACATTTAGAGCCATACTGTTCATTTATAATATCCTTCAACTAGGAATCTTTGTTTACATTTTAAAACTGCATATCAAATACATTTTCTCTCAAGTTTCACTTTACACCTCCAAATTCTCTATAGCTTTTTTCTTCCCCTCCATGCTACTGCTTCCCTTAGACCACTTTGTTGCTGCTGTTCGAACCATCCATCACCATCTAGCAGCTACAAGGAGTAGAGGTCCTTTATTTATATACAAAAACAACTTTTATTTACAAAATATTTACAAATGTACAAATATATTGATATACAAATATTTTACATGTATTCATAATTTCCTTTACAGTCATACTAAGTTTTCACCCATATTAGACCCCTCGCTCCTTTTTCCATAACCACTATCTAATTTTACTTAATATTGTTGCTAAAATCCATTTAACATTAAACATAATTTAATTTATTCTTTCCTTCCACATAAGCAATATAACATAAAATAACGTTTTATCTGTTCTTTTAATTTATTCTCTATTTCTGTTCTTATAATCTCCATATTTAATCATATCCATGTTTATTTTATCCACTTCTTTTATATCTTCAAAAAATCTCTTTACATAGTTTTCCTCATAACTTTTTTTACTCTCTCAATTTCAAAAACACATGTTCCGTAGCTGCTTCTTCTTGACAGCACAAACATATCATATCACTTTTCTGTTTATATGACATATTTCCTTTTACTGGCAATTTATCTATTACCAGTCTCCACAAAAAATCTTGACATTCTACTTTCTAATTACACAATTTGCTTCACATTTTGATAGCTTTAATTTTTTTCATATGTTAGATTTTCCCATGGTTTTATGTATTAATGTGTTATCATTGCATTATTGTACTATACTTTTTATCTTTCTCTGTGTCATCAGTTTTTATTTTCCATAAACATATTTTTCTTTGTAACATTTCATTTCTTCACATATGCACTCATTTTCTCTTTTACTCTTTTTTACCATACCACAAAATTTATCAAACTTAAATGTATGCAAGTTTACTACTAATCTCTCATCTTTTTCATTTTTAACACTTTGTAGAAATACATTGAAGACGTGTATACCACTGGGTTAATTAACCCTAAACCTCCTTCTTTTTACTTCTTTTTTTACTGGGTCTAATCTAGAACCCATATAAATGAAAACATTATCTACAATAATTTGTTTTCATATACTGTTGGCAACATAAATATACTTACTAAGTGTGCAATTTTCCCATCAGTACTGAATTTATCAAGTAAGCTTTTCTCTGGGTGATGTTTTATATCTTCTCCAGAAAAAAGATTTGTTTTATTTCTTTTATTATTTTTCCCATCGAATTCTACTTAGATGTTTATTCCCAAATTTTATACCCAACACAGAAATTGTATTCATTGTAAAATATATACCCTCGTATTTTACTACATCACCTAAACCTCTACTTTTTGCTTTATTTAAAGCTACCTCATCACCTCTAGTCATTAATTTGTGCAAAGTATTACTTCCTTGAACTAAATTTTGTTTTTTATAATTTTATAATGTCATCTGCATGTGTTAACAGAACTGGAATTCTTAACCCTTCAGGTGTTATATAGCCCACCTCCTTCATTTTTTAATTTATTTCATATACTATTATATAATGTACACAGTATACAACTCATTGGCCATCCCTGTCTTCTACCAGTATTCATATGTACCTTTTGTCTTAACCAACCATTTACAAGTATTTTTGCTTTATTATTACTATACTCTGACAGATATAATTTCCTAATGTTCTCACTTATATTATATTCTTTCATTATTACTAATAAGATTTCATGTCCAGTTGTGTCAAATGCCTTATTAAGGTCTCCTATCATGATTTTGGCTTCATGTTTCCTATTCATACTATCATGCTGAGGAGGGATGCTGAGTATGTTAAGAAAAAGATGCTAAGGATGAAACTACCAGGTAACAGGAAAAGAGGAAGGCCTAAGATAAGGTTTATGGATGTGGTGAGAGAGGACATGCAGGTGGTTGGTGTGGCAGAGCAAGATGCAGGGGACAGGAGGAAATGGAAACAGATGATCCACTGTGGCGACCCCTAACGGGAACAGCTGAAAGAAGATGATGATTGGTATGTGAGTTACTTCAAGATTGTGCAAGTTTAATTTTAACAGTTTATCAAGGCTCATTAGCTCTTGTGAAGGTTCTTACTGGTTTATTCTCATATTTTTGTTTGTATAGAGAGGTATATTAGTGGTGTCCATTGTGATTAGTTTTGATTGCTTTTATGTATTTAAATTTATTAACCAAGGTCACTCATCCAGCACAAAAAGGAAAATTGGATATCCTTAAAATGACTCCAAAGGGCAGCTAGCATTGTACTTACCTATGAACCTACAGGTATTCTGTTGTTCCCCAATGGAAATTAAAAAATGGGTTTACAAGAGAAAACTGAGTTACACAACTGAAAAAGAGGACACTCAAGTTAATGTATTGGGAGTAATTGCTTTGTGTACTTGTGAGCAGATAAAGCATAGGTTTAGTCAAAATAAAGTCTTAAATTAGAGTGTAAAGGTTTGTTGAAGAGAGCTCTCCACATTGTTCTCACAGACTTATTGGTGATACTCTTCCAGCTTTAGTATCACCTTTTCTGGTGTCAAGTAGGGATTCACCAGTCGATAAAGGATTAAGTAAAAGAGGTTTGTAAAGTATAGAAAGTACCAAAAAAGTACTAAAAGTAGTAAAAATTTGACCAATAGGATATGTATATTAGAAGAATAATTTCATCATGAAAGTATGCCACTAAAGCAATAAATTTTAGAATTTAATTATTTATATAAATATTTTCCTTTGGTTAGATGATGAAGAATGCACTCACAAGCAAATCCAGGAGACTGGAGGTAATATTCAGGACTTGGGGAGTTTTGCACATGTACTAGCTTGGCTGACTTTAAAGATGTATCAAATTGCTTCATGAAGGAGGTGCCACATAAACTGTTGTTACTTGCAAAACCACTTTTGCTTTTGGGTTATTGTAAAACATTTGGATTAATAGGGTAAGAGAAGGAATATCTTAGCTTATTGATTACTGTAACAAAAATGCAATACCTAAGAAATATAAATCTAAGTTTGCACCTACAGTATGAGGATATGACTGAAGTTATGGATAAAGTTTATTTAATAGGTAGGTGAACTGGGCTACTAGAACTCTTTTTCAGTTATGTTCTAGTTACAATAATGCAGAAATAATACATAAAGGAGTGCAGAAAGTAGGACACTGTAAGAAATTTGACAAACAAGTGGTTATAAGCATCAAGGATAGCCATGGACTTATATAAGATGTAAGATATATGCACAGCGTACAACTACTATACAGTGGACACAGAAGCAACTATACAAAATATTTACAGTAAAAGATCTTCTAATGCGAGCATAATTATTTACAGTATTGAAGTCTAGTAATGCAGAATGCTGAAGCTAATGCTTTAGTGATGTAAAGTAGATGTATTTATTATTTATTTATTTGACATTTTTGACCAGGTTAGGGTCAAAGCCCTTTTTTAGCAGAGGTCTGAAGAGAAAAACTACACAAGTAATTCCAAATGGGTCCAATTCTGAATCTCAAAATGGTGAAATGTCGAATTTCAGTATTTCGAGGCCAGAATGTTGAAAGTTCACAAACACAAAAATATGCAATAATTAAACAATGAAACATCGTAAATTATAAACACAAATAAAAAGCCAACCCCCCCCAAAAAACCCCAAAACACTAACAAACTAAAAACGAATGACACAACCATATGTTTTTTCAGGGGGGCAAGCCCCCCTGCACCTCCACACCCCTGCTACTTATATATATATATATATATATATATATATATATATATATATATATACCAAATCTAGTACATACAATACACTAACTCAAAATAAACCCACAATCTACTTTTACATTCCCTACACCCCATTGCACACTGTCATACTTACACTCACTAATAACAAACACACACTGTAGATGTAGAAAAATCACCACTTTCAACACTAACACACACACACACACACACACACACACACACACACACACACACACACACTCTCACCTACCTACCCCAACTTACTCCTAAAACTCCCCAAAAAAATTAAAACATAACAAATTTCTATCCAAAACCCTTAAAAAGTAAACACCTACCTGAATCTCCATACATAAACATAAACATACATCGGTCGCAATTTAAAAATCCCAGACCACATTGCCCTTAAAGAGACAGTAAACAATAAAGTACAAACAGCACCACACGTACCACTGATTCGGGAAACTTAGATTTGTTAAAGTGCAGTATCGAATAACTGCACTTTCGACCTTCTGGTGTCGAAATACTGAAATTTAACATTTCAGTATTTCCAGATTCAGAAGTGGATCCTTACAAACATATATAGTAGTAAATATAGTGATACATTAAGATTTAAAAAGCTAAAAGTACATCATGATGTTCATTATTTACATATAAAAATGATATACAAATATAACTCTCTGAATCAAATAGTATAGATGATAAGGATGAAATTATCATGTATTAAGAGAAAAAAGAAAGAAAAATACATCAACACACTGAATACTTCCGGCCATAAAATGAATTCAGCCATTTATATTTTTCAGCTAGAGGCTAGAAAGAATGTTTAGGTGATGTCATTTTAATTGAAGTGCAAGGCAGATTTTTGAGAAGTAAAGTTAGGTAACAGGTCCAACGAATTTGCAGTCAGATGTCTGTGACAGCTAGGATCTGTCACTTGAAGAGACTGGAGTTAGAGTGGAGAAAAGTTTGTTATTTGCTAAAAAATGTTCATTGACTACATTTGCGATGGAGCAGCTGACAAAGAATGTCTGTAAAGACACAAGATAAATAAGTAATTCATTAATGGCAATTTCTTCTTCATATTTCTTAGTTTTTAATATATTCTGCACAATGAAGTAGAGTTACATGGTTGATGAACAAGCAGTTATGGCTGATTTTTAAACAGAATTATAAATATAATTCACATTCTGATTTTTTTTAATATACAAATATTTTTTCATAAGATATGTAAAGATATAAAATGTTTAAATCTTCATGTTGTGTCACATGTATTTGTTCATTGTAATCCAACTTTGATTTTTTTATGCATGTTGATGTTTGCATAATATTTAGATGATTGTTATGCATGTTAATGATTTAAGAGAAGGCTGTGTAGGCTTTTTGTAAGACTGCACCTGGCCATTCTAAAAAACTATTTCAGATTATAATCATACCTCTCAACCTCTTAGAGAAAGAAATCTGGACAAAGCCATAAATAAAAGTGGGACAAATGACCAAAAATAGGGACAATTTTTAAATATTGCTCTTACAAACTTAGACAGTTGATAGAGTAACAGGTTTTGCATTAGCATAAATTTTCTGAAGGATATGAAAGCTGAAACTCAAATGTCTGTCATTATTTTCTAACTTCAATCTTTAATGATTTGCCACTAATTTACCAGAAAAACACAATTTTATGAAAAACAGTACAAAAATATGAGGCAAAAATCTGGGCATTCTGCAAAAATCTGAACAGTTGAGAGGTATGATTATAATATGTATACATTTATTGCCATGATAGAAAGTAGGGCAGTATTTTTGTATTATTGAATATGAGTGTCTGTTATTGATTTAGCTTATATGTAAATGAATATAGTTTGTTTTTAGCTATCTTTGTGACTGTAAGGCAGGCAGCCTAATAAGACAAGGCAAGGTGAGGTAGTATAACCTGGGGAGTGAGATGCCATAAGAGGAAAAAGCTAGAATGAGAAGTAAATTAAACTAAGAAGACAGGAGGCATAGTACTGAAGGACTCGTCTGAAGTGTTAAGTGAGTAAAAGAAAGAAAAGGGGTTAGAAGAATCAGGCTATAAAGTTTTCAGCTAAAACCTTGTTTCCTAAATAAAAAATAATAGATGAAAACAGGCAAAAAGTCTGATCCGAAAGATTGCTTTTTGTAGAGATGGAGACCTTCCTTGCAAAAATCTGTACCCTAAGCCCCCCCCCCCAATTACTGATTAAAATCAGTTCTGTAGCAGGTACCCATGTCCTCTTGAGATGTTTCTTTAGATTATTTGCCATTTTTTGATACTTCTGGCCAGCATCACTGTGGCTGTGTGAATAATGAAGGGAAATCCACTTGCCTGTCCTGGTGCTGGAGTTTGAGCATGTGTCCTGAGATGAGTATGCCATCTACCCTCTCTGGCATAGACAAGAGATTAACCTTCGCTGCAACAGAATGAAAAGTCCACCAGAAGACAGTCAGTAAATGCCCTCCACTACAGAGACTAGAAACAAATATCTGGCACCAAAAAGACATGAGCCTGAGGTATTTAGAAGCTACTAATGCTTTACAGTCCAATGCAACATATGCATCATCAGGTGTACAAACAGTCCCTTGAAAACTGTGACAGCCCTCGCACCCAAAACATGAAGGACAATTCAAGCTTAGACCTTGAAACGTTTCCTCTCGTAGATGGCAAGCCGTGCCCTTCTAGGCTTTCCTTAAGGTCTTTATTATTTGACACACACTGAACAGCATCTCCAAGGTTGTAAAATGGTCTTTGAAAGACAAACCAGAGAAAACTTCTTGCAGTTCATTTTCACACCTAATAAATGGGGTCATGAGATTGCAGTATGGATGTTTCCAGGGAGTTTATGGACATTTCTATCAGGAATCTGTCAATAAGATAGAGCAACACCAGGAAATCCTTCCCTTACAAGGGTTCAGCCATCATATCCAACACATTAGTGAAGTCTCTGGATGCTGGTGACAGTTTGTATGAGAGGTATTACATAGCCAAAGCAAATCTTATGAAATATCTTATGTGGACTGCAGAATCTGATGTACAAAAGATATCTATTGTGTCACGCAACACCATTCAAACTCCCTGTGGGAGCAAAAGCATTATGCCCCTGAAGTGTGCCCATGAAAGCTGTAAGCATTTAACATGCTTTTCAAGCTATTGAGATCCAGAATGGTATGGAAACTGTTCATCCACATCAGAAATGGGAGGAGGAGTGAAACACCCAAAACTCCTCCAAAACTGGGGTACCCCAAAGACCTATTTGTGCATTAGACTCTGGCCTTCTCTCAAGAGTTCTCCTGACAAGGACTGATCCACCAGAAGAGCTTCATCTGAAGAAAGATTTATAATTTTGATAATATAATAATAATAACCAAGAAAGCCATGTTTACACTCTACTGATCCCTTGTTCTAGTTCTTCATGCTGTGGTTAGCATACAGAACCAACCCCCCTGCCCACAAGCATTCACATGCTAGAGTCAAGAATGAAGCAAACTTACTTTCAGGGAACGTCTTGGGAGATTCTTCTATTAATAAATGTGTCAAGACAGTATGATGCTTAAGGGACTTCCTAAGTCAGCAAGGAGGCGTTGTCCTCTTTAGAAGCTGGCCACATCTAGAGGAATAAGTAGTATAAAGGCCATCCATGGAGATGGTGGCCTGTTTCTTCATCACACAGTCACTGACCAGATCATGGACATACTATGAATTAAAAACATTTCCCCCAAAAAATGGGCATGAATTTCTCCTCCTTCTGGAAAGGTAGCCTGATCCATGCCATTCTTCATAGGCACATGTCCAAGACATTATAGCCTTAGTCAAAGCATTAGCACAGTCAAAACGACAGGGAAATACATAGTGTTCTACAACTGAAATTCCACAGCTTGAACCCTAGATAGAATCTCAAGAAGAACTTTATTGAGCCCATGCTCAGAGCGAGTCTCAAACATTATCAAAGAATTTCTAAAAAATGGACCTAGAATTGGGACAAGTAAGATGAATACTTAAGGGCATGAAGTACTGTCATAGTGAGAAATACACTTTTGACACACCTGCCCAATGAACTTAACTCCTTGTTCACTGGTAAAGTGGCAAAATAATGCGGTCTCTGAGACATATGCTGAACTGAAGAAATCACAAAGGAATCATAGGTTCATAGGTTAGTACTAAGCTAACTGCCCTTGTGAGGAATTTTAAGCCTAGCCAATTATCCCTTGTGAGACTCAAACCCTGCACCTTGTGTTTGTAAGGCAAACACCTTATCCATTAAGCCACCCTCCCAACCTCCCACAATTAGCACTGTGATCCTTGGTTAGTTGCTCTACCCACACAGGTTGTGGATTATAGATAGCATTGACCTTCTTTGTGGCTAAAGAAGCAACAGGGGGTTGCATCCAAGCTGCTTTGATTGGATCCTAAATGACTGATTTAAGGGACAGATAACATAGGTCTTCTTATTCTTCTTCACAAGAAATTGCACTAAATAATCCCTGTGGGAAGGGATGGAACTTGAGGTCAGTCCAGGTTGTTCCTCAAAAGCCTGAGAACATATTCAGAGGGAAACAGTACTTGATTATGCAGTAGCAAAAAGCAGTGCAAATTGGAGGGGGCCTGCAGTGGGTCTTGCATGGACTTCAAACCAAACTCCTTAATGGTGTACTCTCACATCTGTGACCCCATTTTGCTCCTTTAAGAAACATGCCCTGTAGCAGAACAGCCTACTGGAACCACCTGGAATGGCCCACTAAAGCATGGGGGGGGTCTCTCTGTTAGGAGAGTTGATCTAAAGTACCACTGATTCATGACTAACTAAAGAAACCAATTCCCAGGATCGTGCTGGCCAGCCCTGTTCCCTAGCCAGTTAGCAAGTGTAACGGCTGTGCAAGAACATGGAAGAGGCCCATACTTCCCAACCTCCTCTTGCAAAAAATCTGGACAAAGCCAACAATAATGAGGGTACAAAGGCCCAAAATCTGTGAAAGATTCTAAATCTTGCTCTTAGAAAACTAATAGAATGACAAGTTTTGCATCAACATGCATTCTCTGAGGGATATGAAGTCTGTCACTCAAATGTTTGTCATTATTTAGTGACTTAAGTCCTTGATTTATCAGAAAACGTCATATTTTAGGAGAGCACACTAAAGATACAGGGTAAAAATTTGGACATGCTGTGAAATTCTAAGTAGTTAAAAGGTATGGATAAATCCCCAGGGTGGATACTGAGGGTGTGCTTCTATAAATCCCTTCATCCTCAACCAAAGCAAGAATTCATTCATTTAGACTTGAGCACTTACTAGCTGAGGGGGGAGTTCCTCCCTTACATAGTTCACGGGTCTGGCTGAATACTAAGCTTACTTCATCAAGGGTCAGGCCTAAATCTGTTCTCCAAGTATTCATCCTTGTAGAGAAACTCACTTAAGCCTAGGGTTGTGAAAAAACTCTGCTAGCATTTTCTTGGCTGTAATGTAGCCCAACAACTTTTCCCTTCTTTACTTTTAAGTACCTACATTGAAAGTCCGATACGTGTAACTATTGTCATTCTCCAAAGCAGTACAAGCAGTGCTTAAGACATGTCAATCAAGACCTTTCCAACAAAAGCAGGGAACAAGGTCTGAACTGTGCTGAAATTAAAAAAAAGAGGACCTACAACTGATGGGCTGTACACATGTTCATAGGTTCAAAGGTAGGTACTAGGCTATTAGTCCTAGGGCCTATATAAGCCTAGCCAAATGGTACCCTGGCTTTCACCACCCAAGAAAATGATTTTCTTGTGCCCCTGTCGAGCAGAGCCACAGAAGTGATCTACCGGGTGAATTTCCTATCTCCCATCCAATCATCAAGATTTTTCTTGAAGAGTGCTAATGAGGAGCTTTGTTTGATATAGATAAGTAGTTTGTTCCAGAGTATGGGAAGTCTCTGGGACAGGAATCTATTCCTCCAGCATGTTCTGTTTATTGTGGTGACAAGGTCTAGGTCTCTAGAGTGTGTAGCTCGGAGGGATTGGGATTTATTTAAGTGGAGCATGTCCAACAGCTATTGGTTTGACATAGCTTTGTATGTTAGGCAGAAATTGCCTCTGAGTAGGTGATACGCGACGGCATAGCCGGCCTTAGGCATAGGCCAACTACGCGGCCGCCTAGGGCGCCGCTCTGACAGGGGTAGTTTTCCAATATTTATTTGCTGTAAGAAGACCAGGATGGGGGCACTGAGTGGTGTGGTTTGGGGCGCCGTATAACCCTTTTGCCTAGGGCACCAGTTGACCTAAGGCCGCTCCTGTGCGATGGAGTAAGGTGGGAGTTTTTTGAGATGGTCTGCATAGGGCATCTGTTTGAGGCCTGTAATCCTCTTTGTGAGGAATTACTGCAGCCTTTCCAGTTGTTGTAGATGTCTTGTGAGGTACATACCCAAAGGAGCGTTGTACTCTACAATGGGTCTAATGAGTGATGAGCAGAGTGGAACAATGACCTCTTTTTTTCCTGGATGAAAAACCTTTTGTTATGAGGTGTGCCATGTAGAAGGATTTCCGGACTACTATGGCGATGTGATTATCAAAGGAGAGACTACTCTCCACCTGTGTCTCAAGGTCTCTTATCACACTTTCAGTGTTATGTAGATTACCGCCTATGTGGTAGTTCATGGGTACAAAGTTTTTACCAAAAGGGATGACAATGCACTTTTTAGCATTGAGCTTGAGGCCATGACTTTGACACCAGGCATCTGTCTCAGTGAGGCACTTTTGTAGGATGTCCACATCGTTAGGAGTTTTGACTATGGCTCCTAGTTTGCAATCATCTGCAAACTTTGCTAGCCAAAGACCTTCTGTGTTAGCCTGTACTTCAGAGAAGTAGATACAAAACAGGAGAGGACTCATGACTGAACTCTGTGGTGCTCCACTTGTCACTGGTCTGAAATTGGATTTAGAGTCTGCTACTTTCACAGTGTGGGTTCTATCAGTGAGCCAGTTGGCAACCCATCTTGTGACATAGGGATTTATACTGAGTTTAGTGAGTTTATCTATAATTCCAGAGTGGGGGATGGTGTCAAACGCCTTGGCAAGATCTAGATAGGCTGCATGAACCACCTTACCCTCATCTACGGCTTTGGTGACCTCTTCAAAGAAGTCTATCAGGTTTAGGAGACATGATCTGCCTTTTACAAACCCGAACTGGGTAGGGTTCAGAGTTTGGAGATTACCAATGTCATTGCTTATAAGTTCCATGATGATACATTCCATAGCCTTGCAGCCCAGACTCGTAAGGCTAATGGGGCGATAGTTCCCAGGGTCCATGGTGGCTCCTCCTTTGTGGAGTGAGATAACCATTGCTGTGCACCATTCAGTGGACACAAAGCCTGAGGTGAGGCTATGATTGAAGATAGTACTTAGGTGGGGTGCCAGTTCGTTCTGTTGTTCATGTAGAACACAGCCTGGGATGTTGTCAGGTCTCATGGATGCTGTGTTCTTGGCTTTGGAGAGTGTGTTTTATACCTGTGCAGCCGTGATTACAGGAACTTTGCATTCTTCCGGTATAGAGATGGGCCCTTTAGGGGGTGAGAGAGGGGTAAAGTTAGCACTGAACCTATCTGCCAGGATGTTGGCAATGTGTGCTTATGCAGTCATAGATTCACATTACAGCATGCATCAGTATGGCTGAATGGACATTCCTGAATATGGGATTTTGTAGTCAAAAAAGTGGTGAATTTCAAATGAGGGAAAATATATATGCATGCAAGCAAGGATCTATCAAAGTATGTATGAGATTGTAAAGGCAAAGAGGGACTTCCTGTCTCCATTACTTTGCCCAGTAGCATACCTATTCAATAAGCTCCAGATTGTTCTTAACAGGCAGGTTATTCACCTTATGAATTACCCCCCATTATGACATTTAAAGCATTTAATGAATTCATAGATTTTTACATGCAGTGGTCATGTTTATTGAGAGCATCGGATGCAGGAAACAGCTGTGAGCAACTACAATAGACCCTGTATAGTTGGCACAGAGGAACAAGTGTAGATGCACGTACATTGTTACACAGACTGTTGATGTGCAGAGAATGAATGTGTAAGTGTCTGATATTCATTTGTGCTTACTGCACAGCAGGACTCCTGCAATAAGGCCACAACTGGAGGTCAGTAAAGAAGGCATACACCTGATGTGACAGCAGATACAGAACATAGTGTGTAAGTGTCTGGTACTCATTTGTGCTTACTGCACAGCAGGACTCCTGCAATAAGGCCACAACTGGAGGTGAGTAAAGAAGGCATACACCTGATGTGACACCAGATACAGAACATAGTGTGTAAGTGTCTGGTACTCATTTGTGCTTACTGCACAGCAGGACTCCTGCAATAAGGCCACAACTGGAGGTGAGTAAAGAAGGCATACACCTGATCTGACACCAGATACAGAACATAGTGTGTAAGTGTCTGGTACTCATTTGTGCTTACTGCACAGCAGGACTCCTGCAATAAGGCCACAACTGGAGGTGAGTAAAAAGGCATACACCTGATCTGACACCAGATACAGAACATAGTGTGTAAGTGTCTGGTACTCATTTGTGCTTACTGCACAGCAGGACTCCTGCAATAAGGCCACAACTGGAGGTGAGTAAAGAAGGCGTACACCTGATCTGACAGCAGATACAGAACATAGTATGCATGAGATAGACTAGAGGAGAGCAGGAGGAATCACATGCTCAGCACCAGTGTGGCACAAGATGTCAGCTACAAAATAAGCTGTAGAAGGCACTGCAGTGAGCTAGCTGACATGAACTGTGCCCATGGCAACACTATAGTAACCAGTATGATGTTAGATGTATGATTTAAGAAAGGAGTGTTAACAAGCAGGGTGTAACCAGCTGACAGGTGAGCTGTGTCCATAGCACACTACAGTACCACGTATAATGTTAGATGTATGATGGAAGAAGGGTGTATTAACAAGCAGGGTGTAATCAGCTGACATGTAAACTGTGTCCATAGCAACACTACAGTACCATGTATAATGTTAGATGTATGATGGAAGAAGGGTGCATTAACAAGAAGGGTGTAACCAGCTGACATGTGAACTGTGTCCATAGCAATGCTACAGTAACTAGCATAATATTGGACTGTATGAGGTAAGAAGAGTACATTAACAAGCAGGTTATAATCAGCTGGCATGTGAACTCTTTCCATAGTAACAATATAGTAACAAGTATAATGTTAGCTGTAAGATGGAAGAATGGTACATTAACAAGGATCAGCTGACATGTGAACTGTGTCATAGTAACACGATAGTAACAAGCATAATATTGGGCTCTGTGGTGGAAGAAGGGTGCATTAACAAGCAGGCTGTAACCAGCTGGTATGTGAACTGTTTCCATGACAACACTACAGTTTGTTTGTGTCTTTCAGCTTTTCCTGGTTAGGGGTCGCCACAGTGGAACTCCGGTCCACTAATGATTGGTAGTTGATTTTTACGTGCCGAGTTAGCAGCCCTGATGCACAACCTTCAACGAAGGTATGCCCATTCACGCATGTCTCCATACAGAAGACGCTCTAGCTGAGAATCGAACCGGACAGCGTCTTACTGTGAGGCGACAATGCTACCGCAGCACCACCACTACAGTACCAAGTATAATGTTAGCTGTGAGATGAAAGAAGGCTACAGTAACAAGGTTGTAACCAGCTAATATGTGAAGTGTGTCATAGTAACACAATAGTAACAAGTATAATGTTGGGCTCTGTTAAAGAAGAAGGGTGCATTAAGAGGGTTGTAACCAGCTGACATGTGAACTGTGTCATAATAACACAATAGTAACAAGTATAATGCTGGACTCTATGACAGTAGAAGGGTGCATTAACAAGCAGGGTGCAACCAGTTGACCTGTGAACTGTTTACATAGTAACACTGTAGTAACAAGTATAACATTAGCAGTATGATGGAAGACGGGTGCATTAACAAGCAGGGTGTAACCAGCTGGCATGTGAACTGTTTCCATGGCAAGTATAAGGTTAGATGCTTGATGTAGGAAGGGAAAATTAACAAGCCAGGTGTAACCAGCTGGCATGTGAAACTGTTTCCATAGTAACACTATAGTAACAAATATGATGTTAGCTGTATGATGGAAGAAGGGTACATTAACAAGCAAGGTGTAATCAGCTGGCATGTGAGCTGTCTCCATAGTAACAGTGTAGTAATAAGTATAATGCCTTACTGTTTAATGGATAAAGGGTGCATTAACAAGAAGAGTGTAAGCAGGCAGACCAGGCAAGTAGTTTGCGGTTATATACAAGTCATATGCCCTAACAGTGGCTCTTCCATTTTTCACAGTAGTGTTGAAGGTGATATATAGGGTTAGGACAGTTTACATTCATGTGTGGTGACTAATGAAAGGCAAAGAAAACAAAAAAAAAACTATCAGAAAGAGGTCAAGAAGTCTGCCATAGACAGTTTACATTCATGTGTGGTGACTAATGAAAGGCAAAGAAAACAAAAAAAAACTATCAGAAAGAGGTCAAGAAGTCTGCCATATTGCTACTACCTGCAGCTCATGCGGTTGTGGTGTGATCTCATTGCCCATGTGGAATATGGTCCAGTTACATGTAATGGTAGCATTCCATGGTGGTGTGTGCTCCAGTTTATTGTAATGGTAGTATTCCGTGGTGGCATGTGCTCCAGTCACATGTAATTGTAGCATTCCATTGGTAGTAACTTGATTAAAGTGTAGCTATCATTCTAAGTCTTTTGGATTAAGCACTTGGGTTTCAGACCAGTTGTTTTACATTAGGAAGGTTTGTGGCCTGCACTGTGGTGGCAAGACAGGTAGCTTACATCCTTCTAAGTTGGGAACTGCTGATTGAGGGCTCAGTGTCTGTTATTCTAAAAGTGTATTAGTTCTGGTTTAAGCACTTGGGCTTCAGGCCAGTTATTTTACATTAAGAAGGTTCATGGTCTGCACTCTTGTGGGAAGAGAGGCTGGACTCTGCCCTTCTGAGCTGGGAATTTCTGGTTAAAGGCTTATAATGCCTGCATATTTGAACTGTTTCTTACTGAAATTGGTACACCTTGTTTGCTGTAGCATAGACTAGATCCAGGCCTACAGAATCTAGCTTTGTTTGTATGCTTGTTGTTTGTTTGTTTGTTATTTCCCTGAAACGCTAATTCTACCTAAAACGCGGCTTTTCAGCACTTCTGTGGATCCCTAGTGATATCTGCATTGCTTACTGTACTTATTTCCTTGTTTCACCTGAAAGAAAGTTACTGTTTGTCGTTTTTGCATTTAAGTTATCTGTAACACATTGCATTTAAGTTACCTGGCACTTGCTCACTAAAGCAATTATATAAGTCAGCACTAAAAAATTAAAAGCACTACACCCTCACAGACTCCCCTTGAGTACCTTGTTCCCCATTGGCCCTTTTTTTCAATTATAAAGGAATTTCCAGTACTATTCTAGCATGTCCAAAGGTCAATTGTCAATCTCCTCTCCGGTCCAGCTGGTGAATCTGGGAATCTTGAGGCAATGTTACAACTGCCTCATGTACACAGACAACCCTCTCCTCCTCCCAACAAATTCTAACACATGTGAGAGATGCAACCATATAGCCAAACTGGAGGCTAAGCTTTCTCAACTCAGTACTGGCATAACCAGTCAGGAGGAGAAGGAAACCACACTCACTATGATTCCAGTCTCACATAGACCTACCACGACAGCAAACCAAACACATAAACAAAAAAACATACTCGGAGGCTCTAAATAAAAATCTGCCTAAGCAGCAGAGACCTCCAAAGCAGACATCCAAGCAACCGCTACCCCAAAACAAAACACGTGCAACACATAGCTCACAAAGCCAGTGTGCCGAACAGTCACAGCCCTTAAGTCTAAACAACACACCTGATACACTTGTAATAGGTGACTCTATCGTCAGGCACACTGACGTCCCGCTCACCAGGCTGAACAAGGAGAAGGTCACGGTGAGCTGCCTGTCGGGCGCTAGGATCCGCCACATAACACAAGCACTCAGGTCACTCCAAGGCAAGTACAAATATGACTCGGTCATTGTCCATGCTGGTGTGAATGACCTGAGACGTACCTCCCTGGACTACATGAAAAGAGACATAGAGGATCTCTCTGAGCATGTAGCCCAGGCCGGTATGACCCTGACCTTGAGTAGCATCTTACCCTCACCAAGAATGATGCCACAATATGAAGACAAGATGATCAATTTCAACAATTGGCTTAAGTATTGGTGTCATTCAAAGGGGATCCAATGCCTGTCAGCCTGGGATGACATGCTCGACAAGCCACGATGCTTCGCTAGGGATGGCTTGCACCTGTCACCCCTGGGCTTTCAGATATTGGCAAAGGCTCTTGCTTCCCCCATAGTGCCTTTTTTAGGCAAGGCTCAAAAGACAAACCTACCTCCACAGGTATCACAAGGGATAAGAAACTAAGAGTAATGCTACTCAACGCCAGAAGTCTAAACCTCAAGATGCATGCACTCGAAACTCTCCTTAGCATGGAGAACATCGATATCCATGCAGTAACAGAAATCTGGTTCAAGGCTCCCGAGAGCACCCCAGCACTACCAGGTTATACCTCATACCATGCTTTTTGGCCCCAAAACTTGGACCAAACCACAAAAGGAGGGGGAGTATCAATATTCGTCAAAGATACCCACACCTCCAGGTTGGTGGCACAGCACGAAGCATCAGAGACTATCCATGTGCAACTAACAGTGGGTAAAACTGCCTTCCAGTTTACAGCCTGCTACAGATCACCCTCCCAAACCCAGAAACCCCACTCGGCCTTCCTGAGAACACTGGAAAATATGAAGGTCTCTCCAAACACCATTATATTGGGCGACTTCAACTACCCAAACATAGACTGGGAGCATTACTCTAGCTCCAACACCCTAGCCCAAAGGTTCCTAGAATTTATAAACTCAAATGCTATGGAACAACTTGTTACCATCCCCACAAGAGGGGAAAACATACTGGACCTGATCATCACCAACATGGGGACTCTATGCTCCAGACCAGAAGTGTATCCCTCACTGGTAAGATCAGACCATAAACTAATCTCACTGGATATTCACATCCCGACCCCACCCCCTGCCCAGAAAACCACAGTGAAAAACTTCTCTAAAGCAAATTTCACACTCCTCAAAACCGAGGTGGAATCCTTCAAAGCCCCCGAGCCTGTGGAAAATATGGCCCAGACCGCAGAATCCTTTATAAACGCATTGTATGAACACCTTCAGGAATGCATGGATCATGCAATCCCAAATAAAACCAAGACCCAATCCTCCAAAGGCAGACATCCTGTCTGGTGGACCCCAGCCATAAACAAACTATACAATAGAAGGAGGAAGCTACTACATGATAGAGCAAAATCCCAAAAAGGGAAGGCATCTCTGATCAGTATTAGCAAAAAACTACGGGCACTCATAAAATCGTCTAAGGCCAGCTTCGAGAGAAAAATTGCACAGGACACTAAGGATAATCACAAGGCTTTCTTTAGTTATATTAGGAACCTGGGTGGGAATTCCCAGATATGCTCAGAATTAGTCCAAAATGACAAAAATACATCAAACCCACAGACATTCCCAACATCCTAGCTGACAGGTCCAGCGCAAACTCCCCGCCCGCAACCAAAAGGGCAAATATCTATCCCAGCAGAGTGCTGCCCCTGACATCTCAGATGCTCAGGTAAGAGCCGTCCTCTCCAAAGCAATAAAACACAGCATCAATGGGACCAGACGGTGTCCCGGGCTGCGTCCTACATGAACTCCAAGAAGAGCTAAACCCAAACATAAAACTACTGTTCAATCTCAGCCTTACTACAGGATATGTACCCAAAGAGTGGCGTACAGCAACAGTGGTCCCTCTCCACAAAGGTGGTGCCTCAACGGATCCTGGAAACTATCGCCCCATAAGCCTGACTAGCTTGGTCTGCAAAGCTATTGAAAGGATCATCATGGACCTCATAAATAAAGATATTGGGGACCTACAGACACTCGATCCTACCCAGTTCGGCTTTGTTAAGGGCAGATCCTGCCTCTTAAACCTGGTCGATTTCTTTGAAACAGTCACCAAGGCCATTGACGAGGGGAAGGTGGTCCACACAGCCTACCCGGACCTCACAAAAGCCTTCGATACAATACCCCACTCGGGCATTATAGATAAGCTCACCAGCTTAAATATAAACCCCTATGTCACTAGATGGTTTGCAAACTGGCTCAAGGACAGAACCCACATGGTTAGAATTGCTGGAGCCATGTCAGACTTCAAACCAGTTACAAGTGGCGTCCCACAAGGCTCAGTCCTGGGACCTCTCTTGTTTGGTATATATTTCTCGGAGGTACAGGCCAACATGGAAGGACTGTGGCTGACCAAGTTCGCAGATCACTGCAAACTGGGCGCCATAATCGACTCTCCGGCTGACACAAGCATCCTCCAAAAGGGCCTCATAGAAACAAACAACTGGTGCCAGAGCCATGGCCTCAAGCTAAATGCCAAAAAGTGTATAGTCATCCCCTTTGGCAAAACAAAGTGCCCACAAATTACCACATAGGTGGTAATCCATTAAGTACAGAAGAATTAATTAGGGACCTGGGGACCCAAGTTGATAGCAATCTCTCATTTGACAACCACGTGGCCAAAGTGGTTAGAAAAACATTTTATATAGCCCACCTAATCATGAAGGGATTCACATCTAGATCAGGGGAGGTCATCGTGCCTCTTTACTCATCCCTCATCAGGCCCATAATTGAGTACAATGCCCCTTTTGGGATGTACCTTACCAGACACCTGCAGCAACTGGAAAGACTCCAAAAGTACCTCACCAAGAGGATTAAAGGGCTCAAACAGGTGCCATATGCTGCCCTGTTAAAGAAACTCCAGCTCTACTCAGTGGCATACCACCTGCTCAGAGGCAATCTGTGCCTGACGTATAAAGCCATGTCCAACCCGGAATTAATGGACATGCTGCACCTCAGAAAATCCAAATCCCATCGAGCTACGCGCTCAAGAGACTTGAACCTCAGCACTGAAATAAATAGGACATGCTGGAGGGACAGATTCATAACCCAGAGGCTCCCTTCACTCTGGAATAAAATCCCAGTCCAGGTTAGGCAGAGTCCCTCATTGACTCTCTTCAAGAGGAATCTTGATGAGTGGATGGGAGATCGTAGGTTTACCCCGGGTATCACTTCTGTGCCATTGTTAGACAGAGGCACAGTATACTAACCTCGAAAAAGGGCATAGCAAAATTAATTTAAAATGGGTGGCGAAAGCCAAACACTCTCTGGCTAGGCTTATAAATGCCCTAGGGCAGATAGCCTAGTATGAACCTATGAACCTATGAACCATGGTGGCATGTGCTCCAGTTGCATGTAATGGTAGCATTCCGTGGTGGCATGTGGTCCAGTCACATGTAATGGTAGCATTCTATGGTGGCATGTGCTCCAGTCACATGCAATGGTAGCATTCTGTGGTGGCATGTGGTCCAGTCACATGTAATGTAGCATTCCGTGATGGCATGTGGTCCAGTCACATGTAATGGTAGCATTCCATGGCGTAATGTGCTCCAGTTACATGTAATGGTAGCATTCCATGATGGAATGTGGTCCAGTTACATGTAATGGTAGCATTCCATGGCAGAATGTGCTCCAGTTACATGTAATGGTAGCATTCCATGGTGGCATATGGTCCAGTCACATGTAATGTAGCATTCCTTGGTGACATGTGGTCCAGTCACATGTAATGGTAGCATCCCATGGCATAATGTGCTCCAGTTACATGTAATGGTAGCATTCCATGATGGAATGTGGTCCAGTTACATGTAATGGTAGCATTTACATGTAATGGTAGCATTCCATGGTGGAATGTGCTCCAGTTGCATGTAATGGTAGCATTCCATGGTGGAATGTGCTCCAGTTACATGTAATGGTAGCATACAGTGGTGGAATGTGCTTCACTTACATGTAATGGTAGCATTCCATGGTGGAATGTGCTCCAGTCACATGTAATGGTAGCATTCCATGGTGGCATGTGCTCCAGTCACATGTAATGGCAGCATTCTGTGGTGGCATGTGCTCCAGTCACATGTAATGGTAGCATTCCATGGTAGCATGTGCTCCAGTCGCATGCAATGGTAGCATTCCGTGGTGGCATGTGGTCCAGTCACATGTAATGGTAGCATTCCATGGTGGCATGTGCTCCAGTCACATGTAATGGTAGCATTCCATGGTGGCATGTGCTCCAGTCACATGTAATGGTAGCATTCCATGGTGGCATGTGCTCCAGTTGCATGTAAAGTAGCATTCCGTGGTAGCATGTGGTCCAGTCACATGTAATGGTAGCATTCCATGGCAGAATGTGCTCCAGTTACATGTAATGGTAGCATTCCATGGTGGAATGTGCTCCAGTTACATGTAATGGTAGCATTCCATGGTGGAATGTGCTCCAGTTACATGTAATGGTAGCATTCCATGGTGGAATATGCTCCAGTTACATGTAATGGTAGCATTCCATGGTGGAATGTGCTCCACTTACATGTAATGGTAGCATTCCGTGGTGGAATGTGCTCCAGTCACATGTAATGGTAGCATTCCATGGTGGCATGTGCTCCAGTTGCATGTAATGGTAGCATTCCATGGTGGCATGTGCTCCAGTCACATGTAATGGTAGCATTCCATGGTGGCATGTGCTCCAGTCATATGCAATGGTAGCATTCCGTGGTGGCATGTGCATCAGTCACATGTAATGGTAGCATTCTGTGGTGGCATCTGCTCCAGTCACATGTAATGGTAGCATTCCATGGTGGCATGTGCTCCAGTCGCATGCAATGGTAGCATTCCGTGGTGGCATGTGCATCAGTCACATGTAATGGTAGCATTCTGTGGTGGCATCTGCTCCAGTCACATGTAATGGTAACATTCCATGGTGGCATGTGCTCCAGTCGCATGCAATGGTAGCATTCCGTGGTGGCATGTGGTCCCAGTCACATGTAATGGTAGCATTCCATGGTGGCATGTGCTCCAGTCACATGTAATGGTAGCATTCCATGGTGGCATGTGCTCCAGTCACATGTAATGGTAGCATTCCATGGTGGCATGTGCTCCAGTCACATGTAATGGTAGCATTCCATGGTGGCATGTGCTCCAGTCCCATGCAATGGTAGCATTCCGTGGTGGCATGTGCACCAGTCACATGTAATGGTAGCATTCTGTGGTGGCATCTGCTCCAGTCACATGTAATGGTAGCATTCCATGTTGGCATGTGCTCCAGTCACATGTAATGGTAGCATTCAATGGTGGCATGTGCTCCAGTCTCATGTAATGGTATCATTCTTTGGTGGCATGTGGTCCACTTACATGTAATGTAGCATTCTGTGGTGGCATCTGGTCCAGTCAGATGTAATGGTAACATTCCATGGCATAATGTGCTTCAGTTACATGTAATGGTAGCATTCCATGATGGAATGTGGTCCAGTTACATGTAATGGTAGCATTCCATGGCAGAATGTGCTCCAGTTACATGTAATGGTAGAGTTCCATGGTGGAATGTGCTCCCTCCAGTTACATGTAATGGTAGCATTCCATGGTGGAATGTGCTCCAGTTACATGTAATGGTAGCATTCCATGGCGGAATGTGCTCCAGTTACATGTAATGGTAGCATTCCGTGGTGGAATGTGCTCCACTTACATGTAATGGTAGCATTCCATGGTGGCATGTGCTCCAGTCGCATGTAATGGTAGCATTCTGTGGTGGCATGTGCTCCAGTCACATGTAATGGTAGCATTCCATGGTGGCATGTGCTCCAGTCACATGCAATGTTAGCATTCTGTGGTGGCATATGGTCTAGTCACATGTAATGGTAGCATTCCATGGTGGCATGCGCTTCAGTCACACATAATGGTAGCATTCCATGGTGGCATCTGCTCCAGTCACATGTAATGGTAGCATTTCATGGTGGCATGTTCTCCAGACACATGTAATAGTAGCATTCCATTGTGGCATCTACTCCAGTGACATGTAATGGTAGCATTTTGTGGTGGCATGTGCTCCAGTGACATGTAATGGTAGCATTCAGTGGTGGCATCTGCTCCAGTTACATGTAATGTAAGCATTCTATGGTGGCATGTGCTCCAGTTACATGTAATGTAAGTATTCCATGCTTTCTATGATGGAAAGCTAAATAACTCTCAATTCCCCAGATTTTCACAAAATATCTTAATGTTGGCTTGTATTTTTGTGTTGTTCCTTACAATGGTTGTGTTTTTTTCAAATTATTGAAGACTAAAGTCACTAAATAATGACAGGTACTTGAGTTTTAGACTTCATATCCTTCAGATAATGCATGCTGGTGTAAAACCTGTTATTCTATTAACATTTTAAGTTTATAAGAGCGATATTTGAAAGCTTGTCCTTATTGTGGACCTTTGCCCCCCCTCACAAATTAGTTTTGGCTGTGTCCAGATTTCTTGCACTAAGAGGTTGAGAGGTATGCAACAGCTATAAAAACAAGGTACTTGAGAGCACTGCTCTGTCACCAGATTAGACTAGGAAAAATAAAGTCTGAAAGGTCTGCTCCTGCAACAAGTGTCTTACGTGATCTCATTTTTACCTTTAGTCTCCTAAAACAAACTCTAGTTTCCTCTATGGTAACCCACAACCTTTGTTCATAGGTTCATAGGTTAGTACTAGGCTAACTGCCCTTGCGAGCCATTTTAAGCTTAGCCAATTATCCCTTGTGAGACTCAAACCCTGCACCTTGTGTTTGTAAGGCAAACACCTTAACCATTAGGTCACTCTCCCAACTTGTGTAACTTGCTTAGGGTAGAACATTATGCAAATGGAAGCTGTAGGAATCAACCCAGGTCTACAGCATACGGGTTATTTGCTAAACCTGCTTTTATTCACTGGGTTTTTACCAGTCCCCAAGTACTGTCAGTGATTTCTCATTTGTCACTCTCTGTGAGTTCACTGTCTGTGTCACAATCCCTGCCACCATTGTATATTTGCAGTTAGTGGTCTCTTCAGGAGCAGTGATTTCCCACTTAACAGTTTCAGATTTTAGTTACATCGCTGATTATCTTTTATACAGATGCTACCACCCTTCTCCAACATCACAGAATTCCTAATTAACACTGCCTTTCTGTTACAGACTGCCCAGTGCCAGTTATTTACATCATAACACATTTTCTAGACATCTATCCTTCCCTTTATCAGCACAAACCTATTCAACAGTTTCTTCCTTTGCTGACTTCCAATGGCACCCTTTCACTTGGATGATAACCTTCTATCAGTTTACAATTTTCACTGCTTTAGTTAGCAGTCCCTCTGAATATTATCTGCCTGTGAATACTGCCTGACACCTGTTCTGTTTGCCTGTTTTCAGAAGTCTGTGAGATATTTCCTTATTTTTGAAAGTCTTATCCACCCTAACTAATTTCACAGTTGCACACTGGGCTACTGCACCATTTCATTTGCAGAAAACATAATTACTTTCACAACACACAAGCGCAGGTTGCATCACCCACTGTCATTTCACATTTATAAACAAACATTTAACAATTCTCTCACTCTTCGTTAGGAAAAAGATCTCCAGGGGAAAGCTAATTAACTTCTTGTGTCCTTTTCTCAGGGTGTAATGAGAAGAAAGGGGAGAATGCATGAGCAGAGAGCAACAAATACAATTAGCCTACTCACTTCTAAATATGTACTACAAGAAAAAGCATCTATAGCTTTAATGGACTCATATGCAAGGTCATATTGTCTCATAAAACCCTCTGCACAATCTGATTTTAGGATTACTGATTCTAAGTAAATTGGCATTATTCTGCTTACATCACTAATAAGCTGGGTCAGAATACGTTTTTAAAAAACTACGACTGTAATTCTAAGCTTTGACTTGCTTGCATGCTTTACAACAGGATTATTTCAAAGCTAAACATATATCTACACATCTCTCCTTATATGAGACAAGCAGGAGGCTACATGTCTAATATATAGCCATATTTGTTAAGGAAAGAAGCTTCTTTCAGTTTTGAGATACTGAATTCTTTAATAAAGGCCTGAAAATGATATTGACACTAACTTCCCTGTAAGTTATAAATATATTTACAGTAGAGTCAATTATCCGAACTAATTGGGACCGAGGGTAGTTCAGATAATCAAACTGTTCGGATAATCAAACATACATTAAACTGGATAAAAAACTTCTAAAATCTTGTTTTTTCTGCACTCAGAGAATGCACTTTTCAATGATTCAGCAAGTCCAGTGGACAATAAAGAATATTTTTCACATACAAGTAGGCTGCAAGTTCAAAAAAACATGCACAAGCTAATATGTACAATGTTTACATATTCAGACTTTGATTTTGGCTCGGATAGTTGACGTTTCTGATAATTGATGTTCAGATAATGAATTCTCTGCTGTATGTATATATGTGGGCATATACATATATATGTGTGTGTGTGTGTGTGTGTGTGTGTGTGTGTGTGTGTGTGTGTGTGTATGTGTGTGTCTGCGCATTTTTAGAGGGGTAAGAAATGAATCAGAATTTGGGGATGAAGGTATTTCTTTACATAAACATAAACACTGGCGCTTCCTTGATTCCAGTGGAGCAAGAAACTTCTAGGAGAATAGAGATCCAGGGCTCTGCCATAAATTTTCATACATAACAAAAAGGCAAGAAGAGGCTTTTCTGTCATGGACTGAACTTCCAGTTGATATAATTGTCCTCAACATTTCATCCATTGTAATATGGCTGTATGTTCCATAACGGGAAACTGCTTCTGTGGCACCATAGGGCAGACTGTGGTGGCAGAGCTGAATTGCTGCAAATTAATTTATGAAGAATTTATGTTTCCTTCTGCAAAAAACATTTTAGCATCAGTGCTGTATATTGCAAACAAAGTGTTTGATAGTGCTGAGGTTTACCATCATATAACCTACTAAGCAAAACATGGAAGCTTGCTAAACGTGTACAACATCTAAAGCACAAACTTGGGAAGTGGGTACTGTTTATCTTTTTTGTTTCTTTGTTTTAACATATCAAATAATCCAGAAATGTAGGTTCTAATGCTTGCAATGTAATCCATTCAGATAGCGAAGTATATGTACTGTAGCCCAATAATTCTCTCTTTTGTTAACATCTGCTAAATCTGGCAGTATTAACTTTATGACATTA
Organism: Protopterus annectens; assembly: GCF_019279795.1. Taxonomy (NCBI): domain Eukaryota; kingdom Metazoa; phylum Chordata; order Ceratodontiformes; family Protopteridae; genus Protopterus; species Protopterus annectens. The sequence continues at coordinate 1,709,355,034 of NC_056729.1, read as the reverse complement.
AGTGGATAGCAGTAATATTTTAAGGCACAGAGTCTCATCCACATGATTTAACTATTAGTTCTGGAATATTCATGTGAAAATTATTAATAGTTGGGGAAGCTGGTAAATGTTGGCAAACAGATGTTTTTTTTTTTCAGTTCTGTCTTCTTTTTCCTCGGATGAAGTGACGAAAAATAACCAAGAACCCTAATCCCAGCCCAAAACCCTGAAAGGTAAGAAATAACTCTTCTGACACATGTTCTCTCTTATTAGCAGTCCTTAACTTAAAGGATGCATGTCTTTTTTAGAATAATTTAGCAGTCACTGTAGTATTAACAATAATCTTATTTGCAAAGCAATCTTTAAGACCATTAATTCTTAGCAGATTGACAGCTTGAGTTGGTTAGATCTCTTCTACTTCTGGGTCAAATTACATGCAACTTTGAAGACCTTTATTTAGAAAATATGCATATATTCACTGCATTATTAAGCAAATAAAAACTAAGATATCTGAACTAATAACATGGAAGAAATGTGGAAATACTTTTGTTATCTTTATATGTTCATATTCTGATAAAATGCTACATAGTAAGAAAACATCAAGTCGAAAAGAAAAACAAGCTACCATCAGAGGCAGATAATTTTCTTAATTTCTTTTTTCATCATGAGTGTGCTTAATCTTTTGTACAGTGGAAACTTATAGCACATTTGTAAACCAATGTTATTTGTTTAAAAATGTGAAAGTTGAGGAGGTGACAATTTTGAATTCTTTTAAGCAGCTTCTTGTTTCTTTAATTTCCCATTTAATTTCCACTTTAACAAAAAAGAAAAAAAAGAATGTTGACACTTAATTCCATTGAGTTGTGAGGATATAGAAACAACCAGCAGAAAAATGGCTGTCACACTTTTTTTGTAAATATTTATGATGTAACATGCCAGGGCTGAATAGATGTTCTCCATCTTTATTGCATTCCCACCCTGTAAACGGGAAAGGCTTCCTCCCAGTTCCATAGCCTGCGGGATTCTCAGACGCGAGCAGCGTGTCCTCTTTGCAGAAGTATTTGTTTTTCTTTTGACTTTCAGCAGCCCAACTGTGAGGCAGTTTTTGTCACCCCACCAGCATCGCCATCTTCACCCCCCACCTGATTTCTATTCTAACTTCAAAAGCCGATTTGAGTCATTGTTCTTTAGACATGGGCAGTGGCCCTGAAAACATACACACAGAACATCACTGTGTAGGTCAAATTATAGCACTTTGCTTCAGCTTTTTGTATGGAAAAAATTAAATTCTTACTTTCAGCTTTCAGAGTCTTGGTTACCAGTAAAGACTTGAATGAAGTTTTTTTTTGAACATCTTTTTTAACAACATATCCAGAATTGACTTGCGTATTACTTTGCAATATAGATTATATTGTTGTGTGTCAAAAAGAGGTGTCTGACATGGGGAAAAAATCACATGCAGTGGGAAATGGGATGCTGTATTATATTAAAAGCAGATAATATGTTCCACATTTACATGGAGGCTGTGTAAAGCTCAGTAAAGAAATACAGGCCATAGAGTAGTTCTTATTAAAATGTTTGCAAGGCATGCATAGATAGTCATAGTTTTTATATGCCTTATTAGTCAAACACATGTATGTTTAAACATAACTTCTTACATAAGGGTGTGATTAGCTGAAGTAGAAAACAGGCAGAAAAAAGCATTTTGCTCTCATATATTCCTTAATTGTCATATTATCCAATCCCTTGGGGAGGGGCTTGCTTTCTGGATGGGGGGGTCTTTGCTTTTAATACTTTATCTCCTTCATCTTTGTATTTATTTGCTTGCTTGCCTATTTACTTACTGAGTAATTAATTGTCATTCTGTTTTGAGGTGACTTTTCCGTTATTGCTTGGGCTATGCAAATATTGTGCCCCGGCTGAAACTGCACCTGTGCAGGTACATTAATTTCTTTGTATGTGACGTACCGGTGGTCAGAATTGTTGTTGTGATTGTTGCTCTTCCTCTGTTGCTACTACAGTGATAGCATTTCATCATCGATGGGGTTTTTCCAGCATCAAGCAAGTTATAGTGAATTGTGACTTTGTAAGATGTGCTGGTGATGAATACAGATGGAACATTTTGTCCAGCAATCCCCAATAATCTCTTGTTAGTAGCCAGCAATGGAAACTGAAGAGAGAGTCGCCATCATTTGTAAACTGAGAAGAAGACCGAGACAATATACACATTTTGAGAACATAGACTTTGTGGTGGTGGGCAGTATTTTGTCCAGTTTGGAATGATGTCCAGTTGAACCCATGAAGCTGTTTTCTTAATAGAGTCCCTCTAGGTTATTCCAGTATGGATCGTTCTTCAGAAGCCCAGCATAAACTGATGCTGTGTTATGAAAATATGAAGAATCTGACAGAGAAAAAACAAGGCTCTTTTGAGTTGTTTAGTTGTTGACGCTCATCCCCCACTACCTGCTTCCCTATTTTCACTCAGTCTCTTCCTCCTCATCCACCCTGTGTTGCTGAATGTCTGTTGATCTGTGCTGTGTCACCCTCTCATGTGGTTTCTTCCAGAAAATGTTACCTGTTCTGTTAAATAATTGGTGACAACAGTAAGATACTCCCCACCCAATCTTCAGAGAAGATGGAAGTGTGTATGTGACTACAGCTCTTCAGATCAGATCATATATGTGCCTTATGGAGATTATTTATTTAGGTTTCTATTTATCTATCTGCACATTCAGTGAACTGGACTAAATCAAACCCTTTTTCGGGTACATCCTATGTCACTTAGAGCAGAGGATTGAGGCTATGTGCTGTTATTGAGCTGCTTCCTGTAGTTCAGGGTTTGATTCCCTCAACCTTCATTTGCCTACTGTGTTACCCTGAGCAAGCTATTTAACCAGACAGTGCTCTGGGGCATTTGGAATATTGAGATAGGGTCATCAGTGGTCTCCTGGAGTAAATACCTAGTAAATACATACAAAGATATGAAGAAGAAATCAAATAGCAATGCAAGTACAGCAACGTAGGCCTAGTGACAGTTGAAGAGAGTAAATTCCATATAAAAAGAGTAGTGTCCCTGCTCCATTTTTCAGCTGACCTTACTTACTGACATGTTACAATAATAATGTCAATAGGCAGAAATACAGAAACACAATGCAAGAGGAGAAACTATGCAGCACTTATAGGTTCGTCTGTTAATATGTTGGCTATGTTCTCAGGTGATTAGTAAGCACTGTTGTTCTGTATTAGCTCGAGCTTTGCTAAGCATTACCTCTAAGGTTTCTGACATCACTGAAGAAGGTTCTGTGGTTGTGTTTAGCAGAGGCAGCAGTTCTAAATATGTAATAACTTTTAAAGAATTTGATTTTGTTTCAGAGTTTTTAGCTTCACCTCTAGATGATGGGGCATTGTCTGCATTTATAGGCTATGAGTTTTCTTCGTCTTATTGCGTAACTTAGTTATACTAGAGTTCTACCACAGGAGTCTGTTCTTGAATTCGGCATTGTATTCATGTCTTATGGGGACATATGTCTGATGCATGCTTTGAGGTAGACATAAAAATTATCCAAAAATGAGACATCATGCCGGTTGAGGTCATTGAGGTGAAGAGGTGCTTACAAGTTAAAGTTAAATCATTCAAGGTCTTATGTCTAAAAATTGACCATGTCTTATTTAGGTATGTCTACAAGTATTTAGGAGTGTAAACAGCCAAGGTTTATCACACAAGGTCCTTTGTGGTCCTAATAGAAGTTTAGTTTCTGGTTTCCTGTCCTAATGACCTTTTCTACTCTATGGCTGGAGATGACTATTCCTTCTCTAAGTACAACTTTACCATTTTTTCACACCCCATCAACTACCATAAGTTTTTTGGCCTAATGCATACTCCACTCTTTGACTCAGCACTTAGCCAGTCCAAATTGGAACTCCAGTCCAGCTTGTGTCATACCTCTCAACTGTACAGATTTTCAGAGAATGTCCAGATTTTTGCCTCTTATTTTTGGTCTGTTTTTCATAAAATTGTGGTTTTCTGGCAACGTATTGAAGACTGAAATCAAAAACAATGACAGACATTTAAGTTTCAGACTTCATATTTTATAGAAAATCCATGCTAATGCAAAACCTGCTATTCTTTTAACTTTTAAGTTTGTAAGAGCAATATTTAAAAATTGTCCCTATTTTTGGTCCTTTGTCCCCCAATTATTTGTGGCTTTGTCCAGATTTGTTGCTCTAAGATGTTGAGGGGCATGGTGATGATATGGGCAAGTGCCAGCATAGCCAGCTGAAGTTTTGTAAACAATGATATGTCCTGTGAATATCAAACTGATTTATACAAGATGCTTGTGTTACAAATGTATTAGAACTGCATGTCATTTGTATATCAAACTGATTTTTACAGATGCTTGTGCTGTAAATGTATTTGTGAGGTATGCTTGTGTTAAACTGTATCAACAGTGCACCCTGCTAAAATGAAAAGAAATGTACATGTATTATTGCAACTGAATTAAATGTACCAGCTAGCTACTTTAAGAAAAATAAAGGAAACATAAATCAACTGTTAAACTATTAAAATGGCATCCCACAGTGCTGAATAGGACCAGAGTTGATAGATCTGGAAAAAAGCTTTTGTTCATTAGCTTATGGAAAAGAGGGGAGGCCCCAAGGACTGTCATAAACATCTGGATGTGTATTGTGTACATCTGTGCTAAATGCCTGTCTCAGCTTCAAAGGGTAGTACTGTGAGGAGCTAGAGTCAGGTAACCAGATGAGGTCATTCTGCCAGCCCTCTTGGAAATTCTATTTTAGATATTTTGAAGAGAAATCGCAGAGTATGGAGTATTCTGTTTGGGAAACCTTCCTAGAAAGACTCTTACCCCACAATATCTTGCCTTGCGGTAGTAAATAACTTAATTTGGAACAGTAATTATTCTTAGATTCAGTCAGGAATATATTGAAACTTAGTTTTGAGGGTATTTTCTTTATTTGTATGAATCTGTCCATCAATGTTAATTTCAATATTTTCTGTGATTTGAACTCTGTTGTTTACTGTGAATATATATTCAGTATTTTCATGATCTTTTATTATTTATTGTTAAATATACTTAAAACTTTTATTGTGCCTGCTCCTTTGAGAGTATTTATATTTATCTGGTGACACTGTGTGGGCCACTCTAGAAGGCCTAGCTATCTTGGTGAACTACTACCATTTGCATTGCTATTAATATTATACAGTATAATTGGACACCCTTTGTTAAGAGCCTCAGAGTAGCTGATTGGGGAGTGCCCAGTAGTAGTGATATCTACCTTATAGTCTGGGCAGAAGAAGGCATAGCTAGTAAACCTGTGCCAACCTTTTCCAAGTGTGTGTGTGTGTGTGTGTGTGTGTGTGTGTGTGTGTGTGTGTGTATGTGTGAGAATCAAATCTCTCAGTGTGTATGTGTGTGTGTGTGTGTGTGTGTGTGTGTGTGTGTGTGTGTGTGTGTGTGTGTGTGTGTGTGTCAGCTACTTGCGGAAGTGACATGATGCACTGGGTTTACAGAGAGGGGGCTGGAGGACTTGGTTTGAACACTCAGCTGAGGACCTAACCCTACAGCTGTACCAGTGGGAGTATTTTTGGGGGAATTGGAGGGAGACATCTAGACCCTGGGCTGAGCATGTTCCCTGTGTGCTCTTAAGGGAAATTGTACCTGATGCAGAGAGGTCTTCATCTGGAAATACTGAGTGTATCCATTTGTACTCCAAGTGCACGTCCCTCTCCAGTGTCAATGGTGATGACTCAGGCTCCCTGATTACTGCCCAACATGGGAACGACACATATTGGTAGCAGTTGTGGGCATCACACAGCTCTCTACTACATACAAGGCAGGGTCATCTTTAACATATCCCTAGGTTGCCTCACAGCATGCCAGAGAATCTGATGAAGTTTCCCATATTAAGAAAAATGTATTTATTTAACATTTGTTTACAAGGATAATTTGATTGGGCTGATTGCCCATTTTCATCTGAGGCCCAGAGAGAAAAGCTCCACATAAAAAAACAGTACAGTAGAATGCAAGTCAAAATAATAACATCCAAATAAATAGAGCAGTAATTTACAGTATAAAAACAGAAAAAAAACATGAATAGACAACCTCACGTTCAGTATACACAGAATAAAGTTCTTGCATTTTATAAGGTTAATTGTTGGTTTGGATACATTAATTTATATATAGATTTTTTTTCAGTAACAACAACATTGATGTTGTCACTTGATGTCACTTTTCGTACAGTATGTAAGTTTTGCAGGTATAACTTACAGGGTATGAGGTGTTAGCTGAGATCAGAGACAAAAAAGTCGATGGAGAGCTCAAGTACAGGGAGGGGAGGGAGAGGTTGAGAAGAAGGCAGTACAGGGAAACCCATGTGGCGATTTTAGCAAGAATGAGTTGGAATATGGATAGAATATAGGACGAGAGGATAATAGATGATTGTGGGAAGAGGTGGGTGGTGGACGCACTTGCTTAAGTTTAGCCAGGGGAAGTACATGAGCAATGCCAATTGTTGTTTAGGTGGGTTCTGAGAAGTTTGAACTTGGCTAAGTTGCTGGTGTTAAGGATATTCAGGGGAATGGAGTTCCAGGCCTTAGAGATTTGGTTGGAATATAGGGAGCCACCATAGCTATTATTAGATTTAGTGACTTTTAGTAGGGATTTGTCGGTGGATCTTAGGGTTCTGTGGTTAGAGTAAGGTTCATTGAGATTCTGGAGTGCTGGCCAGTCATCAGGTATGATAATGATGATATGAGTAGTGGTAATTTGGTAGAGGGAGAGGAGTTTGGGTAGTTCAAGCCAGTTTAGTTGATCAAGTGCTGTGCAGTGGTGGGATCTCTATGTTGAGTTTGTGGCTAATCTGGCAATTTTGTTATTGCATGCCTCCAGTCTGGCTAGAACTGTTTTTTTGAGGTTAGTAAAGATTGGAGAGGCATATAGCAAGGTGGGAAGAAGATGGGTTCTCACAATGGCTTGCCTGGTGGAGTTAGTTAGGAACTGCTTGCCCTATACAGTGAGCCAAGTTTGATATGAGTCTTTATGATGACTAGTGCAACATGCTTATCAAATCTTAGGTTACTGTCAGTCGTGACCCCTATTGTTTGGTTTGAGGCACAGATTCTATTTTGGTGTTATTGGCTGAACAGATTACAAAGGAGGTTGTTTGGTTGACGGTCTTTTTGTTGGAGAAGAGAATTCATTTAGTTTGACTGAGGTTTAAAATTAACTGCTGTTTAGAGATGTAAGTCTGATAAAGATTATGGGGTTATTTCTTGAAGTTGTGACAGGGAGGGAGCAGCACAGATTAGAGTTGAATTGCCTGCATATTGGATTGTGATTGCCTGGTTGGTAGCTGTATGTAGTTTATTTGTGAAGATTGTAAAGAAGAGTGGGCCTAAGATTGGTCTTTGAGGAACACCAGCTGAAATGGGTAAATGTGAGGATAGGTCATTTTGCCATTTCACAGCTTCTTGCCAGTCTGTGAGATAGCTGTGAAACTATAAGAGAGCTGAGTCAGATAAAAGTAATGCTGTTAGCTCACTGAAGAGATTTTGATGTGATACTGTGTCGAATGCCTTGGATATGAAGACAGAGGCGACTCGTTGCCTGTCATTTTTTAGGTGGTTAGTAGTGTTAGGGGAACTTAATAGGGCAGTTATAATATTATGCTTAGGCCTAAAGCCATGCTGGGAGTTATATAGCAGATTATTACAGTTAAGGTAGTCCATAAGCTGGGAGTGGATGCATTTTTTTTAGGATTTTAGACAATGGCAAGAGAATGGCTATTGGTATGTAGCTGAAAAATTCCATTGAGACATCTCCTTTGTATAGGAGAATGATATGGGAAGTTTTCCAGACTTTATGGATGTTATGTTCTCTGACTGATCTATCTGATCAATAGAGAAATAAGTTAGGTGATTGTATCAGCTGATATCTTGAGATATGTGTTGGGTAGTTGATCAATTGCAAGGGTTGTAGATTTCAGTTTATTTAGTAATTTTCTTATGGTAGAAGCTTGGATGGGCTTAAGAGAGAAAGTACTATTAGGAGATGTGGCTGGGGGTGGTATAGATGGAGGGGGGGTTGTTTTTATTATTTAACATAGGTTCATAGGTAGGTACTAGGCTATTGGCCCTAAGGCCTATATAAGCCTAGCCAAACGGTACCCTGGCTTTCGCCACCCAAGAAAATTATTTTCCTGTGCCACTGTCGAGCAGAGCCACAGAAGTGATCCCCAGGGTGAATTTCCTATCTCCCCATCCAATCATCAAGATTTTTCTTGAAGAGTGCTAATGAGGAGATTTGTTTGATAGATAGGTAGTTTGTTCCAGAGTATGGGAAGTCTCTGGTTCAGGAATCTATCCCTCCAGCATGTTCTGTTTATTGTGGTAACAAGGTTTAGGTCCCTAGAGCGTGTAGCTCAGAGGGATTGGGATTTCTTTAAGTGGAGCATGTCCAAAAGCTTTGGGTTTGACATAGCTTTGTGTGTTAGGCAGAGATCACCTCTGAGTAAGTGATATGCGACAGAGTAAAGCTACAGTTTTTTGAGACAGTCTGCATAGGGCATCTGTTTGAGGGCGGCAATCCTCTTTGTGAGGTATTTCTGCAGCCTTTCCAGTTGTTGTAGATGTCTTGTGAGGTACATACCAAAAGGGGCGTTGTACTCTATAATGGGTCTAATGAGTGATGAGTAGAGGGGAACAATGACCTCTTTTTTCCTGGATGAGAAACCTTTTGTGATGAGGTGTGCCACATAGAAGGATTTCCTGACTACTGTGGCGATGTGATTATCAAAGGAGAGACTACTGTCCACCTGTGTCCCAACGTCTCTTATCACACTGTCGGTGTTAAGTAGACTACCGCCTATGTGGTAGTTCATGGGTACAGAGTTTTTACTAAAAGGGATGACGATGCACTTTTTGGCATTGAGCTTGAGGCCATGGCTTTGACACCAGGCATCTGTCTCAGTGAGGCCCTTTTGTAGGATGTCCACATCTTTTGGAGTTTTGATTATGGATCCTAGTTTGCAGTCATCTGCGAACCTCGTTAGCCAAAGACCTTCTGTGTTAGCCTGTACTTCAGAGAAGTAGATACCAAACAGGAGAGGACCCAGGACTGAACCCTGTGGTACTCCACTTGTCACTGGTCTAAAGTTGGATTTGGAGTCTGCTACTTTCACAGTGTGGGTTCTGTCAGTGAGCCAGTTGGCAACCCATCTTGTGACATAGGGATTTATACCTAGTTTAGTGAGTTTATCTATAATTCCAGAGTGGGGGATGGTGTTGAAAGCCTTGGCAAGATCTAGATAGGCCCAAAGGGATAGAATGGAGCTTATAAAGAAAGAGTTGAATCGTGTGGCTAAACTATCTTTGGTGTTGGAGGTGGTGGGGGTAGGAGTTAAGGGTTGAAGAAGTTTTTTGATACTGCCCCAAAAGTTTGGGGGATTTATTGTGGTGTGATTGTTGTGTTTGGGTATAAAAGTTTTTTTGTCTTTTTTGATGAGGGATTTGGCTTTGTTTTTTAGATAATGATATGTTTTGAAAGAGCTTTGTTTTTTGTTACTGTGGTAGTGGACCATGCTTTATCTCTGTCCTTGAGTAATTTAGTTTCTTTAGACAACCATGGAATATAGCTGGATTTTTATAAACCTTTCTAACAGGAACTAACGTGTTTAGAATCTCAAGGAATGTAGTATTAAAGTAATCCACAGTAGAGTCTGGGTGGAGGAGTGGTAATGGAGACCAGTCATAGTGCTGTAGAAGAGACTTAAAGGTGGTTGCTGAAAAGTATTTTATTGCTTATAATCTGTCTCTGTAATATGGATTTTAGGAGACTGGTTCTGTGTCTGAGTAGAAAGGTGGGTAAGTGGTTGCTTAGACTGTCTGGGAGACAACCTGAGTGATAAACTAGTGTGAGTTTATTGGTTACGGTCCAGTTGAGAACTGACTGTCTGCCCCTGTGCTTATCTGTCCTGGTAGGTGAGTTTGTAATTTGGGTGTATCCGTAGAGATTTATGAGATTAGAGGGACTGTCTGTGAAGCAAGAATACCAATCTATATTGAACCCCCCCATGATTACAGTCTCCTGTTGAAATGAAGAGGAGAACCAGCAGAGTAGGTCTTTGGTTGTGAAAAGGTTGTTACCAGGATGGATGTAAACTGAGATTATGGTTATTTGTTTGGGTTGATTTCTAGTTGACAGGTTAGTATTTCACTGTTGTTTAGGGCTGGGGAGGGAGATTGGATTCTTTGGAGTTTTAGTGTGTCTTGTATAAAGAATTGCTACCCCTCTTTCTTTATTCTATCTAGTCTGTGGATATTGTAGCCAGGAGATAGGATTTCATTGTCATTAATGTGGGGCTTTACCCAGGTTACAGTTAAGATAGATATGTCAGGAGAGTATAGGGAGATGAATGTGTGTAGTTCATGAACTTTATTTATTAGGCTTCTTACATTCATATTGATGATAAGAATATTGGGGGTGTTAGGTCTTAGGGTAGTGATATGTGAGGGTGGGAAGTATTTGATATTTGTGATGTTTGGTGTGTTAAATCTGAGCCTGGGTTTGGGTTGATGTCACCACTTAATTTGATTTGAGTTTTTTTTGCAAGGGAGCAGGTGTGGAGGTTTAGATGTTAGCTTAGTAATCTTATGGAACAGCTGTGGGAGGGGTAGCATTGGAAGAAATCTGTATGAAAAATGTACTGTGCTGGATATATTAGAGAGGTCAAGAGCAATGGAAATGTTGTAAGTGGAGACATGGAATGGAGTGCAGAAAGGAAATATGAGGGATTTGTTATTAGGTATTATGTGTTTGTGATAAGAGGTAAGGTGGAGAAGGGTTGTGAGTAAGTGAGGATGTAAATTCGCACAGATGACATGTTTTCTGTTGAGTGTTTTTATTGGAGGAAAGGGTGGTGAGATTTTATAACTGTGAGCTGTATTTGATGTACTGCGGCTTTAAGTGGGTGGTGTAGCAAGCTGTAATGGAGAGAGGTGGATTAGGTGATTAATTGCTGTTGGATTGAAGGGGTGGAATTGGGATTAGAGATTGGGTAGTTGGATGAGGGGGTGTGGTGAGGATAAAGATAAATATAGGAGGTATGGGGGTGTATGGGAATTGGGGGTAGGGTGGTAGGGTAGGGGAGTGGAGTCAGCCTGAGCACAGCAAGGGCAAATGGAGCGGGGTTGTAGAACCAGGTTACAGTGAGCAATTGCAAAAAACAGTCATTAAAGACTGAGATAACAGATACGTCACTGAAGTTTCTGCAGCACAGTGATTCTGGATTTAAATAGCTGTGCTTGCAATAAAAAACTGGTGCAGGTAGTAGAATCAGCTAGATGTTAGGCTGGCCACTATCACATGGGTAATATTTTTAAAAGATCAGTATTTCCAATCAGCCTAATTTGCCCAAACTTTATTATTTTAAAAGAATCCATTTGTAATCAATTTGCTATTCAAACGCATGGGGCAAGAGTTTTGCATGAGGGGAGTCAGGTGATTATTGTCCCTGGGAGTGTGAATGCCACTGCTTAAATTAGTATGAATAGAGAAACAGCAATAAATACATAGCTCCAGTAAGGTTTGCATAAATAATAAAACCTACACTAGTTATTTGTATTGGAATTTGCGGTCCCATTTGATGTTTTATTGCTGGAGCCTTGTGTAAAGATTACTGGGCAGCTACAGCAGGTTCAGAGGAGTGAAGGGAGATAGCCATAGTGCAATAATGAAAGATAAGTGAAACTAAAAAGAGTGGCAGAAAGGTGTAATAGGGTAAGACAGTGAATTCAACAAGGATTACATTAAATAAGTACAAAACAGTATAAAGAGTTAATAGGAGTGGCGCATTGTATAATGCACTTTTTGAAAACTTGATCTGGGGACCCAAGTATATAGTAACCTCTCCTTTGATAATCACATTGCCAAAGTGGTTAGAAAAACCTTCTATATAGCCCACCTAATCATGAAAGGGTTCACATCTAGATCAAGAGAAGTCATTGTGCCCCTCTATTCATCAGGCCCATAATTCCATAATTGAGTACAATGCCCCATTTGGGATGTACCTTACCCGACACCTGCAACAGCTGGAGAGACCCCAAAAGAACCTCACCAAGAGGATTGTGGGCCTCAAACAGATGCCCTATGCAGCTCAACTCCATGGATTCACAGATGATGCTGGTCAGGATTCTTAGTTCATAGGTTCATAGGTAGGTACTAGGCTATCGGCCAAAGGGCCTATGTAAGCCTAGCCAACAAGGTTCCCTGGCTTACACCACCCAAGAAAGTTATTTCCTGTGCCACTGTCGAGCAGAGACACAGAAGTGATCCCTGGGGTGTATTTCCTATTTCCCATCCACTCATCAAGATTTTTCTTGAAGAGTGCTAATGAAGAACTTTGCTTGACATAGATGGGTAGCCTTTTCCAGAGTACGGGAAGTCTCTGGGACAGGAATCTATCCCTCCAGCATGTCCTGTTTATTGTGGTGACAAGATTTAGGTCCCTAGATTGTGTAGCTCAGAGGGATTGTGATTTCTTTAGGTGTAGCATGTCCAACAGCTCTGGGTATGACATAGCTTTATATGTTAGACAGAGATCACCTTGGAGTAGGTGATATGCTACTGAGTAAAGCTGGAGTTTTTTGAGGGGGTCAGTGTAGGGCATTTGTTTTAGGCCAGTAATCCTCTTTGTGAGGTACTTCTGTGGCCTTCCCAGCTGCTGCAGATGTCTTGTGAGGTACATTCCAAAAGGGGCATTGTACTCTATAATGGGTCTAATGGGTGTCGAGTAGAGGGGAAAAATGACCTCTTTTTTCCTGGATGAGAACCCTTTTATGATGAGATGTGCCACATAGAAGGACTTCCTGACTACTGTGGTGATATGACTATCAAAGGAGATACTGCTGTCCACCTGGGTCCCAAGGTCTCTTATCACACATTCAGTGTTGAGTAGATTGCTGCCTATGTGGTAGTTCATGGGTACAGAGTTTTTACCAAAGGGGTGACACTGCACGTTTTGGCATTGAGCTTGAGGCCATGGCTCTGACACCAGGCATCTGTCTCAGCGAGGCCCTTCTATGAGATGTCCACATCATTTGGGGACTTGACTATGGCTCCTAGTTTGTAGTCATCTGTGAACTTTGTTAGCCAGAGGCCTTCTGTGTTCGCCTGTACTTCAGAGAAGTAGATACTAAACAGGAGAGGTCCCAGGATGGAACCCTGTGGTACTCCACTTGTCACTGCTTTGAGGTGAGATTTTGAGTCTGCAACTTTTACAATGTGGGTTCTGTCAGTGAGCCAGTTGGCAACCCATCCTGCTCTGAGTTACAGCACAAAGGCATGAAAATTACAGAACCAACTGATATTGCCAACATCCTAGGGATTTGTACCTAGTTTAGTGAGTTTAGCTATAATTCAAGAATGGGAGATGGTGTTGAAAGCCTTGACAAGGTCAAGATAGGCTGAGTGAACCACCTTACCCTCATCTACAGCTTTGGTGACTGCCTCAAAGAAGTCAATCAGGTTCAGGAGGCATAATCTGCCTTTCACAAACCCGAACTGGTTGGAATCCAGAGGTTGGAGGTTACCAGTGTCTTTCTTTATGAGTTCCATGATGATACGTTCCATGGCCTTGCAGACCAGGCTCATCAGGCTAATAGGTCGATAGTTCCTGGGATCAGTGGTGGCTCCCCCTTTGTGGAGTGGGATAGTTGTGGCTGTGTGCCATTCAGTGGGCACAAAGCCTGATGCGAGGCTATTAGTGAACATGGTGCTTAAGTGGGGAGCCAGTTCGTTCTGAAGTTCATGTAAAACGCAGCCTGGGACGTTGTCCAGTCCCATGGATGCTCTGTTTTTGGCTTTAGAGAGTGCAGCTTTTACATGCGTAGTTGTGATTACAGGGACTCTGCATTCTTCCTGTATAGATATGGGCCCTTTAGGGGGTGGGGGGTAAAGTTAGCACTGAACTTATCTGCCAGGATGTTGGCAATATCAGTTGATTCTGTAATTTTCATGCCTTTGTGCTGTAACTCAGAGCAGATCTGGGTGTTGCCATCGAGATTCTTGACATAGCTATAGAATGCTTTGTGGTTGTCCTTAGAATTAGTTGTGATTTTGTTTTCATAGCTAGCTTTGGAGGATCAGCTTCTTACTGAGGCTGACCAGGGAGCTCCTCCACTCATGGGATTTTACTCTCTTTTGCAACAGTTTCTTCCTTCTGTTGTACAGTTTGTTTATGGCAGGGGACTACCAGATTGACTTCCTTTTTTTGGAGGATAGCGTCTTGGTTCTGTTTGGGATAGCATAATCCATGCATTCGTGTAAGTGCTTATAGAGTGCATTTGTGTAGGATTCAGCAGTTGTAACTGTATTGTCCAAATGCATGGGTGTCATGAAATTCACCACTTCTGTCTTAAGAAGCATGAAGTTGGCTTTGGAGAAATTTTTTACCATGGTTTCCTTAATGGGGGGGGGGGCGGGATGTGGATATTAAGGGGGATTAGCTTATGGTGGGATCGGACCAACGAGGAGTTGACTTCAGGTGTGGAACACCAGTCACTCATGTTGGTAATGACTAGATCTAGGATATTGTTGCCCCTGGTGGGGGTGTGGATAAGTTGATCCAGGGCATTGGAGTTTATGAATTCCAGAAAGCGTTGAGCTAAGGAGTTGGTACATGAGTAGTTTTCCCAGTTATAAGTTCATAGGTTCATAGTTTCATACTAGGCTATCTGCCCTAGGGCATTTATAAGCCTAGCCAGAGTATGTTTGGCTTTCGCCACCCATTTTAAATTAATTTTGCTATGCCCTTTTTCGAGGTTAGTATACTGTGCCTCTGTCTAACAGTGACACAGAAGTAATACCCGGGGTAAACCTACGATCTCCCATTCACTCATCAAGATTCCTCTTGAAAAGAGTCAATGAGGGACTCTGCCTAACCTGGACTGGGATTTTATTCCAGAGTGAAGGGAGCCTCTGGGTTATGAATCTGTCCCTCCAGCATGTCCTATTTATTTCAGTGCTGAGGTTCAAGTCTCTCGAGCGTGTAGCTCGATGGGATTTGGATTTTTTGAGGTGCAGCATGTCCCTTAATTCCGGGTTGGACATGGCCTTATACGTCAGGCACAGGTCACCTCTGATCCGGTGGTATGCCACTGAGTAGAGCTGGAGTTTCTTTAACCGGGCAGCATATGGCATCTGTTTGAGCCCTTTGATCCTCTTGGTGAGGTACTTTTGGGGTCTTTCCAGTTGCTGCAGGTGTTTGGTAAGGTACATCCCAAAAGGGGCATTGTACTCAATTATGGGCCTGATGAGGGATGAGTAAAGAGGCACGATGACCTCCCCTAATCTAGATGTGAATCCCTTCATGATTAGGTGGGCTATATAAAATGTTTTTCTAACCACTTTGGCCACGTGGTTGTCAAATGAGAGATTGCTATCAACTTGGGTCCCCAGGTCCCTAATGGTGGGGTAGTTGAAGTCGCCCATTATTAGGGTATTTGGTTGAACCCTAATATTTTCCAGTACATCAAGAAAAGAGGAGTGGGAATCCTGGGGCATGGTGGGGGATCTGTAGCAAGCTACAATTTGGATTGCAGTTTTGCCCAGAGTTAGTTGCACTTGGATAACCTCGGATGCATTATGCTGAGCAGCTAGCCTGGAGGTGTGGATATCCTCAATGAATATGGACACACCTCCACCTTTGGTGTTTCGGTCCAGGTTACATGGCCAAAAAGTGTGGTATGAGTTATAGCCTGGTAGTGCAGGGGCACTCTCTGGAGCCTTGAACCAGGTCTCAGTCACTGCACAGATATCACTGTTCTCCATTTTAAGGAGTGTCTCAAGTGAGTGCATTTTGAGATTTAGACTTCTAACATTGAGTAGCATTACCCTCAGTTTTTGCTTGCCTGTTCCTGTTATGGTGGTGAATTTGTTATTTGAACATTGCCTATAAAAGGCACTATAGGGGCAGCAAGAGCCTTAGCCAGTATCCGTAATCCCAGGGGCAACAGGTGCAGGCCATCTGTGGCAAAGCATTGTGGTCTGTCGACCATGTCATCCCAAGCAGACAGATACTGGAGCCCCTTAGAATGACACCAGAAGCTTAGCCAATTGTTGAAGTCAATCATTTTGTCCTTGTACTGCAGTATCATTCGGCGGTGGTGGTGCTGCGGTAGCATTGTTGCCTCATAGTAAGACGCTGTCTGGTTCAATTCTCAGCTAAAGCATCTTCTGTGTGGAGACATGTGTGAATGGGCATACCTTCGTTGAAGGTTGTGCGTCAGGGCTGGTAACTCGGCACGTAAATAACCGGGAAAAGCCGAAAGAGACAACAACAACTGTGGTATTATTCGGGGCGATGGCAGAATGCTACTCAGGGCTAGGGTCATACCTGCCTGGGCTGGAGAGCTCTTCCATGTCTCTTTTCATGTAGTCCAGGGAGGTGCGTCTCAGGTCATTCACACCAACATGGACAATGACAGAGTCATATTTGTACTTGTTGTGGAGTGACCTGAGTGCATGGGTTATGTGGCAGATCCTGGCACCCGACAGGCAGCTGACAGTAACCTTCTCCTTGTTTAGCCTGGTGAGTGGGACATCAGTGTGCCTGACTATAGAATCACCTATAACTAGTGTGTCTATAACTCCACAGGTCTTGGTCTATAACTCCACAGGTCTGTTGCTAAGCCACCTTTGTGGAGGGGAATAACTGCTGCTGTTCTCCAATCTGCAGGGACATAGCCTGTGGTCAGGCTATGATTGAATAAGGTGCATAAATGGTGAAGCTAGTTCATGTTTTAGTTTGTTTAGAAGACACCCTGTGATGCCATCTGGTCCCATAGAGGCTGTGTTTTTTGCCTTAGACAAGGCTTTAATGACCTGCTGTTTGGATATGTATGGTGGGATAAAGCTGGGCTCAAGGATTGTGATAAGTTTGGAGGGGATAAGGGAGTGACATTTTCAGCAAATCTGTCTACCAGCAGGTATGCTATCTGTATGGGATCAGTGTGTGTGATACTGTTAGTCAGTGGTTTGGCACATGCTTGGGTCTTTCCTTTTAGGCTGCATACAAAGCTGTAAAATGCTTTATGGTTATCCTTGGCTGTGATTGCGAAGTTTTTCTCAACGTTATCCTTAAATGATTTGATATGTTTTTTTATTTGCCTGTTGAGGTTGAAGAGGGTGTTTTTCCATTGTTGGGTCCTCGCCTTAATTTTCTTAGACAGCAACTTTTTATGTTTGTTGTAAAGTTTGTTGATGCTGGATGTCCACCACTGCAGCTTGTTTTTACTTGGGGTCTGGCTTTGATTCTCTGTGGATCAGCCAAGTATATACACTTACACAAATGATTGTACAGGGCTTTAGTGTAAGCTTTGGTGTAGTTACCACTTCTACTTGGGAGTGGGGATTGAAATGCATTTATACCTTCCCCTAGGAGGGTATAATTTGCCTTGGTGAAGTTTTTTAGTCTGAATTCGCCCTTTGTGAGTTCTGGTGTTAGTACCAGTTTGAAGGCGAATGATTTGTGGTTAGATTTAATTAATGAGGGCCCAACAGTTGTAGTGGTACATCTGTTTGTAATGGTAGTGAGGACCAGATCTAGTATGTTTTTACAATTTGTTCCAGGGCATTTGTGTTAACAAAGTCAAGGAACTTTTGCACTAGTAAGTTAGGGCTAGAGTAGGCTTCCCACTTGAGGATGGGACAACTGAAATCCCTAATGACCAGAGTGTTTGGCAATATTTGGATTGACTCCAGTTTGGTCAAGTAGGCCTCATGCACGTCATGATCAATGAAGGGGGATCTATAACTAGCTATGACTTGAATGGGGGTCTTACCTACAGTAATCTGAACTTGGAGTAACTCCATGGATTTGTCCTAACTAGGCAGAAGGTGAATTTATCTCTAATATAGAAAGGAACACCTCCTCCTTTGCTGCTCACATGTTCGTTTTGCGGTCTGAAGGTGTGGAAAGCTTTGTGGCCTTGCAAGGCTGGGATACTCTCTGAGACCTTGAATCAGCTTTCCATGACTACACAGACATCTACTTTCTCCAGTGATAGGAGTGCTTCCAGGGTGTGCCATTTTTGGTTTAAGCTCTTAGCGGTTAGCAGCATAACACTTATTGTGTTATGATTGGCAATTTTCATGTTGGCAATTTCATTTTTGAAACCTTGCCTAAAAAAAGCAGCCAAAAGCCTAGTAGTGCCAAGTGGAAACTGTCTCTGGCAATACGGCAAGGTTTGTCTACCATGTTGACAAACTGGATCCCCTTTGAATGACACCAAAATATAAGCCAATTATTGAAATCAGTAATTTTTGTTTATACTGTGGCATCATTCTATGTGAGGGTAATATGTTGCTCAATGCTAGAAGCATACCTGCTTGGGAAACATACCAAGTGGGCTCAATCATGTCTGTCTTCATATAGTCCAGTTAGGTATGTCTCAGGTCATTCACTCCAGCATGAGCTATGACAGTGTCATAATGGCACTTGTTGCTGAGAGGCCTGAGTGCATGTCTGATGAATCCTGGCACTGGACAGGCAGCTAGCTAATGGTGACTTTCTCCTTATCTAACTTGATAAGTGGGACATCCATGTGTCTCATTATGGAGTCTCCAATGACAAGAACATTTGGTTAATGAGTGTTGCACCATAAGGGCTTGGTAGGTAAGACACTGGTGTTGCTATGTGTCTTGGGGTCTGTGGGAACTGTGTTAGCTATAGCAGTCTTGTGTTTTGGAAGTCTCTGGTGTTTCGGTAAGTTTTCTGAGAGAACCTCCATGTATGTTGATGTGTATCAGTAGTGGTACTATGTGCATAAGTAGTGGTGGCTGGGTTGACAACATATTCAGTGTTACTGTTTCGAGTGTGAGAGAGCAGGGGTTCAAGATTCCTGGTGTAGATTCATCTCTCGCACTCTGTACTAGAGTGAGTTATTAGTAGAGGGTTGTCAGTGTACCTGAGGCAGGTGCTATATTGCCTTACGAGACCCAAGTTAACAAGGCTGACAGAAAAAACAGGAATAGTCCAACTGTCCATAATGCTAGGTTTGAAGAACTGTTATCACAAAGGGGGTGCTTTCAGGACTGATCTGGGAGGTGCTCTGTAGATGGGTATTTCTGATGGGTTTTTGGCTGGTGGTTTAATAGGTCACAGCTCACTAGCAGTACTTCTAAGACCGGAAATGTACTAAAGATGAGGACTACACTAATGTACTACAGCTGTAGCAAAGGAAAAAACTGTCAGAATTGTCTGTCCAGCTATGGCACACAGTTGTGTGGTGCTACATCATCTGTAAACAAGCAGAAACCTGCTCAAATGCAATGCTTAAACACCAAAAGCTAAAAACTTAAAAAAAAAAAAATGTAAAAATCTCAAAAGAACAAATGAGGGTGCTTACTCCAAGCCCTAAACCAATCACCATTCACTAAGACTGCAATCCAAATTATAGCTTGCTACAGATCCCCCACTTTGCCCCAAGATTCTCACTACACCTTTCTAAACATACTAGAAAATATTAAGATACAACCACCCTAATACTGGGTGATTTAAACTACCCTGCCATTAATTGGGAAAACTACTCAAGTACCAACACCTTTGCCCAATGGTTCTTGGAATTCATAAATTCCAATTCCGTAGTCCATAGTCCCAACAGGGACTCAGATATCCTAGACCTGGTCATTTCCAACATGGGAGATTGATGCTCCACACCAGTGGTCACCCCCTCGTTGGTCAGGTCTGACCATAAGCTAATCACCCTTGACATCCACATCCCACCCCCACCCTCCCCAGTACGGAAACCTCCATAAAAAAACTTTTCCAAAGCCAACTTCATGCTACTCAAGTCAGAAATGACAAACTTCATGACACCCATGCAGACGGGAACTGAAAATTCGACTGCTGAGTCCTACACTAAGGCACTGTATGAGCAAATCCACTCGTGCATGAATCATGCCATTCCAAACAGAACCAAGACAGTCTCCTCCAAAAAAAGGAACCCAGTCTGTTGGTCCCCTGCCATAAACAAACTATACAGCAGAAGGAAGAAAATGTTTCAGAAAAGAGGAAAATCCCAGGATGCAATAAACTCCCTTACCAGCCTTAGTAAGAAGCTGAGATTCCTCATAAAATTTTCCAAAGATAGTTACGAAAATAAAATTGCCAAAGATTCTAAGGACAACCACAAGGCATTCTATAGTTATGTAAAGAATCTAAATGGCAATGCTCAGATCTGCTCTGAGCTACAACAGAATGGCATTAAATATACTGATCCCAAGGATAGTGCCAATACCCTGGCAGATCGATTCAGTGCCAACTGCACCCCCCTTACCCCTAAAGGGTCCATCTCAATACCAAAAGATTGCCAAATTCTGGTAATCACGGCTACACACGTAAAAAACACACTCTCCAAAGCTAAGAATACAGCATCCATAGGACCAGACACATCCCGGGCTGTGTACTACATGAACTACAAAATGAACTGGCACCTCACCTAAGTGTCATGGTTAATGATAGCCTCACCTCAGGCTTCGTGCCCAATGAGTGGCGCACAGCTATAGTTATCCCACTCCACAAGGAGGGATCCACCATGGATCCCAGGAGCTATGTCCCATCAGTCTGATGAGCCTGATCTGCAAACCCATGGAACGCATTATCATGGAACTTATAAACAAAGACATTGGCAACCTTCAAACACTGGACCTCACCCAGTTTGGTTTCATAAAGGGCCGATCTTGTCTCCTCAACCTGATTGACTTCTTTGAATCAGCCTCCAGAGCCGTGGACAAGGGTAATGCGGTCCACACAGCCTATCTGGACATCGCCAAGGCCTTCAACACCACCCCCCACTCCGGAATCATAGATAAACTTACTAAGCTGGGCATTAATCCCTACATCACTCGATGTGTTGCCAACTGGCTTACTGACAGAACCCACACTGTAAAAGTAGCCGACTCAAAATCCAATTCCAGACAAGTGACAAGTGGAGTACCTCAGCGTTCAGTCCTGGGACTGCTCTTGTTTGACATCTACTTCTCTGAAGTACAGGCCAGCACTAAGGGACTTTGGCTAACAAAGTTTGCAGATGACTGCAAACTGGAAGCCATTATTGAATCCCCAAATGATGTCGATATTTTACAAAAGGGTCTTACAGAAACAGATGCTTGGTGCCAGAGCCATGGGCTCAAGCTCAATGCCAAGAAATGTATAGTTATCCCCTTTGGGAAAAACCTTGTACCCATGAATTACCACATAAGTGGTGTGATAAGGGACTTATGGACACATGTGGACAGTGGTCTCACTTTGATAACCACAGAGCCACAACAGTTAGGAAATCCTTCTATGTGGCACACCTCATCACTATTCATCCAGAAAAAGGAGGTCATTGTCCTACTGTACTCATCCCTCATTAGACCCATTATAGAGTACAACTCCTCGTTTAGTATGTACTTCATAAGACATCTGCAATAACTGGAAAGGCCACATAAATACCTCACTAAAAGAATCACAAGCCTAAAACAGATGCCCTATGCTGACCGTCTAAAAAACTCCAGCTATACTCTGTCGCATATCGCCTACTCAGAGGCGATCTCTGCTTAACATCCAAGGCCATGTCAAACCCAGTGCTGTTGGACATGCTACGCTTAAAGAAATCCCAATCCCTCAGAGTCACATGCTCCAGGGATCTAAACCTCATCATCTCAATGAACAAAACATGCTGGAGGGATAGGTACCTAACCCAGAGACTCCCTATACTTTGGAATAGACTACCCATACATGTCAAGCTGAGCGCCTCTTTGGCCCTCTTCAAAAGGAACCTTGACAATTGGATAGGTGATAGGAAATTCACACCAGGGGTCATGTCAGTCACCCTGCTAGACAGGGGACCAGAGAAGTAAATATTCTGGGAAAAAAGAGCCAGGGAATTGTTATAGCTAGGCTTGTATAGGCCCTAGGGCCGATAGCCTAGTGCCAACCTATGATCCTATGAACCAGACAGGTTGTAATCACACACTTCTCTTACAAGGGTGCAGAAGGGCCTCTTCCAATCAAAGATGGCTTGGAAAATGTGCTTAGAATAAAACAGTCACTACAGACAGACCTAGATGCAGCAAATCTGAATCTGGACTATTCTACCACTACTAGCTAACCTAATTTAGGCGGGAAACACTAAAAATGTTTTAAACAACAGAAAAACAGCAGTGAGACCCTAAAAATTTTTGAAACAGCAGAAAAACAGTTTGGAGACTCTAAAGAAATGCTGTTTTTCTTCTGTTTTTTTCTGCTGTTTTAAACAGCAAACAAATCAGTTATTTAAAACACCGATTGGCAGGAATACAGAACAAACAGAACAGATGGTTTGCAAACAGTGAAAATTAGCAAAAAAAGCTTTGCAAACAGTGAAAACAGCAACAAAATATGATTTAATAGGCACAGTAAGGCAGACAAATTCAGTACACAGTGCAGTTTAGTTTACAGTGTTAAAATACAGTTTTAAATAAGCAGAACACAATAAAAAGTGAAGTAAATAGTCTTATCAAGCAAAAAAAAAAAAGACAACTTATGGGTTTTGGAAATCTCAGCAGCCTCTAGTTGTCTCGTATCACAGCTCAGAGTTGTGGCTCATAGCCCACCTCAGTTCAGCTCAATTCAAACAAACAGAAACCCACTCGAATGTGGGGCTAAAATATCAGAAGCTAAAAATTTTAAAAACTTTTTAAAAAAAATCAAAGGAACCAATAAGGGTGTTTATTCCAAGCCCTAGACCAATCATTTTTAACCAGACAGGTTCCAATCAGCACACGTCTCTCACAAGGGTGCAGAAGGGCCCCTTCCAATCAAAGATGGCTTGGAAAATGTGCTCAGAAAACAACAGCCACTACAAACAGACCCAGATGCAGCAAACCTGTATCTGGACTACACTGCAGGTACTAGCTATACTAATTTAGGTGGAAAATAGTAAAACAATGTTTTAAACGGGAGAAAAACAGCAGTGAGATCCTAAAACATTTATTTATCTATTTAACATGTTCTAAACAGCAGAAAAAAGCAAGGAGACACTAAAGAATGTTTTAAACAGCAAACAGATCAGTTCTTTAAAACACTGTTTGGCCGGAAAAACAGAACAAACAGAACAGATGCTTTGCAAACAGTGAAAAGTAGCAACAATTATTTTGGAATCAGTGAAAAAGTAAAAAAACAAAAGCTTTGCAAACAGTGAAAATTAAACAAAATATGATGTAACATATATAATAAGGCAGACAAATACAGTACAAACAGTGCATTTTAGTTTACAATATTAAAATACAGTATTAAATATGCAGAACACAATAAAAAAGCAGTAAATAGTACAATCAGCGCAAAAAATCAGTACTATCAAGCAAAAAAAAAAAAAAAACAGGCAACTTATATTTTTTGGGAAGCTGAGAAGCCTCTACTCATCTTGTATCTGGTATCAGAGTTGTGGTTGGTAGCCCACATCAGTTCAGCTCGGTATGTATTAGCAGATATACACAATTAATATGCATCTGTGTTTTTAAACGACATTACAGCAGTGCACCCTTACTATTACAGCTCACTAAGAACTATAGCATACTTTTACAAGTTTTACGTTTCAAGTTGGATTGGTAGTGATGGGAAAAGGTAATTCCAGACAGTAGCTACAACTCCATCATCAGAGGAGAAGAAATTTCACCTTGGAAAATAAAGTAGTGAGAGTTCCAATACTTTGTAGTTCAGCAGCGATGACATACCAGAACTGGGGTACCTAAAGAAACAATACTTCACAGATAGGGTGTTATGCCCTAAAGGTAACTAGGCTACAAAAACAGATAGGAAGCCACACAAACATAGTCAACAAAATGGTAAATCAACCAAAAAAGCCAGACCAACAATGCCAGAGAGATAAAAAAAAAATATTGAAATCTACAAAGCTTTCAGGATAAACCATTCTTCAGTGTGATAAAAAGCAATTCAACACAATACACTTAATATACAATAAAGTAAACACTATCACTCAACTTCATACAAATACAGTCTTAAAAAGATACAAATTTATTCAAAATCACAGAGTAGTGTCACGTTATACAGCACATTTATTAAATGCATACACATAAATGTATAACTAACACAAAACATTTGCACATACTCCAAATATTTACAATTTCATCTGCTTATTTCTTAGAATCAGTTTAACACTCACAGCAGCATTAAGGCCATGGAATTTATCTGCATTGACTCTTATAATCCTTTATATTCAGCAATCTCCAATTTGTTATTTAGATCACCACCTCTAACACTAGCAGAAAGTTTCTGTATCACTCTAAAAGTAAATTTTGTTGACATTTTCATGTGATTTTGTATACGTTTGTATCTTTTTAAGATTGTATTTGCATGAAGTTGAGTGATGGTTATTATTTAATTGATGCAGCAATGTGACTGGTTGGCTCTGTCTTTTTTATTGTGTATTAAGTGTATTGAATTTAATTGCTTTTTATTACACTGAAGAAGGGCTTATCCTGAAAGCTTTGTGGATTTCATTAAAATTTGTATCTGTCTGGCATCGTTGGTCTGGCATTTTTGGTTGGTTTACCTAAAGGTAATTGGGACAGGTGAAGAGAAAAAAGAAACATGATCAGGAAGAGGAATATCTGGGCAGCACCAGCTATGACATGTGAAGCTGATTGGACAAAGATTGTCATGTGTCTTCCGCTTTGTGTATTCATATAGACTTTGAGCTCTACTTCTTCTTCCTGTTTGTTTTTAGAGGGCTGCAGTGGAGATTAGCGTTACAGATTTAGAATGAGCTGGATGGATCACAGGTGGAGGTGTGACATTTGTTACTTCATCTTGTATGCCAGATGACTTTATCCAGGTTGCGTTAACTGATTAAAGCTTCTTGTTGCATCTGAGCATAGACAGGTTGTCACTCATTTAAATAATAAATAGAAAACACATATTTCATGGCAGTTATCATTGTTTAAAGGATCTACAATCTGTATGCTGTCTCGTGAACACAGCACATGTGCCTTTCTGCAAATGCATGGTTAATTTCCTCCTAATTTTGCATTGTATTCTTAGCCCTTAAGTGAAATCATGCTAAATCTAAACATACACCTCCCTAGATATATGTCAGAATTTGCTAATTCAGGGAGCTCTACTTCGTCATTCAGATGTGCTTGGAACAGAAATTACTGTTTACGCAGTACAAAGGAATGCAGCAAGATGATCGTTTAGCTCTTTGTTTTTATTTATTCCTGGGAAAAGGTGAGTCCCTGCTCCTAAATAACATAAGCCAAGGTGGTTGGCATGTCTTATTATGGTTTGCTGTATGCAGTGTGGCAGTAAGCTATTCTCAAGGGCTATTCCAGCAGGGGCATATTGGCTGTCTCTGTTTTGTGTTTCAGAAGTGTCTTAGCCTTGGAGGTTTGAGCTGCAGCTGTTGGAGTTCTGTCCACAAAGTGGCAAAGCCCTGTAGGCTATGCTTTGATTGCTGATACCAGGCCCACTGTGACCTGCTCATAATTCAAGCTTTACTTTTTAAGTCTGCATTTTGCAGTTGCAAAAATTGTCATAACCCCCGCCCCCCCAAGCAGAAGTGCTCAGAACTATCTAGCTAGGTATTAATTGCAATGTGATGTAACTTCAGAATTATGTTCTAGTACTAGAAACAGATGTAATAAAAAGTCTTGCAGAGGGCCCAGTTACAATCTTATCAAAATTACATATTCCCTCCTTTGCCTGATGAGCTTCTATGTTTCTAATTTGCATGTTTTTACTATTATTATTATTATTATTACTATTATTATTATTACGACTACTATTATTGTTGTTATTATTATTATTATTATTATTATTATTATATGTTTGCTTCTTATTCTATTTATTCATGACCAAGACACACAACTGTGGTGCCTAGTGACAAAAATGACTTAAGACTATGGTGGGCGGGTCTTGTGAACTTGTATAATGACTTAAGGCAAACTGATGTCAAAGCAAGTAGCTCACTGATAGGCTGTTTGCCAGCAAGACCTCTATATGGCCCTGGCAATTACCAGCTGTAACCCCAGAGAGATGATTTGTGATAAGATACCAGTCAGAAATCAGGTGTTACAGTAAGGTTATATGCTTACGTGAAGGTTATATACTTACTTTACTGTCATTCTGAAAAAAGGGAGAATTTCAAGCTACAGCAGTGACAATAAAAAAGCAGTGAGAATTGTATGCTTTTATTTATCAGGATTTTATTATAGGTATTGCAATTTAAAAAAAAGGATGAGAGCAATAGACTGAGGACAGGTGCCATTAATTAACTGATGGCAGAAGGCAGGCTATTGGTGGGGTAGGTGAATATTTATCAGGCCATCACAAATTACATGTTAGTTTGATTGGTGGTAGCAGATAATATTTTGCACAAAACGTTAGTATTAGGCATGGTCCTGGTGTCATAAATGCCATTTTATCATATTCTTGCTCTTCAGTATCTGCCACAGTGCTCTGCTGTGATTTGTCAATGACAGGGTAGTAGTAGCGCATGTAGACTGTTTCTCAAGTGACTAGTACCATCGGTATAGGAAATGTTGACATATGGAACGCCAGTACTAAAATGCACACTCATGCAAGCTACAGAGCCCAATACTGTGCATGCTCAAAACTTTATTTTGCTCTCTTTGCACCTGCTGTCTGTTGATTATCATCCCCCTCCATGGCTATTTGCCCCTTTGCTCCCTACTACCAAGGTGAGAGTCAACTGAGAGAGGATTTTCATTCAGACAGCTCATGGGAGTGGTTCAAGGTTTTCATCTTTTTAGTTTTCCATCCATATCACATTCACCCAGTGAGCAATGAGACTGTGATGGAGGAAATCTCCAAAGTTACACAAGGGTCTTTCCCTCCAGGCATCCCTGCCTCAAACCCCAAGGCATGAGAGGTGAGATTTCTGGTCTCCACCTGGTAGTTAATACTACCTGTGCACCCCCAATTGCTGGCAATCCTTCCCTCCCTCTGGAAGAGGTATGTAGACTACATTTCCTCACTTCTCTCCCTTTCTGCCTGGCTGTTTCATTGCCAGGGATGCTAGTCAAATCCTGGTCACCTGGGAAGCAGTTGAGATCATTCCCATGTGCCATAAAGCCACATCATACAGGTCCAAATCTTGCTGCAGTGTGAATGTGAAAACCAGAGGAATAGAGTTTGCAGCCACTTACTGCAGGCTCTGCAGTTACAGTTTTCTGTTTGACCTTATGAGTTTTGGTATTTTTATTGTAATTCTGAATATTCATAGGATCATAGGAAGTTACTAGGCTATTGGCCCTGAGGCCCTTACAAGCCTAGCCAAGAATTTAGCCCATGTTCCGACAAGTCAGCACCCGATGCCCCTGTCCAGCAGGGACACAGGTGGAATCCCAGGGGTGTATTTTCTGTTCCCCATCCAGTTATCCAGGTTGCGGTTAAAAAGGGTTAATGAGGTACTCTGGCATGGAGAAGGAGTCTATTCCACAGAAGGGGGCATCTCTGGGGCACAAATCTGTCCAGGCAACAAGTCCTATTCATGTCACAGACCAATCTGAGTTCATGCATGCAGATTACTCGAGTGAAGCTTGACTTGTGGATATGCAGCATTCCCATCATGGTGGGGTCCGAGATTGCTTTGTATGCCAGACAAAGGTCACCTCTGAGGAGTCCGCATGAGACTGAGTAGAGGGTATAGAGACAGAGCTTTTATCCTATCTGTGTAGGGTAGATATTTGAGGCCCTGGATTCTCCTAGTGAGGAAACTCTGTGGTCTCTCCAGCTGCTAAATGTGCTTTGTGAGGCACATGCCAAAAGGGGCATTGTGCTCAATTATAGGTCTTATAAGAGAAGAATACAGGGATGTTATGACCTCCTTGTCCCTGAATGAGATACCATTACTAATGAGGTGGGCCATGTAGAAAGCTTTTGGTACAATGGAGGCAACATGGTGGTCAAAAGTCAGTTTGCTATAAACCTGTGTGCCCAAGTCCCTCACGACTGATAGCATGCTTAGGACCTTGCTATTGTTTGTCTTTCGGCTTTTTCCAGTAAGGGGTCGCCACAGTGGAACTCCGGTCCGCTAATGATTGGCAGTAGATTTTTATGAAATGCCGAGGTGCCAGCTCGATGCCCAACCTTCAACGAAGGCACGCCCATTTACGCACGCATGTCTTTCGAACACTGCCCAACCACGGGAAGGACATGCAGACTCCACACAGAAGGCACTCCCAAGCCCAGTCGAGAATCAAACGGGAGAACCTCTTGCTGTGAGGTAACAATGCTACCGCCGTACCACCGCAGCATTAATGTGATAATTTGTGGGGACATCACTCTCCCCAAAGGGGATGATGATGATGCATTTTTTGGCATTCAGTTTGAGGCTGTGTTTCTGCTACCAGTCATTTGTTTGGGTGAGACCCTCTTAGAGGATGTCCACATCACTAGAGGAATTGATGACAGTACCCAGCTTGCAGTCATCTGCAAATGTGGTAAGCCATAGCCCACTGGTTTTGGCCTGCACCTCAGAAAAGTATATCCCAAACAGCAGAGACCCCAAGACAGATCCCTGGGGTGCACTGAGCGATAAGGGTCTACAGCTTGAGTGGCTTCCCCTATTTTGACTGGGTTGGTTCTGTCAGTGAGCCAGTTTGCTACCCATCTGGTAAAATATGGATTGATGCCTAGCTGAGAGAGTTTAGCTATTATACCTGAGTGGGGAATAGTATCAAAGGCTTTCAGTAGGTCAAGGTAGGTGGTGTGGACTGTCTTCCCCTCATCCATGAATTTGATAACTCTCTCAAACAAGCCAATCAAAATTTAAGAGGCATGACCTCCCCATGATGAAACCAAACTGTGTAGGATCGAGTGTTTGAAGGTTGCCAATGTCCATGTTAATGAGGTCCATGATAATCCATTCCATGGCCTTACAGATCAGGCTAGTTAGACTATAACAATCACTCCTGTGTCCAGTCCTAATGCTCACAGCATTGCACAGTAGTTCGCATGTTGGAAATTATTTGTGTATATTTATGAAAATGACCTGTTTGTGGGCTGTCATTGTTTAATCTTTATTTGTAACCAAGAGAAACTACAGCTGAAGCTGCTTAAAGAAGCAAGATGTATCCCAAAACCTACTTTAGATAAAGTTGTAAATAAACATGTTCCAATACCATCAAAATCTTTATTACAACAGTACGATTTAGTGTTTTCATTCCTAAACAGGAATTTCCTCAGAATTTGCCATCATACACACATCACTTCCTTAAAAAGGCTTTTTCTTAAAGCAGTATACACGTATATATACAAACATTGCACCAAGTAAAAAGTAAAAATCATAGCAAATAAAAACAAAAATACACCCCACAACTTGGGCAATGTACATGATGTACTACCTTTTACTTCAACTGACAACAATATGACTTCGGTCAAAGTCATGCAGTCTTTAGGGAAAGATGTGAGGAGGAAAGTGTTAACTACTACTAGAACTGGGATTGTTAGTGGTTCTGGAACATCAGTGTATAATTCCTCCCCTTCTTCACCTTTACACATAAGTTGGGATTCCAACAAAGGCAGGAATCGGTCCAGGAGCAGGGGGCAGACAAAGTGGAAGTTGTCAATAGAAAGAAACCCCAGTCAATCTTTGAAGAAAATGTGGAATCATGTAGGGACACAATAATATGGAACACTTCTGATCGTATAATGACTAGAGATAAGAAGCAGGTGTTGGAAAAAGGGCTTTCCTTTATTCCAACACAAGGAAGTGATTTAATTGATACTGCATTGGATGTTAAACTTTTTATTAGAAATGTTTTGGATGGCATAATGGTTAAGGTGTTTACCTTGTAGACACAAGGTCCAGGGCTTGATTCTCACATGGGGTAATTGACTAGGCTTAAAATGGCCCACAAAGGCAGTTAGCCTGGTATGAATCTATGATAGAAACTTGAATTTGGTAATATGGATTCTTATAATCATATTTGTTTTAAAAGACCTAGTCTTTATATACCGAACTCACATCCCTTGGTTAATGCTTTTAGTAAGTTGGTTGTAAATGACTTACACAACCTTTTTTAATGATAAAGCTGGTAAGTTAAAATGGAAGAATAAGTATATGTGTGGTGGTAATCATACTGTGAAGGAGAGATTGGCTACGGCTGCTTTACAAAAAGATACCACTATTGTAATAAGGCAGGCTGATAAAGGTGGTCCCATTGTAATAATGAGTAGGATTGATTATTTTGATTCTGTAAATTCAGTGTTAAGTGATGCAAATTTTTATTCAGTAACTGATATCACTAAAATTCATACATTGGAGAAGATAATATTGAACATGCTTAATAATTGTTTAATGACTAAGTTAATTCTCTTGATTTATTTAAATATTTGATGGTGAATGAACCCTTGATACTCATAATTCAAGGTCTCCCCAAGGCACACAAGAATTGTTTTCCACCTCCTTTAAGGCCTATAATTGCAGGACGAAATTGGTGTATGGAGCATTTTCACTTTTTGTGGAGAGGTTTTTGCGCCCTGTTTCAGATAAGAATAAGGTTGTCTTGAAAGATTTTATACAATTTTTGATTGACCTTTATGGTTATACTGCGACATTGCCTATATTCACTGATTACTATTTTGTGACTTTAGATGTCCAGTCATTAAGATTTAAGGATGTAATGGTGCCCCTCTACTCTTCCCTCATCAGACCCATTATTGAGTACAATGCACCAATTGGAACGTACCTGACTAGACATCTCCAGCGGCTGGAGAGACCACAAAGGTACATAACCAAGAGGATTACTGGCCTCAAACAGTTGCCCTATACAGCACAATTGAAAAAGCTAAGACTGTTCTCTGTTGCATACCACTTTCTCAGAGGCGATCTCTGTCTAATGTACAGAGCCATGTCTAACCCAGAATTGTTGAACATGCTCCATCTTAGCAAAACCAAATCTACTCAAGCTACATGCTCTAGGGATATAAACCTCAACACAACAATGAATAGAACATGCTGGAGGGATAGATTCCCTTCGCAGAGACTTCCCTTGCTATGGAACAGGGTCCCAATCTACATAAGACAGAGCCCCTCACTATCACTCTTCAAGAGGAACCTTGTTGAGAGGATGGGTAGCAGAAAGTTCACACCGGGGATCACACCAACAGCACTACTAGATAGGGGCCAAGGGTACTAACTGCTAGTACAAGGGTCTAGGGAACTACTAAAGGGGCGGTGAATACCGTACAACGTGGCAGGGCTAATGTATGCCTTCGGGCAGATAGCCCAGTACCAATCTATGAACCTATTATTTACCATGATTCCCAATTGTGAAGGGGTTGAGCAAGTGAAGAATTATTTAATGAAATATAGTGGGTACTGTCAGTCGTTCATTGATTTGTTATGCTTGTTTCTAGAAACAGTTCTTAAGAATAATGCCTTTATGTTTGATGGGGTGTTTTATTTGCAGAAAGATGGTGTAGCAATGGACATTTCATTTGCCAACAGCTACACCAAAATGTTAATGGCATCATTTGTTCACACGTTTTATACCCATTTATACTGGATTAGTTGATGACCTGTTTTTTTATTTGGACAGGTGGTAAAGAGGATTTGAATGTTTGTTTTTTTTTATAATCAGTTAAATATGACAACTACTTATTTAAGGTTTTCTATGGCATTCCCTGACATTAAGATTGAATATTTAGATGTCTTTCTACAAAGATTAGATAATGGCATGGTGAACACAGGAGTGTTTAGGAAATCTTGTTATAGAAATACCTTATTACACAGACATAGTAGGCACTCGAATTATGTTTTCAAAAACATAATAAAAGGTCAGGGTATGAGGGCATCCAGACTTAATGCATCAGAGGAAGTGTTTTATTTGCACTTAAAAATAGACTCCTAGTTAGAGGGTACAAAGTAATGGAAGTAGACGATGTATTAAAAGAGGTACCAAGACTTAGGGGAGATATAGTACACCCCTATTATTCACCGTAGGATGATTTTGAAGTGACTACTACTTCATGGGTGCATTCAAGAAAGGTTAAGGTCCCCTTATATTACACAAGTGATATTAGGAAGATTGTAGATATTATTAAGAAACATTGGGATGTGTTAACGGTTGATCCTGAGTTGAGAGAGATAGTAAGAGATGTACCATGTTTTTGTATAGGAATAAGATGAATTTTAAAAGGATTTTATGTTATCAAAGGGAATCCTTAACTCATAGCTGCACTGATACTTTCTCTACAGTTCAGTGTGGTAGATGTAATTACTGTGACAATTGTAGTGGTCAATTCATACACCCTGATACTGAATGAAGATTTGTTTTTAAGGTATCTGCTGATCATTTTACTCAGCATGTGATTTATTTAGCCCATTGTTTATTATGTCAGTCATATTATGTAGACACTAGTCATTGGTGACTCCATAGTCAGACACACTGACGTCCCGCTCACCAGACTGAGTAAGGAGAAGGTCACAGTAAGCTGCCTGTCGGGTGCTAGAATCCGCCACATAACGCAAGCACTCAGGTCTCTCAACAGCAGGTACAAATATGACTCAGTCATTGTCCACGCTGGTGTAAACGACCTGAGACGTACCTCCTTGGACTACATGAAAAGAGACATTGAGGAGCTCTCTGATTATGTAGCCCAGGCAGGTATGACCCTGACCTTGAGCAGTATCCTACCTTCACCAAGAATGATGCCACAATACAGAGATAAGATGATCAGCTTTAACAATTGGCTTAAACACTGGTGTCATTCAAAGGGGATCCAGTGTCTGTCTGCCTGGGATGACATGCTAGACAAGCCACGCTGCTTCGCAAGGGACGGCTTGCACCTGTCACCCCTGGGATTCCGGATATTGGCAAAGGCTCTTGCCACCCCAATAGTGCTTTTTTTGGGCAAGGCTCAAATTCTAAACCTACCACCCTAGAACACAAAAAAAGAAAAAAACTAAGGGTAATGCTGCTCAATGCCAGAAGTCTAAATCTCAAAATGCACGCACTCGAGGCCCTTCTCAGTATGGAGAACATCGATGTCTGTGCTGTGACAGAAACCTGGTTCAAGGCTCCTGAGAGCACCCCAGCACTATCAGGTTTTACCTCATATCATGCGTTCCGGCCCCAAAATCTGGACAGTACCAAGAAAGGAGGGGGGGTA
This sequence comes from Protopterus annectens, assembly GCF_019279795.1. Lineage (NCBI taxonomy): Eukaryota > Metazoa > Chordata > Ceratodontiformes > Protopteridae > Protopterus > Protopterus annectens. The sequence continues at coordinate 1,709,321,854 of NC_056729.1, read as the reverse complement.
TCCATATTCATCAAGGACACCCACACCTCAAGACTGGTGGCAACGCACGATGCATCGGAGACCATCCAGGTGCAATTAACCATAGGCAAGACTGCTCTGCAAATTGTAGCATGTTACAGGCCACCCTCACAAACTCAGGAACCTCACATGGCCTTCCTGAAAACACTAGAGGGGATAAATGTATCACCAAACACCATCATACTAGGTGACTTCAATTACCCTAATATAGACTGGGAACACTACTCAAGCCCAAACACCCTAGCCCAAAAGTTCCTGGAATTCATAAACTCAAATGCCATGGAACAACTAGTCACCATCCCCACAAGAGGAGATAACATACTTGATCTCATCATCACGAACATGGGAGCACAATGTTCAACACCGGAGGTGTACCCCTCACTGGTGAGATCAGACCACAAACTAATCTCGCTGGAGGTCCTCATGCCACCCCCACCTGAAATAAAAAAGACCACAGTAAAGAACTTCTCAAAAGCTGACTTCACACTTCTAAAGACTAGTGTGGTCTCCTTTAAGGCCCCCGAGCCAGCGGAAAACAGTACTCAAGCCGCTGAATCACTTACAAATGCCTTCTACCAGCACCTGCAGGACTGCATGGATAAGGCAATCCCAAGCAAAACAAAGACTCTTTGTACCAAAGGCAAGCGTCCAGTCTGGTGGATCCCAGCCATAAACAAACTCTACAACAAAAGGAGGAAGCTACTACAAGATAGAGCAAAATCCTTAAAAGGTAAGACACCCTTGATCACTATAAGTAAAAACTAAGAGCTCTCATAAAATCATCCAAAGCAAATTTCGAGAGAAAAATAGCTAAAGACTCAAAAGACAATCATAAGGCCTTCTTTAGCTATGTTAGAAACCTGGGAGGAAACTCCCAGATATGCTCAGAGCTAGTTCAAAATGATGTGAAGATTACTGATCCTACAGACATTGCCAACATACTGGCTGACAGGTTCAGTGCAAACTTCTCCCCTCCCCAAAAGGAGAGATATCTATACCAAACGATTGCAGCCCCCAAACATCTCCAGCCCAAGTGAGAACTGCTCTCTCCAAAGCAAAAACACAGCATCCATGGGACCTGATGGTGTCCCCGGCTGTGTGCTCCATGAACTCAATGAGGAATTAAACCCACAGCTAGGACAGCTGTTTAATCAAAGTCTTACCTCTGGATACGCACTCCAGGAGTGGCGCACTGCAACTGTGGTACCACTTCACAAAGGCGGTGCCTCCACCGACCCTGGAAATTACCGCCCATTAGCTTGACAAGCCTTATCTGCAAAGCCATGGAGAGGATCATAATGGACCTCATAAATAAAGACATAGGGAATTTGCAGACTTTGGATCCAACCCAGTTTGGCTTTGTCAAAGGCAGATCATGCCTTTTAAACTTGGTTGACTTTTTCAAACAGTCACCAAAGCCATTGATGAGGGAAAGGCAGTCCATACAGCCTACCTCGATCTGGCTAAGGCCTTCGATACAATACCCCACTCGGGTATCATTGAAAAACTCATCAGCTTAAATGTCAACCCATACATCACAAGATGGGTTGCAAACTGGCTGAGTGACAGAACCCACAGGGTCAGAGTTGCTGGCGCCATGTCAGACTCAAAGCCTGTCACAAGTGGTGTCCCACAGGGCTCAGTCCTGGGCCCACTCTTGTTTGGCATCTACTTTTCCAAGTACAAGCAAACACAGGAGGGTTATGGCTGACAAAGTTTGCAGATGACTGCAAACTGGGCCATAGTAGAAAACACATCTGACACAGATATCCTTCAGAAGGGTCTCACAGAAATGGATAACTGGTGCCAGAGCCACGGCCTAAAGTTAAATGCCAAAAATGCATAGTCATACCCTTCGGGAAAAACAAGGTTACCCCTAGCTACCAAATAGGTGGCAATCCACTGAGCACAGAAGAAGTTATCAGGGACCTGGGGACCCAGGTTGATAGTAGTCTGTCATTCGACACCCATGTAGCTAAAGTAGTTAGGAAGGCCTTCTACATTGCCCACCTTATCATGAAGGGATTCTCATCTAGATCAAGGGAGGTCATAGTCTCCCTTTACTCATCACTCATCAGACCAATGATTGAGTACAATGCCCCATTCGGAATGTATCTGACCCGACACTTGCAGCAGCTGGAGAGGCCACAAAGTTCCTCACCAAAAGGATAAAGGGTCTCAAAATCTGTCCTATGCTGCCCGACTGAAAGAACTCCAGCTCTATTCAGTCGCCACCGCTGCTCAGAGGTGACCTTTGCCTAACATACAAGGCCATGTCAAACCCAGATTTGATGAATATGCTTCACCTCAAAAATCTAGATCCATCAGAGCCACAAGGGCGGAGACTTAAACCTTGACACGGCTATTAATAGGACGTGCTGGAGGGATAGATTCATCACCCAAAGACTCCCTATGCTGTGGAACAAAATTCCGGTACATGTGAGGCAGAGCACCTCGCTGGCCTTGTTCAAGAGAAATCTTGACCAATGGATGGGAGATCGCAGATATACCCCAGGGATTACCTCAGTGTCACTGCTCGACAGAGGCACAGCAAAATAATGGGTATAGTTCCCCATACTAAAGGGGTGGCGTAAGCCACAAAACGATGGGCTAGGCTTGTAAATGCCCTCGGGCAGATAGCCTAGTATGAACCTATGAACCTATGATAAAACAGATAGCATGTTAAAAGCTAGGATAAGGGAGCATTTATATAATATCAGGGTACGATCAACTACTAATGCACTTTCAAAACATATTGTACAAACTGATGATCAGCATGTTTTTAAATTTTTAGTTATGGATTTTATTAAGCCTAGCTTACATGAGGGGGATGCTAGGAACTTCACATAAAGTAAGGAGGTGAGATGGATTATTAGGTTAAGGGCAGACCAAGGTAAAGGTCTAAATGAGAAGGCTACTCTCAAATCCATTTTAAATCGAGGGGCTTAAAAAATAAATGTTCAGAAATATATTTCTTATGTTTTATTACATGCATATTTTTGTGTATAAATTTTTTATTCATACGTTTTCTGTGTTTATTGTATTTTATGTTTTAGAAGAATATATATTTTCTGTAATATAAGCTGTTTTTTAATTGATGAATAATTATTTAATTAAGACAGTCTGATTTTTATTGGTTGGTTGTGTGTATATATTTGAGTGATGAGGGATATGTTTTTTATGGTCTGACGAAGCTAATTGTGAAAGCACTTACCTCTTTTTTTTATATTTGTTCCTTGTTTTATTAAAAGTTTGTGTTTTATGGTTCCTCGTGCTGTGGTTCATTCCAATATCATTATTAGTGTTTGTTATTTCATATGTGAAAACATAACTGTTTAAATAAGTATTTATGTAAATATTTAAATAAGTATTTGAATAGTATTTAATCCATATATTATAGCATTCATGTTAAATGCTTCAGGTTAACAATTAAAAATTATAAACAGCACAACCATCTCAGTATAAATTGATAGAGACGTTGATTAAATTGTTTAACACTGAAGATATTGAATTCACATTGTTTAGACCAGGCAGACTTATTGCATTTGAGATCTTTAATTTATATTGTATTTTCCCAATTACTGCCTTGGTGGTCAACACGTATTTCTTCCAAAATGCCAAATTTGTAATTACAAACTCCAGTCCACGAAAGGGAAATGCCTTTAAAGTGCAGTATTTGTGTTTTTCTTTTTCATTTAGTACATAATACTCAGATTCTTATGTAAACAGTGCTTACAAACTGCACTTAAAACTATTTCTGCAGTTCTGCAGTTGTCTTTAATGGTATTGATTTTACTGTTTAACCCATTGTTAGGTACAAGCTGTTTATCTTCTAGTATAAATGAACATAAGTTACATGCTCCACATTTTGTGATAACTTTCTCTCTTGTTGAGTTATTTATATACATGCTGTTACATTCAAAAATCTGTTTTAGATTGACAACTGTTGTGAACACAAATAGTGGTTCAGCACCAAGGGTGTTGGTGAGTAAAGTATTTGAACTTAAAATATTCCAGTTTTTATTAATAATATCTCTGATTGTGGGGACATCTTTGTTTTATTCAATTATTAATGCTCTCTCTATTACTAATTAATAAGTCTCTTTTGGTTCCGTTATGTGTTTTAAGTCCCACCCTCGCATATTCCTATGTACTAGTTCTAAACAGTAAAACATAAACTCTTTATGTTCTGGATGCAATAATAAATGTCTAAAAAGAGCATTGTTATCATTGCACTAATGTTCCAAAACTGTTTTATGAAACTGCCTGGTTGTCATAACTGCATAATAGTCATCACAGTCTTCACATAAAGCAATGTAAACTAGACCTTCCATAGCATAATAAACCTTCTTTTAGCATAAATAGTAAAATTCTGATTATTAAGCATGATGAATTTATTATTACTTAAATAACGGCAAATTTTACACATCCCACAGAAAAAAAAAATACCAGTGATTTTGTCAGTAAAATTGTCTTCTACCTTATAACATTGGCAAACTACTTAACAAACACTCTGTCTCACTAAATTGGAACAAACTCCCTTTCCATATTAGATCCAACCTTTCCTTTCCCTGTTTTAAAAAGGAGCTTAAATCCACCTACTAAACTTGAAATTATGCGGTTGCATTGACCACACGTAGTCTTAGTCTGTCCTACTGTATAACCTGTTGCATCTCCTAACTTTCTCTCTCTGTTAGTAGTTTCTGCTTAGACTAACCTTCTAAACATTCAGCTCTACTACTTTAGCCCCCTCCTTTCTCTCCCCCTCCTATTCTCCACACTATTTATCTTCCCCAACTTCCTATCAATATCTGCACATTTTCCTTCTTTTGAACGATTATCTTTCTGTTTTTACTCTCATATGTAGTAAATTTTAGACCACTGCTATCAGTGCAACCCTTAATGTTCATCATTTTTTCTTTTGTTTTTCTTCTTTATAATTAATTTTATATTTGCATTGTTATTTTTAATAGTTGTTGTCCTGTATGTTTATCTTTGCTTGTGTTTGCTGGGGCTCTTTCCCCTTGGGTCTGCACTGAAAATGGGTTGCTTACTATCAATGCAATGCGAATAGTTAATAATCTTTTCTTTTTTACAATTATTTTGTATTGTGATTATTTAATATTTGTATATTGTCACTGTACGTATGTTTGCTGGGGCTTTTCCCCTCGGGTCTCTACTGAAAATAAATTTGTTTGCAAACTCAGTTGGACTAACCCGGTTAACAAATGTGAAATAAATAAATAAATAAAGGAATAAAATAAATAACTATCCAACATATTTTAAGAGTGTGCCTTTTCTTAAACACAAAATTAGGCTTACTACCTTATGCAAATCTGGATATCCTTGAATAATATTCCAATTATTATGGAAAATAGACTTAAACAAAACAACTATCTACAGACGTATCCAAACTGCAATGTAAATATTTTATTCAATCTCCCTTTTCTTAAATAAAATATCATTTCTTAAACTAGGAGGATATTCAGTGTCCCTTTTATTCAATATTTCATTAGCCGCATTATTTCAAATATGAAGTCTATATCCTGTAGCTAAAAACATTTTACTAATAAAATGTAAGTCTTCTTCATACACATTATCAACAGTTATTAGTCTAGAGGCCCGAATAAATAGATTTTTAGGAACATTATTGTACATATAGAAAAGATTATTGCTATCATAAATCAAATAATTATTGACAGCCATTTCCTTTCTATATAAAACACTATCAAACCTGATAGTAACCTCATTAATTTGAAGATTAGCATATGAATAATTAACTTCCCTACCTATATGACTTACTACAAATTTCAAAAAGAAGTATTATTATTGATTAAATAAAACCTATTCAAACCTGGAAATTTGTCTGCTTCCGGCCTAGTTGCCTATAAGTCTGTTTTGTTCCACATAGTATGGTAAACATTACATGTTTTTGGAAAAGCAGAACACCTAGAAAGTTATAAACTATTTTTGGTATTGTTGTTTGTGTACTGGAGGTTTACATTTTTTTAAAAATTAGAACTAATCAAATGTTAATTAGTTAATCAATTTATACAGGTTTGTAGGTTCATAGGGCGATACTAGGCTATTGGCCCGGAGGCCGTTATAAGCCTAGTCAAGAATTTCATCCATGTTCCCACAAAGTCAGCACCTGTATTCCCTGTCCAGCAGAGACACAGGTGGGTTCCCAGGGGTATATTTTCGGCTTCCTATCTAGATGTCCAGGTTCCTCTTATAGAGGGCTAGTGAGGTACTCTGCTTGACATGTTGAGGAAGTCTATTCCGCAGATGGGGGAGTCATTGGGACACAAATCTATCCCAACAAATTCTATTAATGTCACAGACCAGGTTGAGACCTTGTATGCAGGTTGCGCGAGTGAAGTTTGACTTATGGATATGCAGCAACTCCATCACGGCTGAGCCTGAGATGGCCTTGTATGCCACACAGGTCACTTCTGAGCAGTCTGTATGAGACTGAGTAGAGAGACAGGGCTTTTCAACCTATCTGTATAGGATAGGTGTTTGAATCCCTGGATTATCCCGATCAGGAACTTCTTTACTTTCTCCAACTGCTGCATGTGCTTGGCAAGGTACATGCCGAAGGGGACATTGTACTTGATAATGGGTTTGATAAGAGAGGAGTTCAGGGATGTTATGACCGCCATGTTCCTGGATGAAATACCCTTACTTATGAGGTGGGCCATGTAGAAAGCCTTCTGTACAATAGAGACAACATGGTGGTCAAAAGTCAGGTTGCTATCAACCTGGGTGACCAAGTCTCTCACGACTGATTGCGTGCTTAGTATGTTGTTATTAATGTAATAATTAGTGGGGACACCATTTTCCCCAAAGGGGATAATGATGCATTTCTTGGCATTCAGTTTGAGGCCATGCTTCTGGCACCAGTCATTAGTTTGGTTAAGGCCCTCTTGGAGGATGTCCACATCACTAGGGGAATTTATGACAGTGCCCAGCTTGCAGTCATCTGCAAACTTGGTCAGCCACAGACCACTGGATTGGCTTGCACCTCAGAAAAGTATATCCCAAATAGCAGAGGGCTCAAGACCGATCCTTGGGGTACGTTACTTATTATGGGTCTACTACTAGAGGTGGCTTCCCCTATTTTGTGTGGGTTCTATCAGTGAGCCAGTTAGCTACCCATCTGGTTGATGCCTAGCTGGGAGAGTTTATTTATTATACCTGAGTGGGGAATAGTGTTGAACGCTTTGGCTAGGTCAAGGCAGGTAGTGTGCACTGTCTTGCCCTCATCCATGGCTTTGGTGACTGTTATGAAGAAGACAACGAAGTTTAACAGGCATGCTCTCCCTTAGACAAAACCAAACTGTGTGGCATCAAGTGTTTGAAGGTTGCCAATGTCCTTGTTTATAAGGTCCCTGATAATGCATTCCATGGCCTTGCAGATCAAGCTAATTAGGCTAATGAGCCTATAATTGCCTGGGTTGGTGGATGTTCCACCTTTGTGCAGAGGGATGACAGTAGCTGTCATACTTAAATAATCTGTTTATGTCTTTTTCTGTTACTCCACTGAAGTCCATCTATTGTTATTGTGGACAAAATTACTTCGTAAAGTCATTATTTTAGCCTTTATTTCTTGGCTAGTTTGCCTTTTTTGTTTTAGATATTTAGGTTCTGTCACCCTGTCAAGTTCCTGACCCTGGATGTTATAGATGATCTTTTTTCCTCCAAAGGACATATATTTCTGCTTTTTGAATATAAAATGAGGATGTAAGTTTGTTTCTGTATTCATAAATTGATTAAAATTATTTGAGACTACCTCTAGCTGTTTGACATGGTGGGGTGAAGCCATGAGTACAAGTCCAAAACCCCAGTTCATCCAGTGACTTGGGCACTGGAAGAGCCAGAGGGGGGAGGATGGAAATGAATAGTCCCCCATCGTGGGGGAGGTATGACTCTGTCTTCTCTCTTGGGTGACTTCTAGAGGGAGTACTGGATTTTATAGCTATGGGGTGCAGGCCCACTGACAACATCCTGTTTTTATGCAAGTGCACTGGCTGGGACGTCACCATGAGAAAGCACACCTCCCACAGCAGGTAGCATCAGGGGAGCTAGACATGAAAGCTGGCCACACCCTACCACATGACTCTTGCCTTAAGGGGAAATAAGGGGAAATAATTGGTTGATTAACCACCCTGCGCAAGGAATAAATAGATCATAGGACTCTTACCTAACATGGGAATGTCTGGCTATCATGCCTGATGTAACAAATTGGCCACTTGGGTAAAGTTAGTGGAGACATCAATCAAGTCCACCACAGGAGTAAAAAAACTGTTCTTTATCCATACATTTGCATATAATATAGCCTAACCTAATATCATTCTACATTACATATATGGAAAATGGGGGCTAGTTTGTCCCATTATTAAATAAGTAGGGGACAAGTACTGACCTCTGGAGGAACTCGCTGACAAAGCTTATGCCACTCTAATATAGTGCGCATATATTTAATACAACATTCTTTATTACTTTGCAACTGAGGCATGTAAGCAATAATTTGATTTGACTGCTCTGTTCACATTAATGTGCTTAATTACATGAGGTAGAGCACCTTTTCATAAATATATTGAAATATATTATAATAGACGCCCAATGTACTTAACGACAAAACTGGGTTAGGTTATATGGCTAGGCTTAATAAAGACCCTGATGGTCGATAGCCTAGTACAAACCTGCAAACTTTTGAATCTATACTAAGCTAACTCACAACTTTACTCACCACGTTTAACCAATAAAATATGCAGGACTACTTTCACCATGGTTTTCCTTATTCATGACAAAAGGCCTGTAATAGGCCCGCACTATTTATTTATTTTTTTTTGCTTATATATTGGTTTTAATAATAGCATGTTTTATTAATAATTTATTGTATACGTTTTTATAATAATAATAATTATTATTATTATTATTATTATTGTTATTATTATTAATTGATTTATTTATTTAAAATGTTTAACCATGGAAAAAAACTGATCTCAGTAAACCATTTTCTAGCCATCCAGAAAGATACATAGTAGAAATAGCTGTAAAAACACAAGATCAAAGCTACACAATGCAAATCGTTCTGCAGAAGGCGATTATATGGCTTAACAGCTGTATCTGCTTGCAAAAGAACAAAACTCACACTGTATCCTCACCAGAAAACTTACTTCACAGAAGCTTTGTTTGAGCGCTTTCATTTTAAAAATCAAGACTTCTTCAGAGAACTTAGATAACATTTTTGCAGGAGACAACCCCCCCCCCCCCCCACCCTGCACCCCGTCTTAATTATAGACTTTCACTCTGGGGTCATTTCAACTTGGAGAAAGCATGACTATTTTTATTTGTTTTTAAGAGTGGTCATTCTTAATAAAGAATCAAACGAGCGCTGTTTCTCTTCTAAACAGATTGCTACGGTAAGTACTGAGGAATGACATCTCAAGTGAACAGTGTTTCAAGTCAACATCACATGCACAAACAGAAAATAAACAAATACCATTTCATGTAGTTAAGGAGAAATTATAGTTATTGAATTTAAAAATATTACAAAGATAAATATGTAATGATGTCATGAAATAATAGCATAGCTCGTCTCTACTTCTCTCTCATACTCTCATTGGCTTAACTTTACACATAATACTTGTATGTAACATAACCCTGGCATCTTTTCTTCCAAAGTCTATAGTGTTGAAAATATTCTTGGCTCTAAAGCAGTACGTTTTTATTTTCTTGTCTGCCTGGCTATACTCAAGTTGATTTGATTTACAAACTTTTATTTGCCCTGAAATCTCCCAAGTGGTAAACTTATTCTGTTTGTATGTCTGGCAGTTAGTACAGAGGGCAAAAGCTCTTAGCTGTTAATCAGCAGGTTTCGCTGCCAAAGGTACAGGGTTTGAATCTTTCTATCTTCATTTACCTTTTCTGTGACCTTGAGAAAGTCACATAACTGGACAGTGTTTTGGTGTGATTGGGAATCTGGGCTTGGCTCTAATGATCTCCTAGACTGCATGAGTTGAATCTAAGTAGATGTTAGTGGCTGTGCCATTCATTTGGAGGATTTCTACTCGCTATGCCACAAACTGCTAGGAACCGTCTTTGTGTTTTAAGTTAAGTCATATGGCTATTTTCTAAAGTGCTTCAAAAAACACCAAACAAAATTGTCTTTGTTGAAGTATGTTTCTCTGTATGCATACTTATATTATTCTGCTCTTCTGTACTATCCTGTTAGAAGAATATTTATTGTTAAAATGGAGAAAAGAAAAGGATTTAGAAATATTTGTTAGACTAGCCATCATGACATAAAAAGTACAGGAGAGATAGAATTACATACACACACACACACACACACACACACACACACACACACACACTCTCTCTCTCTCTCTATATATATATATATATATATATATATATATATATATATATTAAATATGTTGTAGAATATACAGAATATAGCACACACACATACATATTGGAGACAGTATCTGTGGTATTATCTGCAGTGATGAAAATAAAACTTGAAAATTATTTATAACATACAAAGCCAGTTAATTCTTTTTGCATACTATTTCTGTTTACCTATAGTTGAGCTTTTCAGTTTTTCACAATACACAGCTGTGGTACTTCTGTTAGATCTGGCCGTGTTCCTAGTATATCCATGCATGGAGCTCATCATTGTACTCCTTGAAAATCTGCAGTTGGGCTTCTGGCATTCCTGGAATAAATCCATGACTACTTTCCAGGTAGTCTACAGTTCCTGCTAGTCAAGGTTTCCCAGAGCCTCCACTATTGTCATGAAAATCCTTCTCTAGGAGAGGCAAATGTCTCATCCATTGTGTACTATAGGCCTTGCTTTTAAGCCACACTTCGCCAGGGTATGAAAAGGTGTTCTTACAGTATTTACCCGAGTGTGTGTGTGCAATTTTCAGGTTGTTAGTGCAATAGCTAACACATCAAAATAGTGTTTCTGATCTCTGAAATAGCCATCAAGCTAGAGAGAGAGAGAGAGAGAGAGAGAGAGTGTGTGTGTGTGTGTGTGTGTGTGTGTGTGTGTGTGTGTGTGTGTGTGTGTGTGTGTGTCTGTGTGTGTGTGTGTGTGTGTGTGTGTGTGTGTGTGTGTGTGTGTGTGTGTGTGTGTGTGTGTGTGTGTGTCTGTGTGTGTGTGTGTGTGTGTGTGTGTGTGTGTGTGTGTGTGTGTGTGTGTGTGTGTGTGTGTGTGTGTGTGTGTGTGTGTGTGTGTGTGTGTGTGTGTGTGTGTGTGTGTGTGTGTGTGTGTGTGTGTGTGTGTGTGTGTGTGTGTGTGTGTGTGTGTGTGTGTGTGTGTGTGTGTGTGTGTGCGTGTGTGCGTGTGTGTATATATGTATGTATCTGTATTGTCTACACAAATGAACATTTAGACAGAAAGACAAAGTAAACTAAAGTATGTGTAGATAATAAATGGATGCTTTATCTGACTTTTTGCACAGTGATACAAAGTTACTCTGTTACACCATAGTTACATGATTCATTCAGCTCCACACACTTACTTTCAAGTCCTTACTTGCATCTTTGTCTTCTTCTTTGGTTCGTTTCATGTCTATTTTCATTTAACTCGGTTATAAAATAAAGATATCCACATGCAAATGTGTGTCTAGTATCATGTGGAACAAACCACAATGTTTGCACCGAGTATTATTTGCATTTTCAGTAAAAACAATTTCACTGTTATCGTGGAAGATCATTAAGGAATTTTCTAAACATATTATTCAGACGCATGTGCACTCACACACACACACACACACAGACACACACACACACACACACACACACACACACATACACATTGTAATGTAAATCCTTAATTAAGACCTGCAGGTGCTTTTTCCTGAAAAAGGTAGAGTATAACTTCTTCTAAGTATTTCTTCAGCATACAAACAAGCCAACTTCCCCACAAGCTGTTTAAAATAGTAGTACTAAATGTAGAAACAATACCATTAAAAAGAATACAATAAAACTGAATTCAAATCAATTGAATTCTCAAAACAAAGAAATTTGAAATAACACACTATTGTTTTAAAGGAGCTTTTTCTGCTTTTGAATTGGAGAAAGTTGTCTAGCAACTTAGATGTGAGGTATTCCAGACAATAGATTTGAGACATGGTGGTTTGTTCTTATTATGAAACTACTAGAACTTTCTTTCCAGTAAGAACGATTGTCTGCTGTGGATGACTGCATACTGTTGTCTCTTAGACTGTGCAGAACACAAAACATTCTGCAGCTCAGTTCTGCTGTAAAGCGAAAGCACTTAGCTGTCCTTTGTCTGTTTTGTGGTTTGTCTGTTGATCTGCATGTTTACTTGCCTGATTTCCTGACTGAATTACTCCTTCCCGAGAACACAGATAATGTCACCTTTCATGCCATGGACCAGGTAACAGGTATCATGTGGTTCAGCAGGAGCCAGCCTGGTCATCTTTGGCAGGACCACTTCTTAAAATTCCTCAAATTAGCAAGCCTTTCTTAATTCTTTTTTTGCTTACTTTGTTCATGAAATTTCTTGTTGATTGATCATTTGGGGGGGGGGGGGGTTCTCAATGCAAAGGTTTTACCAACTACATCGTGAGAGACATTCTTAAAGAGAGTTACTGGGTTCCTTCATATTATAATTGGTAGTATATAAGTAATATATGGCTACTGCACTCCACTGATTACTGTAGCATGAAACCATCTGAAAGTAGAAGCACACAGTGAATTCTGAGAAATAATAATCTGGTTACATAGACAGATAATGTACTACAAGCTTGCTTGAAGAGGGGGATTCTCTGAGAGACTTCAGAGAAATCGAGCCTTGGAGTCTTCTTTGACCATCCAGCTCTTGTAAAACCGAAAGAATATGTGAGAAAAGAGGGTCAAAAAAGGAGAAATAAATTGCTGAGTGGTGAATAATTCACTGGTTCCTACTTAAAGCAGAACTGTAGCTGAAAACTAATTAGATTTTAACCTTATAGTAGTAAGTAAAGGTATTTCATCCACAGGCAGCAAATATTAACTTCTTATTATAGTTACATACTTAATACTTACAAATTATTTCAAGCATGGACGGGCATTAATGCCCTTCTAAGCTGGCAAAATACCAAAACACTTGTTCCCATAATGTGTCCAGGCTGTTTTTAAAAATATCTTAACTACTACTTGCTTTAATGTAATTTGGTAGTCTGTTCCATGCATCACCTGCTTTCTCAGAGAACCAATCAGTACACTTCTCATTCCTACAGAATCTTCTACATAAGTCTGATGATGATTCTCTATTAGTTTTTGATAATCCCAAACATTCCCAGAGGTAGTTGTGTCTAAATGCCCTATACACCTGAATAAGATCTCTTTTTAGATATCTGTCAGTGGCACTGTACAAGTTCAGATATTTTAGTCTTTCATAATAACTTAAATTTTCACATCTATGGATACCCTTGGTATATTTCTGCTGTACCCTTTCCAGTTTACTCAGGCTTGTTTTCTTATAAGGTTTCCATATTGTTATACTGTAATCAAGTTTGGTTTTAATGTAACTGACAATGACTTCATCATTTCTGATTTCCTAGACATTATAAATCTTTTTTATACAACCCATAGTTCTTTAAGTATCATTAGCCAATTGGCTGATATGATTAAAAAACTCATAGCTGGATCTACCCATGTACCCAGGTCCGTAAATGAGTCTACAGTTTCAATCACTGTGTGCTGCATTAAGTAGGTCTATATTAGATAATCGAACTTTCAAAAGTTTGACTGTCATATGGTCGACACCATATGATCGAACTTTTAAAAGTTTGAAAATCTAATAAAAAATAAACTACACAAATAACCTACCCGAACGTTTTAAGCAAGGGGGGCAAGCCTCCCTACCTCCCCCACATGGAGGGTTGACCCCCCCCGCTGTTTAAATATACCAACTCCGAGATCACACTACTGTGCAGAAAAGGGAAATATTACCATTCCGCGCTGTACAGAGATCTCCGTTAAAACGTTTGAACTTTCAAAAATTCAATCATATGGTGTCGACCATATGACTGTTGAAATTTTGAAAGTTTGATTATCTAATATAGCCCTGTATTAGGTATTCACATTTAAATTTATGTCTCCCAAATCTCATATGCTTAGTTTTTGATGTATTTATCAAAATATTATTCTCCACTGCCCAAATGGTCAATTTAGTCAAGTTGTTTTGCAGACATGCCTTATCTGTAACACATGTAATCAGTTTACCCAATTTCGGGTCTTCTGCATATTGACTATAGAATACCTCAGATTAAAAAGTTAGGTCTGAAAGAACAATCTAAACAAGTAAGGGCCTAGGACAAAACCTTGTGGGATACCCTGACTGTAACCAAGGATTTCACCTGTCCAGTTGCTGTATGATACTTGCCATGTCCTATCTGTAAGCCATGCAGCTATCATTCTTATCAAGAGTACATTGATACGTAAGAAAAGCAGACCCGGACCAGAAGAAACACCAGCTTTATTATAAAAAACACACTGACTAAGCGGTTTCACCCACAAATGGGCTTCCTCAGACTCTAAGGAAGCCTAATTGTGGGGAAAGCGCTTAGTCATTGTGTTTTTTATATTAAAGCTGATGTTTCTTCTGGTCCGTGTCTGCTTAGGAAGCCCAATTGTGGGTGAAAGCGTTTAGTCAGTGTGGTTTTTATATTAAAGCTGGTGTTTCTTCTGGCCTGGGTCTGCTTTTCTTACCAGTTTTACTCTTGCAGTTGTTATCTTGATACGTAGTTGTTCTAATTTATTGATCAGTGTTTTGTGTATGACCCCTTCAAATGCTGAAGTTAAATCTGTATAAACTACAGCACAGCACAATTTTTCATTCATAGCTGTAATTATATTGTTATAGAACATCATGTTACAGGTGGTAATAGATCTGTTTTCAACATATGCATGCTGATATATTGTTTCAAGCTCCAACCTATCCACTTCTGACAATAACTTATCCAATATTACCTTCTCCATTATTTTTCCACAACATGAAAGTAGGCTTAACGGTCTGTATGACTCTGGGTTTGTCCTACTCCCCTTTCCCTTAAAGACGGGCTTAATAAGTGCATGTCTCCAGTCTTGAGAAATCTCCCCATATTTATATGATCTAGTAAACAATAGATACAAATATACCATAAGTTCTTGCTGAAGTGTTCTTAGGTCATTTTTACTAATTCCCTCTCCTCCCTGTGCTTTGTTTGGATCCAGTTTGTGCAGTTCTTTTTCAATATAATCTAATTTGATTCCAGTGTTTGCAGTTACCTGGATGTCACTAAGACAACTTACCACCCCCTTTGTGGAGCTAAAATGTTTTGCATAAGATTTTGTAAATATATCTGTAATCTGTTGTGTCTGAGAATAAAGTTTAGAGTGTACACACAGTTTATCAATTTGTATGTCTTTACTCCTTCTACATCTTATGTATCTATAAAAAGGTTTCCTATGATGCTCAATATCTTTATATAAATTGTCTTCAAATTATTCTTGATCTTGTCTCACACTATACTTCATTTGTTTGTCCATCTTGTTTATTTCAGTTTTCAAAGTTGTAGTTTGACCACTCTTCAATTTCTTATATTTTTTGTCTGTCACCTTAATCTGGTATTTTAGTGGTAATAGTTGTACAATTGGTCATACCACATCCTCTTTGGAGGTTCATGGAAAGCTCTGTAGGAACTCTACCAGTTAAAAAATGAACATTTGATTGGAATCATTAAATAATGTATGACAATAAATGAACATGAATTATATAAAATGAGTTGTAATACAATATATGACAGGGATTAAATATTTAGAATACGTCAGCAGGAAGATTTCGCATAGAAGACCAAATAGAGACCAAATATAAAACAGTGAGAAACTGAAAAATCCTTGACACTGCAATATTCCTAAACAAACTACAAACAGTTGACTGGTCAAAATGTAGCTCACTTTAACACAAAATTCCTAAGTATCCTTGATTCCCATACTCCAGCACGTACAATAAAATCTAGATCAAACACAACACCATGGCTCACAAAAGAGACCAAATCTAAAATCAAAGCTAGAAACAGAGCCTGGGCCAGCTGAAGAACAACCAAAGCCCCACTTGACCATCTAAAATATCGTCAACTCAGGAATGACACAAAAAAAATCTATTTTACTGGATAAAAAAAGCTTCTACCATAATCTCCTACAAAAACACCAAAACAACCCGCAAAAGTTCTGGGCAGGCTTAAATCAACTACTTCATCCAGGACATTCTACCACCCCAGCCCCAGCTAACCATACCCAGAGTTCCCCAGAGATCATAGCTAGTGCTTATAATAACATTTTCATCAAAACAATCCAATCCCTAGCAAATCACCTAAGCCCCACAAATTTAAACCACACACCTAATTTATCCACAAATCACCCCAAATTTAGCCTCCAACCAATATTCACTAGTTTTAGCAAAATTCTCCTAAATTCTACCACCCTCGCTGCTGACCTCCTCCCTGCAGAGTACCTACAAATAGCTGCAGATGCCATTGCATATCCCATATCTATCCGTATCGACAGAACTTTATCCGAAAATGCTTTCCCCTCCCTTTGTAAAATATCCCACGTCATCCCACTCCATAAAGGTGGTAGCTCAATAGACATGTCCAACTCTAGACCCATTGCCATTCTTTCCCCACTAGCCAAAATAATGGAGAAATGTGTATACAAGCAACTAATGCAATACCTTACACAGAATAACTTACTATCCAACTCCCAGCATGGCTTCAGGCCATACCACAGCACCACCTCAGCCTTCCTTTCCTTTACTAATGCCATAAACAATAACAGAAATGACAATAGGCTAACCTCCGCCCTCTTCCTTGACCTATCAAAACCTTTGACATGGTCAACCATGAACTTCTCATTCTTTCTCTAAAATCCATTTCCCTCAACACACATACTATCCAGTGGTTTCAGTCCTACCTAACTGGTAGACAACAGGCAGTACTATGGCAGGGAAACTCTCCAGTCAGCTACCTCTCACACTTGGTGTCCCTCAAGGCTCCATACTAGGCCCACTACCCTTCTCTATTTTTATCAATAATCTTCACACTGCTATCCCTAAAGCTACCTGTATTCAATATGCAGATGATTCCACTCTCATCTCTTCAGCCACCTCCCCATCTGAACTACAAATCTTAACCCAAAATACATTTAACACTATTGAGAACTGGCTTGCCAACCAATGCCTACTACTGAACCCCAATAAAACTAAACTTCTACTCTTCACCCCCACTAGTAGATCTGCCAAACTTTCATTCTCTGTCACATCTAACAATGGCACCACTATCTCCCCAGATCAACACACTAAACATCTAGGGGTCATCATAGACAATAATCTCAAATTTGACCTACAGGTCAACAAAACCATATAGACCATCAGTAAGAAGCTTTGGATCACTGTATAGAAACAAGACACTCTTAACCCCACTGGCTAGGACTGAAATTGCCCGATCACACCTACTCTCTACTCTTTTATATGCCTCACCTGTACTCTCAATCCTCAATAAAACCGAACTAAGTAAGCTGTTCCATACCTACAACAATATTGCAAGATTCGCCACTGGCTCCACCTATAGAACCCACCACTGCCTGAACCTGAAACAACTAGAATGGCTAGAACTGCCCAGATTAATTCAGTTCAATCAACTCTTAATAGCGCACAAAGTTCTGTACCACCCCCTCTCTTAAAAATATTATTAAGCCATATCGCAACCTGAGATCCCTACAGTCAGCCGACAAATTGCTGGTCCAAACCCACAAAGCTATTAACTCAGCTGGTGAATCCCTGTTCACCAACTTTGTTGGCAAAACCTGGAATGCCTTGCCAAGCTATATAACCCTACAATCCTCCAAAAGTCTCTTCAAAAAAAACCTCAAACAGTATCTCAAATTGAACTGGCTATGCCCATGTACCAATCCGGATTAAGTTATAAAACAATAGCATAATCAGTAATTATCATAACATCTAACTACATCACCATGCTATGTATCCAATCTTATAATGTTAAATGGGGAAGTGGGATATTGGGGAAAAATGATTAGCATTTTCGCTACAAGTCCTTGAAAAGAATATCAAGAAGCATACAAATTATCATGTGTCATAAAGCATTTTAAAAAATTAAACAAGTTAGAAATTGGAGAAGGGTGATCCTGGTGATAGGCATATCTGTAAATAAAGACTTAACAAATTAGGAAAGAAGTGGCTGGAACGAATTGGAGGAAACTAGCTAAGGACCCAAGGTACCGGGAGAAGAAAAAGTAGTAAAAGTGGGATGAAGCAAAGTGTTTGAGCTGCACATTACAGAATATTTACATTATCAAGGATTGATACATGTTCATAGGCAAAGAAAAAATGGAGAGAAAGGTACTAAATGAATTGTCAACTTTGGTAAAGTTTGTGGGAAGAGAATAAACAGTTGGCTATTATAAAACTCTTCATGACTGCTGTAAGAACCAGTCAGAAGAAATAAGAAAAGACTGATATTTGTGTATGTTCTTCTCCCAAAGCAACAACTGGAAGATTTTTTCAGAGCTCCAAGTATGCAGCAAAATCCAAACAGTTTAGGATATTTGCTTGGAAGAACTCCCAGGGATATGACGAGGAAGAGAGGGGATGAAAGAGGAAACAGGGAACATGTTTTTTGGGAATATAAGGACCTGACTTCAGTTTAAAAATTCCCTGCAAATTATCCTGCACAAACATTGGGGGAGCCAAGACATAGCAAGCACTTGTTAAGATATTAACAGGTTAAAAAAAATCATTTGAAAATGGAAGCCAAATGTAAACCAGCTGGAGGTTATGAAAGAAATAAATGAATTACAGCTAAGATCTTTGAGAGGAGATGAGAGGAAATTGCATTTAAATAAATGGCATTTGAGGAAACAGTATATACAAACAAGTTTACAAGAGCAGTAGTCATGTAAGGCAACTGGAAAGAATTAGATAAATAAGAAAGCACAAATTGTTTATGAAAAATGAAAAAAGGATGAGAAGTATATATATATATATATATATATATATATATATATATATATATATATATATATAATATATATAGATAGCTAGATATATATATATATATATATATATATATTATATATATATATATATATATATATATATATATATATATATATATATAGATAGATATAGATATATAGGTATATAGATGTATATTAATGTATATGTAGTGCACGAAGCTCACTGATTATGCTCTAATGTTCAGAAAAAGACAAACCAGTTAAGCTCCAGAATGGCACGTGACCTGACCTTAACAAATGTTAAGCACCGCTGTGAAAGCTCTTAAAGTCAGGTCTCATGATAGGCAGTAAAATCTGCCTGTACTGACCAGCAAATGACAGCAGCAGAATAAAAAATTATCTTTTTCTGCTGTCTGTTCTGGTAATATGTCCCTTCATTCCTGTATTGAACTTAGAAACTTGCTAGAATAACAGCAGTTGTGTTTGCATGTATTTTCTGAAACTCTGAAACTCCTCAGCATGTCGTTATTTAGTGACTTCAATCCTAAATGGTTTGTCGGAAAACACTGCCTTTCTGACGACATCCGTTAAGTATGTTTACGGCTTTGAAAGCTACTAAAACACTTGGTGATTTTTTTCCGTAACTAGTAGTACATGGAGCAGATAAAGCTCCATGCACTACAAGGAATTATGATCATATGACCAGCTGTTCTTCTTTTGGCTTTTCCCGTTTAGGGGTCACCACAGCGGAACTCCGGTCCGCTAATGATTGGCTGTAGATTTTTTTACGGGTACCGAGGCGCCAGCTCGATGCCCAACCTTCAACGAAGACACGCCCATTCTACACATGTCTTTCAAACGCCACTCGACCGCGGGGAGGACATGATCATATGACCGTTAATAACCCTAAATCATGTGTCCGAGATATGAATGCCAAGAATCACCCCTTGAGATTTGCTCAAGAGGTGAATTTCTTGGCATCCCTGTCTTGAAGACATAATAAGTGAGTAATGATCAGCGAGCCAATCATAATCCTCTAGATTATATATAGAGGTTCTCTGGTTCGATTCTCATCTGGAGTGCCTTCTGTGTGGAGTCTGCATATCCTCCCTGCATTCGCGTGGGTTTCCTCTAGGTGCTCCGGTTTCCTCCCATGTTTCAAAGACATATGTTTGGAGCATTTCTCCCAGAGCTTCCGCTGAAAATTGGCTTTGTTCCAAGTTGGACTTTCTCAGCAAACACATGTTAAATAAAATAAAAAGTAAATATATACATACAGAGAGAAGGAGAGAGGAAATGTGTGAAAATACTGACCAGAATGTGAACTGAATTTTATTTATTGTATGTGACTTCATGATACAGATTAAAGTATAAAATTTATATAAAGCTGTATTGTAAAAAAAATTAAGAAAATAATTACCGTTTTCTGTTTTATTGGAAAATGAATTCATGAATTATTCATTGAACTGTTGCCTGGCAATACATTTATCAGTATAATTTAATTTGAAAAACCTTTAAATGTAAAGAATGTAAGTTGCCAAAAAAGCATGATGGAGACACAAACTTCAAGGTAATAGTCACTACTAAAGGTAATAATGTATGTTTGTATTTTTCTAGCATGTTGTTAGGTCACTTAAACTTGGAAGGAATGTTTGAATTCAACTTTTTTTAAAAAAATACCAAAACTAGCTAAACTTCTACAAGATATAACTTAAAAGCTACGATGAAAAATTGATAGCAAGCAGAATTCTCTCAGCTATACAATACAAAACAATTGTCACTTCCTCATCAACGTGACTAGAGACATTTTCACCTTTTCTCACATCTGTCACTTATCTGTCACAAAAACAATTTCTTACTGTTTGAATTAAGGGTCCATGTGGTTAACAACTGTTGTAATGATAAAACCAGGCTTACGATAAATCACTTGAAAATTATTTAATGTGGCCTTCATTACTATATACTACAATGTTTTTAAACTGCTGGACCTGTCATTAAATGTATATAAGTTGAATATATAAGTAATTTTGGTAATTTTAGTAAAACAAATTAATGCTATAAATTACTTAAAAATTGTAGAATTTACGCAGACAGTAAGATGAAAATTATGGCAGTTGCAGAAATATTTTACATGCATTTTTCCATCAGTACTACTCACTGGTAACTCTGGAAATTAAGTAAACAACAAACGTATCCACATAAATAGCTTGTTTCTAAAACAACATGTTATCTGTTGAAATTCACCCAGAAATATTCATTACCATCCTGTCGTCTATTAACCGGTACATCCTGAAACTCCTCCACTTAAATGATACTGTAAATTAATTCAGTACAACTTTCCCAAATATCCCAAATAGCCTTGCACCTTCTTGAAGGAAGAGACTAAAAGCAAATAATGTAATTTGGATGTCCAATAAGAGTAGAATGTTAATGCAGAATAGAGAAAAACATGGAAAGAATGGCAAAAATATAAAACACCACAAACTTTAAAATCCTCCACAACCATAGTAAAGTGCAAATAAATGAAGACAAAAAATATACTGTAACAATATTCAGAACAATAGTAAACACATTCCTAAATTATTCTGGTCAGCCGTTAAAAGAAATCTTACATCCTTGCCAAAAATTCAATCCTAACCCCTCTTCCAGTAACTCACCACTTGAAACTGCAATAGAATTCAATTCTTTTTTCATAGATTGTATATCGTCCCTAACCAAGAATTCCACAATGACTAATCCCAACCCTTACTAACAACCACGTATCAGCACATCCACTTGCACCTTCAAACTTGTGCCATATCCCATATACTACTCTTAAACAAACTCAAACCATGCTTATTCCAGCTGATGACCTTCCAAGCAAGTACCTTAAGATAGCAGCCAATAGCATTGCCTGTCCTGTCTCAATCCTTATAAATAGGTCAATCCAGGAATCGCATATTTCCTCTCTCTGGAAAAACACATACATTATCCTTCTATATGAAGGAGAACATTCAGCAGAAATCACTAACTTTAGACCTACAGCAATCTTATCCCCTCTCTAGAAAACCCATGAAAAAATGTGTTCAAAAACAATTGCTTAACTATTTCCTGCAGGAAGAACTTCTACCCCACACACAGCATGCATTCTGTCCCTCCCATATTACTAACACTGTATTTCTAACCTTTATAAATACTTTTACTAAAGCTAGAGATAATGACAAACTACTCTCCCCCTTATTTCTAAACTTGTCTAAAACCTTCAACAGAGTTTGTCATAGTAAATTTCTTCTTCAAATTTCCTGAGTAGGCCTATTTCAGCCCAACTCTCTATGGATCAAAAGCTACTTTTCCAATAAGTAAAATGGCTCCCCATCCTCTCTCTGTACCTCCCAGTCACTACCGGTGTACCACAAGGGTCCATCCTTGGTCCCCTTCTCTTCAACATTTTCACCAACACCCTTCACACACCCACACTGCAGGTCTCTGTAGCACAATACACACTCATATACACATCTGTCAGCATGGCTCATCTCTGAAAAATTACTCAGGAAGTTTTAGCAGCAACAGGAACTTGGCTCTGTAACTCACAAAAGATGCTCATCCAAAAAAAAAAAAACTTTTTTCCTCAAGTCCTTATCTCATGAAAAAAACACAATTTAAAATCCTCTCTCTTAATAATACAACAGTTGAAGTCAATGTTCATATCAAATTATTAAGAATGATAGTGGATGATAATCTTAAATTTGCCCTGCATATACAAAACTGCATAAAAATCTCATTAAAAACTAGGGATGCTTTACAGAGACAAAAACGTTCTCACCAACACAACTAAAACCCTTGCCATTATTTACTCTCCCCCCCCAACTGCTTAATTGAGCCCCCATCCCTCGGGATCCATGCATCACAAAAATCAAAACTTGAACAATGCTATAGTACAGTGGCTAAATTTGCAGCAAATACCCCATTCAGAACCCACCACTGTATAGCACTAAAAAGACTAACTACCACATCAGCTAACATATACACAGCTTCTTACTACCTGTAAAATTATCCAACATCCATCTGCTTGTCCAGCACTAAATATCATTCTACACAGGTATGTTCCCAGTCAGTCATTATGATCCAATGGCCCAAAACTCCTCTCTGTTCACAAACCTATCAAATCTTCTGGACACGGTCTGTATTCATGCCGTGATGTCAAGGCCTGGAACTCCTTAACTGTATCTATGACGTCAATACCCTCCCTCCAGTCATTTAAAACCATTCTAAAAGGCTTCCTAGCTTAAATCTGTCTCTGTTCTTGGTCAACCACATGATAAACTATATCTATAAATACAAACATGTACCCATTCATACCTTACACCTCCTTCCTCTCCCTTCTTCACTCAGTTCCCTAATTCAATCAGTTTCTCTCCCCTGACTCTCTTTCTATGCAAACCATAGCCCTGTTTTTTTCTCACTTCATATTGTAATTCATTTTTGTATTATACTAACTTACGTTTAATTTATCTATAAAGTAGCTAAAATTTCTATAAATATTAAATCACTGTCATATAAGTTATCTATTCTTAACCGATATTTTCACATTATGAGTAATTTGATATAATTGTTTAAACTATAGAGGTTTGTGTATTAGTTTTGAAGATTGTAAAATTATTGTTCTTAAAATTTGTTTATAATACCTTGGAGCTTTTCTCCTCTGACCTCTGCTGAAAATGGACTCAATCGTACTTTCCCGGTATTTGACTGTCAATAACTGAATAAATACAAACAAAACAGTCAGATGTTCAGGATTATTAAATCTAAATATTATATTATTAAGCTGACAAAGGCAAGAGTAAAATCACTATTCTGCCACTCCAGGGACTCTGATACATGAGGAGATAATCGAAAAGTTTTGCAATGTTGCAGGACTTTGCTAAGTAAGACAGATTTATTAGTGTGATGAGACCAGGAGATGATTAATGAAAGGGGCATAGTGCCAACATGCTGGAGAATGGGCTGTGTAGTACATTAATGCTTCTGTGTTAATGCTGTTCATCAGTCTACCTCAGTAGCCCATAAGGGATCATGTGACTCGAGTGAGAGGCAGAAGATGATTACTTGCTGATGGTATGTACATTTACATGCACAACAAAGCACCTCACATCTGCAATGTACGCAGTATAAGAATACCTTAAGGGGGGGCACCACATTAAAGTGCCAAGTCAGTTACTGATATAATTAGGGAGGAAAGGGCTTAAGGTCTTCACCTTATAGACTCAAGCTACATGGCTTGATCCTGACCTCAGCTAATTGGCTAGGCTTCAAATCACCCATATACACAGTTAGCCTTGTATTCTCCTATGAACCTATGAAAGTGAAGCCAGACATTGGGCAAGAGGAAGCACAGGAACACAGACTAGGGTAACAAGAAGAAAATATAGTTGGGGGAAGAAGGGCATCATTTTTGGGGGGAGGACAGGTGTCCATTTTTCTTTTCTTTTTATTTTGAAAGAGGAGTAGACTGGGATGGCAGCAAGGCACATATGCAGGGAGAAAGAAAAGTATACAGAAGGTAGTAGGGGAAGACAACAAACATACACTGCAGAGACTGACAGAGGAGATGTGGACCTAAGAGGTGATGGCAACAGCAGAGAGAGAGAGAGATTAGGACAAACAGAAGTAGAAGTAAATGTGATTGGGAGGACTGGACAACAAACAGGCTGCATTGAGTCATAGACAAGGAAAAGGAACATGATCATGAGGATATAAGGAGGGATATGGAAGGCCTGCCTGACTGGACCTGAAAGTAACCTTTCCAATGTTGGCCAACCCCATGGGCTGACATTATGGCTGGGCATCACCTCCAGTAACCAGTAGATGGAGCTGCTGATCCATGAGATCCATTCAGTCACAAAATGCAATGTTTCAGGGTGTCAATGCGGGTATCCAGCTGCTGGCCAACCTTGGCTGTGAACAGCATTTGCACCAGTTGCCAAAACTCACCTTCTTACCACTCTTAAAAAGTTGCCTTTGTCCTCCTCTTAAGAGATGGACATGGAGTCCATCAGCAAGCCATCTAGATCATCTCCCAAAGGGTGACCTTCATTTACCTGCACAGAGCCAGAACTGGACATTGTTAGAAAACAGCAGCTGGCATGTTGGCTGATGCAGACCCTGGTGGCTGCCATCATATCTCATCCTGCACCACTGCTACCCCTGTATAAAGAGATATAATATCAACACATCGTAGTACACCTGTATAGTACAGCCTTAAATCAATCTGACAGTATGTGGCTCTACATACTACATTTACCCTGTCACCTGGACAGCTTCTCACATTTCTTGGACAGGTCTTGTGATTAGATACAATCTGTTCTGCCACTATAAAACAAAACCTAGACATAGTCAGTACAAAGTATCCCTGAAAGCAGAACACAGTGACAGTACTAGATGCTAAACAGAATGTACACTGTCAAATCATCTACAGCAGTGCATGGGATCCTTCTCCCAAACCTCTGCCTCCCACAGGGGTGGCACCTGCACAGGTCACTGCACCTATGCAGGCACCACTCACCATAGAGGGTAACATCAGTGACATCATTCACTGCCCTGCCAAGCTGGTGTCAGGCATTGATCTTATACATGTGCTGCCCCAGCAGACTGTCTTTTAGTCCTTATACAGTAATTGGAGAAATATTTTGGATCCCTAGTTGCATCATGTGGAAGCCCTGCTATAATTATATCTATAGATGTATAGACTCCATGTCCACTCTACAGGTCAGAATGAGGAGGAAAATGATAGCCATGTCTGCAAATGGCCGTAAGTAGTGGGCATCACATTATACGCATCATCAAGCATCAGTACTACATAATGGAAAGTGTAACTAGAACTGGTAGGTGACACTATGAGCTCATCACAGTGTCAGTGCATGCAAACCGTATGCATGTGACCTCCCAGCCTGAGCATGAACAGTGATGAGGAGGGTGGTGCTGTCTGTGGTTGATAACACATTGCATTATCACAGTGTCAGTGCATGCACACAGTGTGCATGTGACCTCCCAGCCCAGTGTCAGTGCATGCACACAGTGTGCATGTGACCTCCCAGCCTGAGCATGAACAGTGATGAGGAGGGTGGTGCTGAATGTGGTTGATAACACATTGCATTATCACAGTCTCAGTGCATGCACACAGTGTGCATGTGACCTCCCAGCCTGAGTATGAAAGGTGATGAGGAGGGTGGTGCTGACTGTGGTTGATAACACATTGCATTATCACAGTCTCAGTGCATGCACACAGTGTGCATGTGACCTCCCAGCCTGAGCATGAACAGTGATGAGAAGGGTGGTGCTGACTGTGGTTGATAACACATTGCATTATCACAGTCTCAGTGCATGCACACAGTGTGCATGTGACCTCCCAGCCTGAGCATGAAAGGTGATGAGGAGGGTGGTGCTGACTGTGGTTGATAACACATTGCATTATCACAGTGTGAGTGCATGCACACAGTGTGCATGCGACCTCCCAGCCTGAGCATGAACAGTGATGAGGAGGGTGGTGCTGTCTGTGGTTGATAACGCATTGCATTATATTAGTGATTCAGACATGAACACACTAAAGGACCACATTAGTGTACTTATTGTGCTACAAAGCCCATTTTCACATGATAAGAAAATATTGCATGAGACTGTGTTGAATTTTATTTATTTATGTATTTGTTTATTTGTTTATTTATTTATGAGTACTTGTTGACGGGGATAAAGCTTTGATCCTTCTGGCATCGCTATCAACCTTCCATCTACAAATTGTGGAATATTGCCTCTCATAATGTGGAACAAAGGACCAAAATTTGCAACACTTAATTATGACTTCAGCTAGGAAGCTCACAGCATGGTTATTAACTGTACTCTAAGACTTAAAGTGAGCTCTTTTCATGAAATAGTACAATTTAATATTATTCAGTAATGTATATCATGGATATTTGTTTTAAAAAATTCTTAATAATGTGGGTGTGACAAAACCTTTTAGTTAGAACATAGAATTTCTAAGAGATCAAATGAGAAACATTCCTCATAATGAGGTGCAGTTGAGAATTATGCCTACTGAACTGTTTCCAGGCTGAGCTTGGGGATGCATAAAACAGCATGTACTGGCACATAGGCATACCAGTATCTAACAAGACAACTGGTAATACACCTCAGGAGTACAAGGTGCACCCAAAGGTACATGAGAAGAACAGGAATAAGTACTGACCGCAGAAATGTGTGAGGTAACTTATCACAGGTGACTGTCATGTGAAGGAGGCCATGACTCACACAGACAGGAAGCAGTCCAAGGACATCTCAGGTTAAAGTCTTGTGGGGAGTTCACGCGTAATGAGTTACAATCCTGCTGAGGGTGGGGGCTCATGAACAAGGACATGTTTTTAAACATAAAAGTGAAGAAATTTTGATCACAATAAAATTTTTACTACTGTTTGGCATTTAATTTACAAATATTTCTTATTACTACTGCTTGGTGTTTTAGCTTAACTCGAATAGGTCAAAAGGGTATTCTTTCATATTTTTTCTAGTTGTTTTGTCCTGAATAGTTGGATCCTGTCCACTATCTGATGGTTTAAGCTAACTAAACTTCAGGGTGCTCACAGTCCTTCATTTCTGAGCTTAGATGATGGAACCAGGAACTTTTCCCCTAAAATAAGATATAAGATATACTCTTGGGTCTCTCTGAAGTAATAAGCCTATTCTCCCTTGAAGACGACAACAGGGCAGACTTGATGGATGTTCAAGATAACTGCTCTATATTGTCCCCCAATGGGGTAGTAATAAATGGAGCAGCTATAAGAACAGCACAGTCCGAGTTCTTATCAAGAGGCCCAACAGAGACATCTGGGTCTGAATGGACAGCAGAAGTCTCGAGCTTTCATTTCTTAGACTAATATTTTGCATCAGAGCAACTTCAGTAAATGAAGACTCTAAGCCATTTTACTTTGTGCTAGCTCCCTCAGCTTTTGATTCTCATGGTAAATTTTCAAAGAAAACATACAGTTATGGAGGGTCATAGGAACAAAAGATTCCCAGATGGAATGATCTTTATAGTCATGTTTGGCACCTAAACAAAAAAGACACTTTAAATGGTGGTCTCTTTGAGTCATTTGTCTTCCACAATAACATTTTGCTCTATTCAATGAAACATACAAAATGTTTAAGAACAAATACAAGAGAAAAGTAAGATTTGCCAGCAGGGATACTTATCTGCCCAACAGCTAAGGAAGAGGCACAAATTGTACATCCGGCGGACCGAAGTTGTAGTGACAGTACAGTACTCAGGCTGGTGGAAAGAAAGTTGTGAAGTAATTTGTGCCCAGACATCCCTTATGTACCCCTTCCCTCCTTTGCAACAAGGTCACCCATGGGATGTATGGCATGAGAAGAAGGGGCCCAGGCTGGGGTATGCATGCCAGGTGTATGGTTAGCCTTGACAGGATATCCAATCTGTTGTTAATACTGCACTAGTGATTAAAGGAAGGGTAATATGCAAACACCACATAGATAGCAAGTGAAAGTCAGAATGGAACCCCAAATTCTAGAGCTGTAAGAGAGAAACCTAAGCCAACAACTATGCTTCCGATGTCTGGAGACCCCAATATTCTTTCTTACAACTTAAGTAATGAATCTTAACAAGTAAGCTATAAAATGTCTGTGTATAAAACATCCCTGAGATTTTTCTGAATTTTAGACTAAAAACTTCTTTTCTGTAATAGATAGAAGTAACCTTATCTTAGCTGGATGGGATACACACTGCGTCTTCATATGGCTAGGCATTCAATCATTAAAAATTAATACTTTCCAGAAATTGTTTTATTCCCTGAATACCTTCAGAGAGTTCAATAGAAAAATGTATAAACTAAATAAAGTGATCTACTTCATCTGAAAGAAAAAGGTCCTTGAATTATCCCAAATAAGGTATCTAAACATAATCCTGATTGAGGACTCAAAATCATTAATTTTATATAGCTGCATTTTAACAAACAGTTTTACAAGTAAGTATTCTTCTGACAGTATCAATCATGCCCCATTTTGGAATTAAAATCTTCTCTAAAGCTACACTAAAGCTATAATCTTGTTACAAATAAGATGCTCTACATGTAGAAAAGTGTAAAGTGTATTAATTCAAACACATTGATGCGTATTCATGATTGCTTTAACCTTAGGAAATCACTGCAGTATTATTTCTGCTTGTGCACTGATGTCTCAAAGGTTTTATCTTTTCTTCTTTCTTTGCAGTTGTGCAACCATGAAAAGGGTATATAAGGAAGGGGACTGAGGGAAAAATGGTGGGAGGCTTGCTCCTCTGCAAAAAGTTTTTTTTTTTTTTTTTTTTAATTGCTTTCATCTAGTTGAATCTTTGCATCCTTTGGCATTTTAATTTCCCCCACCGACAATGTTTGCAGGTCATACTTGTTCGATCTAAAGCATACCATGTCAGATTGTAGTATAATTGCCCTTATTTAATCACCTCTCACTTCATCTTACTCAGCCATATCCAGTACTTTAACTCCCTTAGCCTTCTATACACTCTCTTTTACAAACCTCATCTCTGTAAAAAAAGAACACTTTACTCTTTGTATCCAGCATGTAATATGCCCTTCAGCAATGGCATATACTCTTCTGAATGCATCCAGAATATACTATGCTGCACTGGCATTTGCCTTAAGTATATATCATGTTTCATGTGGATACATGCTTTCTACGACTGCTTCTATGGAATTGTTAGTGGTGCAACAGGGAGCACACTCATCTTTGGTGTGGAAGACTGTGTGTTCTATTACCATACCAAGTATATCATTTGCTGACACTGCAGTGCAGTGTAATGGGGGTGTTGCACTCCTGAGTGTGTCATCCTTCAGATGAGATGTTAAATCGAGGTTCCAATTGCTTGAGTTGGTGATAGTTCAGGTGAATGTAAAAGATCCCTTGGCACCTATTGAAAAGAGTTGGGTCCTTTATTTATATACAAAAATAACTAATTTACAAAATATTTACATATTTACATGTGTACAAATATATAAGTATAGAAATCTGTTTACACATATTCATAATTTCCTTTACAGTCATGCTAAATTTTCATCCCTATTAGACCTCAACTCCTTTTTCCATAACCACCATCTGATTTTACTTAATCTTGTTGCTAAAATCCATTTACCATTAAACATAATTTCATTTATGTTTTCATTCCATATATAACATAAAATAACTTTTTATTAATTCTTATAACATATTTACTTCTATTCTTATAATATCCATTTTTATCATATTCATGTTTATTTTATACACTTCTTTTATATCATCAAAAAATCTTCTTTGCATAATTTTCCCATAATGTTTTTACTTTTTTACATTTCAAAAACACATGTTCTGTACTTTCTTCTTCTTGACAATATAAACATATTCTATCAGTTTTCTTTATATATGACATATTTCCTTTTACTGGCAATTTATCTATTACCAGTCTCCACAAAAAATCATGACATTCTATTTTCTGATTACGCCAGTTGCTTCTTATTTTTATAGTTTTAATTTTTTTCATCTGTTTGATTTTCCCATGGTTTTACATAGTAATGTTTTATCATTGCATTCTTATACCATACTTTTCTATCTTTTCCTATATCATTAAATTTTATTTTCCACAAAAATATTTTTCTTGGTAACATTTTATTTCTTCTACACTTTTTTTGTTTTACTCTTTTTTTACCATACCAAAAATTTATCATACTTATATTTATACAGTTTTGTTACTAATCTCTCATCTTTTTCATTTATCCACTTTAACACTCTGTACAAATTTAATGAAGCAGTGCATACCATTGGGTTAATTAACCCTAAACCACCTCCTTCTTTATTTACATGTAAAACTCCTGTTTTTACTGGATTTAATCTAGAACCCCATATAAATGAAAAAAAATATCTGCAATAATTCCTCTTCAAATACTGGCAGCATAAATACACTTCCTAAGTGAGCTATTTTTTCCATAGTACTGAATTTATCAAATAAGCCTTTTTTCTGAATAATTTATATGTTCTCCAGAAAAGACAGGTTTGCTTTATTTCTTCTATTGTTTTTTTCCACTCAATTCTACTTAATATATATATTCCCAAATGTTATACCTAACACAGAAATATCATTCACTGTTAAATATATACATCTTCTATATCACCTAAGCCTTTACTTTTCTCTTTATTTAAAGCCATCCTCATCATCTCTAGGCACTTATTTCTGCAAATTATTGCTTCTTTTATCCAAAGTTATAATGACATCTGCTTATCTTAACAGAACTGTAACTCTTAACCCTAAAGGTATTATATACCCCGCTTCCTTCATATTTTGTAATTTATTTAACATGCTATCATATTCTTAACTAATCCAAAGAGTATACAACTCATTGGACATCCTTGCCTTGCCACTCTTCGTTTGCACCTTTTGGCTTAACCAGCCATTTACAAGTATTACTACTTTATTGTTACTATACGCTGACATACATAATTTCTAATGTTGTTACTTATATCATATTCTTTCATTATTAGCCATAAGATTTCATATCCAGTTGTGTCAGATGCCTTATTAAGGTCTCCTATCATGATTTTAGCTTCTTCTTTTCTGCTCATAATATCATCCACAATGTTTCTATCATTAATAATTCTTGACAACCCTTCCCCTTTATACTATATATGCTATCTTACATAATATTTTCCATTTTAGTTTCAAATCTCTTTTGTATTATTTTCATAAAGACCTTGTAATCATTATTCAGTACTATTAGTCTCCAGTTTTTTTTAATGCTCTTCTAGCTTCCTTTTTCTACATGAATTTTAAGTATTTCATCACATAATTCTTTATACATAAAACATTCATTTAACCATTCATTTAAATCTTTAAAAAGCATTTTTTGACAATCCCTTAAACATTTATACATTTCATACCATATTCCATCTGGGCCTGCATCCAAATCTATAATTACTTGTCCTAATACTTTATCTAGCTCATTCAAAGAAATGTCCTTTTCTAACTCTTTATTCTCTTTTTCTGTTAACTTTTTACTTTACATATTTCTCTTACTGTCTTCTTTTTTCTTTGAACATTTCTTGTACGTATTGTACTACATTATTCATAATCTTTGCCTGAGTTATTTTTATTTGTCCTTTTGGCTGGGCTTGGGAGTGCCTTCTGTGTGGAGTCTGCATGTCCTCCCTGCGGTTGGGTAGCGTTCGAAAGACATGCGTGCATAAAGGGGTGTGCCTTTGTTGAAGGTTGAATGTCGAGCTGGCACCTCGGCGTTTCGTAAAAATCTACTGCCAATCATTAGTGGACCGGAGTTCCACTGTGGCGACCCCTTACCGGGAAAAGCCGAAAGACAAACAACAACATTTTATTTTTCTCATTATGCTGCTATAATTCTTTACTAATCTGCTTCAGTAATGTGATACTTTTTCTTTTTTTTTCTTGTAAAAATGTCATCCCTTATATAACAATTCTTGTATTTTTCTTTCATATTTTTCTTTGTCAAAGTACTTTATATCATTATGTTGTAAATCTTCCAAAGCATCATTATGCTATTTTTCTTTCTCTACTTTTCTCACATCATATTTCCACTGTGAAAAACATGTTTTTATATTTTTTCTTAACTATCATCCACCATTCAGACCATTTTTTTATAAAATGTTCTCACAGTAATATGATCTTTCCATAATTGTATTACTAATCTCATTCCTTCTTTACGCCATGCTTTATCATTTATCCTTTTTATTCCTTTGCCTATATTTATATATTCCTTGTTTTCTTTTTTCTCTATCCATATTGCAAGATTGTCAGAAAACTCCTGTTTCAACAACCTCCCCTTCTCCTACAACTAAACCTTCTGATACTATAAAATAATCTATTTCAGTTCTATACATACCCATTTTGTAAGTCCATGAATTTTTGTCCCAGCATTGTAACTTACCACATCTTACAATTTCTAACATTTTTCTTATATCATCTTCTTTCTTTTTATGCTTGCCTCTTAAATCACAATTAACATCTCCTGTTATTATACATTTCATATCTATCACTGCATAGTCTAACATCTGATAAAATAACCTTTCCCTTTCTTTACAGTTAGTATAAGCATATAATGTTATAATTCTATATACTTGCTCTTTCCATTTTAAATCTACAATGGTTAATATTCCCATTTTTGCTAAAGTTACATCTAATATCTTTACTGCATTTCTACAGAATATGGTTATTCCAGAACACCTCTCATTTCCCAAATTCCAGATTATTTTTCCTCCCCATAGTTTCTATATTTGTAATCTTTCTTCATTTGTTAGGAATGTTGTGTCTTCTTATATAATTACATCTGCATCAAATGTATTACACCACTCCAGAATTCCTATTCTTCTAACTATATTCTTAATACTATTCACATTTATAGAAAGCACTCTAAAATTTTTATTTTGTCTTTTCCTTAGATTGATGGTTTCATAAGTTCATAGATAACTACTGTGCTAGCTTTCTTAATAGGACATTCTAAGCCTAACCAATTTCCTTCCTAAAGGTTAAAATCAAACACTCTACCTTGTGTCTGTGAGTCAAACACCTTAACCATTATACCTAGCCCTAATCTTTAGTTGTATGTATTCTTTTTCATTCTTTTCCTTTCATTTTTTTCTTTTGTATTTATCCCTTTAAATTTTCTTCTTCTACCCTTTACCAGTAGAATTTTTTTTTCTCTTATTACTTCCCAGTTTGTCTTCTTCATCACTTATTTCAGAACCTTCTTATATGTCCTCTTCTCTTTCTTTTTCATTACTATTATTTTTATTTTTGCAATCCATCCATAAATGTCCATTTTTTTAATTTATAACTTTTCAATTCATACTTTTTGCATCCTGTCCAATTTCCCCACAATTATAACATTTTCTTGTGACACAGTTACTTATCAAATGTCCTTCTATTCCACAAAAGGAGCATGTTTTGGGTTGTCCCCAGTATTTCACAACACCCCTATTACACTCCACATTTATCATGCTATAATTATATGTATATATTTTTTTCTTTCTACTTATAATATTAAAATCCCAGCCACTAGTCCATAAACCCCTTTCGTCATAAATGTTTGCAATGTCCAGTACTTCTTTACATACAGCTTTCAAATGTCCTTTCAAAGTCTCTCTACCTCTGTTTGAAATTGTACATGAATCTTTTTTTTTGTTTCCCTGTTAAATGCTTTTATCACATAAAGATTCCATGGGTTGCCGTCTTTCTTTTTTCATATTCTCCAAGAAGATTTTCCATTGAAAAAAACAGTCTCAGATGTAATGTCACAAAAGTTCTATTTGTTAATAAGAATAGATGCTCTTACCTCATATGCTTTTACACACAAAGGAGCTATTAAATTGTTCCACACTTCATACCTGTCCATTTCCTTGACTTATTTACTTTGAATCCTTACCACGTACTTCCATTTTTCACTTCCTTCTGCCTTCTTTTCTAATACTCCCCTTTTGCCTTCTTTTACTTTCTCTGCATATGTTTTCTTTTCCATCTCACCATTGTTCTTCAGGATTGTCTCTGCATCCTCCTTTTGTATTTGTTTGCATAATATCCCCTCACAAAGCATTTCCTTCATTTTCTGTTTCACTCTGCACCACCACTTCTTTAAGTAAATCATCCTGCAACCCTCCTGACTGGAGGGCTGTAATTATACATCCATAATTTGCTGACTCATCTCCATCAAACAGGTTTCTTTGAAACATTTCCTCAGGGTCTTGCTCTCATTCTCAGGTCTTGATATTTGCTTTTTCCTTCATTTCTTTCACTACTCTGTCATCTCCTTCTCTCTCCATCTGCTTCCCTGTTTTTCCAGACTGCCTCTATGCCTGAAATGGAAACAGGAAGTGCTCTTCCAAAATGGTTCCCACTCACAAAAATAACATGTTGGGGAAGTTCCTTGATGCCTTGGCCAGATTTCCCGTAGTAATACAATTACTACCTTGGGTATTCCCTGAAAAGACAGTACTAGCCTAGGGGGACTAGCCAATTCAACAAAGAATAAATAAATAAAAAAGTCACCTACTAGTATGCAATATTACACTATGTTTTATACTCATATGCAATCAACTGTTATCCTTTGAACAAACATTGTACAGAGTTCCTTTTTGTCTGCGTATCTCATATGTATTTGTGTTCAACACTATACTGGTTGTCACTTTTGTTTATTTTTTCTCCTTGGGCCTTCATTGAAAAGGGTTTACAACACTTTCAGGTTTTCATGGTAAACAAATTCAAATATATAAATTTAACATGTTAAGCAGTAAATTCATCTCTGGAGCTTCCTTGCACAGAGTCACACATGAGACAGATGCTCACTAAAGGGACCAAATCCAAGAATGTAGAATGAAAGCAGGTTATGGCCCTAGTCCTTGGTGCTAAACTGCTAAGCTGTTATTAATAAACACAGGGTACTTTCACTGAAAACCTGTCTGGAAATGATGTGATGAACTTGATTGAACAACCTTAAATGCATCAAGGGATTGTTAGACGACAATTGAGGCTAAAGGCAAAGAAGAAGCTTTGACTTACACAGTCTGCTTAATTCCCTGCCTGCCCAATAGGTTGTTGTCTTGGCAAACTAAGGGCTATCCTAATCCTACCTACCTATCTGCCCACCCCCAACACACACACACAGACACACAAAGGTCAGCTTTTCAAGTATCCCTGATTTTTCCCCTCATTTATTTATTTATTTATTTCAGTTCGGTAACCAGGGAAGTCCACTGGGCACAAGTGTGCCCGTTTTCAGTGGAGGCCCGGGAGAAAAGCTACATAGAACATAAAACAGGTTACAAAAGTAAGGAAGTTACAGAATAAAGTACAGTTTACAAATATGTACATTCCGTGTCAGGCTTGATCAACAAAGATAATTTTGATATATATGATGGTTGTACAGTAGAGATTCATTGAAATATACCCCATAACATTGATCTGTCCCTCCAAAATTTTGTGATATTTTTGAGAAAAAAAATGATATATTATAGTTTATAAGTAATGATGATCATTACCGTTTCAGACTTCTTTTACTTAAGAAAATGTATATTTGTTCAATGTCTCCTGGTCTGTTGACTTTCTGTGTCAGTGTTTAAAAAATGTTTGAGGCCTTTGGCCTTGAAAATTTTAGTATTTGTTCCTGATTTCGAATGTAAGAAGTTGAGAACAATCAGGGTAACTGTCATAGACACAGCTTCATGCCTGCCACATGAATTCTTTGATTCCAGTCTCTCAGTACATTTTCAAACCCAGATTGATTTTCTTCTTGACTCTCCCCTTAGGAATATATTCCCTTGTATCCAGTAATGTTTCACTCTAAAGAAATGGCTTCCTCACCTTGCCCTTAAGCCATTCCATCATCACCCAACTTTAAATTTCATCTGCTTATTTTTTGCTTATCTGTTATTTTGAAGTGTGTTACACACTTAGAATGTGCAGAGCTGTTTGATGCATATGGGTGTTTCTGACATGTCACTCCTTTATCACATGTAGAAAGCATAGTCAATCTTCTTGTAGTGTCTGATACTCACCTTACATCATTACAATAGGACTGCAATGAATAGAAGTAGCTCACAGTTCAAACTCCAGTACCAGCCAAAAATATGAAGCAAGACATTTCTTAGCTAAACTCCTAAAGTATAGAGGGAGTCTTCACCTCTACTCAAAAAAATGTATTTTCAACCAAATGGGTAGATGTAAATTAAGAGATGTGCAGACACAGAGTAAGACACTAAATTCTCTTCAGTGTCTATACGATGTTAGATGGTATGAGAATGCGAAACATTGCCCAAAGGACACCATGTACTCCTGTTCCTGTAATATGCCAGGCAGATATATCAAGGGCTAGAACTTCTGTCTGTATGGGAAGTTGTGAAAGAGACCCCAAGAAGCATAAGCTCACCAGTAGTGGGAGAGGAGTGGACTGATACATCATGTCATGGACAGGATGGTGCATAGACAGATGTCTGAAGTGCTAAAAAGATAAGTGAGCATTAACTATTCCCAGACTTTGCAGTGAGTATATAAAACATCTAAAAAGCATGCAGTTATTGTGGCAAAGCTTCTTAGGAGTGTTATTATTTGGGTATGGTGTACTTTTCAAACATGTTTGTTTGCTTGTTTTATTTCTTGACTATTTTCAGACCTCATTCATCTTTCTTAGTCCTTTGATAACAAAACTAGTTTCAAGTTCATGTTTGAGGGGGCTATATTTAAGTTAGGCAGTTGTGTTTGCATTGCACAGCCAGTGCAGCAGAACTCCTGAAGGGTCTGTCAGTCGCCTTTGTTAAGCACTTTATTTGTGCCACCCATGTCCTTGTGGAAAAGGACTCTTCACAGCTGCATATAATGTTATTTTATTTTTACTTATTTTTTAAATTCATTTACTGAGGTGGACTAGTGAGTTCAACCTCTACTCACAAATAAATAGCACTTGGGTATACAGACGTAAAAGTACGTGATATCAGCAACATAAAAACATTTAAATAAGAAATTCTGCATGTAATTGAGACTGTACAGGAGAAAAATAAGTTCAATATTCCTTGTACATCTCAGTGTTAACCCTCCCCCCTTACTGCCTCCTCATGTTGCTTGCTTAGTTGTAAAGTAATCAGAAATTATAACCTTTCAGCTTTTTTTAATTTGGTCTTGTTTTTTTTTCCTCACCAAATATTTAGTGCACACTTAGAAGACATTTGCATAGTTCTGCTAATTAAAAGACCTGAATGAGCTGAAATTACCATATTTTTGCAAA
Organism: Protopterus annectens; assembly: GCF_019279795.1. Lineage (NCBI taxonomy): Eukaryota > Metazoa > Chordata > Ceratodontiformes > Protopteridae > Protopterus > Protopterus annectens. The sequence goes on along the minus strand of NC_056729.1, from coordinate 1,709,283,989 downwards.
GCTAAGGTTGACAACATGCACATTATAGCTGATTTATCTTTCTTTCCTGCAAACCACAGTTGTTATTTCAAAGAAGTATTAATCTAGGTTAAAATATTAGCAGTGACTAACTGGCTGTTGGCTATCTGAGTTCTCTAAAGAGCAGGATTCATTCAGAGATGATGCTTTTACATCTTTGAATCAGGGTTTTGCATGTTACTGTCATGTGAGAATGAGAATGTAATTTAGGTAGTAAGGTAAGCTAGGAATGAGCTGCAGCCTACTAATCTGAGTTTGATTCCCACAGCATCTAATACCATACCATGTTACTCTGAATACGTCAGACAGCCTGCTATTGTTCCAGTATTGCATCAAAAAGTAGATACTTACATATATCTAACGTTATTAGCCAGAAGTAACTACATTAAAGTACTGCACTTCCTGAGATCAGTACAAGGGGATCTGCATTGCAGAGTGATAGAAAATCAATGACTTTGAATTTTATTCACCTCAGACCTGCATGCACAGTGGTAATCATCCATGTCATTTTCCTGTGGGAAAGGTGGAAAAAGTCAAGGGCTGGAAAAGAAATGCTGGGATGACTTTTTTGAAATTTGTGACACTAACTTATTCAATGACCAGAAAATGATCTTTCTTAACCTAGTGCCACTTCTGGATAAGGTAAGGTATATGTAAAAGAGGACACATGATTGGGATTGCAGTGGCAGTGTGGCTGACGTGGTAGCACTATAGTTATGTGGAAGCAGCAGCAGTAGTGGCATATGTAATATGATATGACAAGGGTAAGCTGATCTCACTGTAGTGATAAGGAACAGCTGTGAAACTGATTTTCATATGCTGGCATTGGTAGTACAGCAGTGGTGGTATGGAATTAGTCATACAACTCTAGTGATGTGGCAGTAGTAGTGTATATGGCAGTGGTGAAAACATGGTCATGATAGTTTTGCACTGGTTTTACACTGGAGAGAATATGACTGTGATTGTACTGTGATGATGTAAGAATGGTGCTGTAGAAAGGTGATATAAGTATGGTGGCATGGCTGTAGTGGCATGGTACTTTTTACACAACTGTGTTGATGTGGCAGTAGTGATGGTGTGGTTACAGTGGCATGGTACTTTTCACACAAGTCTGTTAATGTGGCAGTAGTTGTGGTGTGGCAATAGTGGCATGGTACTTTTCACACAACTGTGTTGATGTGGCAGTAGTGGTGGTGTGGCTATAGTGGCATAGTACTTTTCACACAAGTGTGTTAATATAGCAGGAGTGGTGGTGTGGCTATAGTAGCATGGTACTTTTCACACAACTGTGTTGATGTGGCAGTAGTGGTGGTGTGGCTATAGTGGAATGGTGCTTTTCACTCAACTGTGCTGATGTGGCAGTAGAGGTGGTGTGTATAGATAAGGTGATCATGATTCTATGGTATATAATATTAACAGTGGCACTGTGATAAAGATAAGGAAGTGCGCTGAAGTAATATCTGGAATGTCATTTCCTGTGTTTTAGAATTGGTCCACTTGCATGGTTTGCCAGGTATTTAAAAAAAAACAAAAGTTTAATTGCTTCTCATAGTCAGACTCTGACTTTGCTTTCCATCTAGATTATGCGCTACCCACTTGTCTCCCCCACCTGCCAAACAGACTCATTGATTGCATCCTAGGATAACTCCCCTCTCTGATCCATGCCTCCCCTTAGGGAGCATATCAACAGGTACCCTCAAAACCAAAAATAGGCAATCCCCTCCCTTTCCTGCTTATCGAACATGGGATGGGTGAGTTGTAGTCTGGACTTTATCCCTCTATGCCACCAGAGCAGCTGTGGCACTTTCCAGCTTTATCAGCAACATCGTATTTGGCATAAAAATGTATCACTAAATCTTTATGTTGATGATCTCATCCTGTTTTAAATCCACAAGCTGAGAAATGGCATACAAATATACCTCAAAAGAAATCTTCTGGATTTCTAGGTCAGATGATGTATAACAGGTTTAGAATTAATGCAAAATATCTCATTCTTTATTATCACCTATACAGCTCCCTTAGCAATTGCTGGCCCTGTCAAGCAAATCCATAGTCAAGCAAATTTAGGAGTATGTCTTGACCACTTCCTTCTAATGTCACATAGTATTCTATTGATTTTGTTTAATGTCTTTTCACAGCTAAAATGTGCACATGAAGTCACATCTCCTTCCCTCTTCAGTCCAGATATTGAACAGAGAAAAATACTCTAATAGATAGATTCAGATCTGAACTATTCCTCATTGCCTTAGGATCCTCACAAACCAGTGGTTTGCTTCGTCACTACATGTCATTAGCAGGCAGTCAGCAGCAACACTGTGCGTCTTAACAGAATAACATCTACATCTCTGTGTCTAGTACCGATAGCGCTAACCTACCTTTAGGTACCACTATTTGTAAGTTGCTTCTCCCGGGATGCTGCCTTCCCCATAATCTGAAGATCTGTTAGTCCCATTTCTTAGTCTTTAAGATCCCAGAATCAGTCGAGGGCTGAGACTGTAATAGGCCCAATGGGCTCAGTGTTTCACCCTGGTTAACAAATTCAAAATAAACTAACCAACACCAAGTAAATTGTAGAACTAAAACTAAAAACAATAAAAGTCCAGGCCACAAACGTAGGTACAAAATCCTTTATGGTTCAACAATATTCCACAGATGAGCGCTTTCGTCAAATGATAAGACTTCATCAGATAAAAGCACTGGTACAACATACAGCTTTATATACTTAAGCACTAACAATCAATTGAAATTTAAAAAAAACATGACCAATTTATGCTGTACTGTAATATGTTATAAAAACTTCAACCTCAATAATATTAAATATCATTTAAAAATTTAAGAGTATATAAATGTACATGTAACCAAAATCGTAAATTGTAAAACATATTTTAAATGTAATGTAATTTATACATTACACACTTTCAGCTTTTTTCAATAGTATACTAATATAATCGTTAAGACCTGGAGGAATGTTGGATTTTAACCTAAGCTACCAAGTAAGTTCCCTGTATAATAAAGCATTTTACAAATAAGTATATAAAGCTGTATGTTGTACCAGTGCTTTTATCTGATGAAGTCTTATCATTTGACGAAAGCGCTCATCTGTGGAATATTGTTGAACCATAAAGGATTTTGTACCTACGTTTGTGGCCTGGACTTTTATTGTTTTTGGTTTAAATTCAAAATAAACTAAAATAAGGAACCTTAGTACTTCAGAGGACTATGTTTGATTTAGTCATAGCGGAACAAGTGCTATTCATATTTCTTTTTGTTGTTGTTGTGGTCATTTGGAACTTCATACGATGGGCTCCTGAGTCAGATTAAATTCTCCCGAGGGACATAATGCCATGATCCTATGTCACTAGTGTAGTCATTCAAAGTGACAGCTGTCTTCTATACCTTATCATCCCTTGCTAATTTATTCCCATCTTTTGGTTAAAAATGTGTAGCTTGCTGTATTCCTGGTAATGACTTCTTTGTCCACAGCACCAGTTATCAGTAATGTTTGATAGTACCATATGAATACAAGATGAGGAACTGATTTATCTGTATGTTGTTTTTTTTTTTGTAAATTTTATGTTTGATACTTTGTAAATTTTATGTTTGATGTTACTAGCCTTATTCACTTATGGACTTTTGAGGGTCAGAACAGCTTTTTTCTATAATGTTATAAACAGGGATTCATTATTTTAATGAATTGTTAGTGTGTTAATTTATTCATAGTTTTCCTACATTCCATAAATATGAAATTGTTCCCATATTTGTAATAAATGGTTTATTTTTCTGTACATCTCTCTAAGACTGTGATTTTTACATGATTTACTCCCAAACCTTGGTCTTCATCATGGCAGTAAATGGTATTTTGACCATCTCACTTACTTGGTTATCAAACAAATAAAAATATTAAAACCCTGACTACAATGGTAAGGCACTCCTGAGGTAACTTGAATGAAAATATTTAAAAATTGATGGCAACAGTCTTGTTTAATGTGTTTCAATTAAATTGTTAATAAAACAAAAAAGTATTGAAAGGTTTTTCTTAAAACAGAAAGTGAAAATAACCATATCTGTATATGGAAGGGTTTGCTTATAAGTCATTACACAGAAACAAAGATCTCTTGCTCTTTTGGCAGACATTCCAGATACAGTTCATATTCTACGTTATTTTGTTATGGGCATCTGAGTGGGTATATTGGTCATGTTTTTTCTGTGCATAGACATATGCTGCAGTAAACAGAAGAAAGTGGTGCTCCTTTATAGAAGCTAATAGCTGTTTTCACAAAGTGAGGTCTAAACAACCTACTTAAAATGTAAGTTTTACACTTTTACTAAATAAGAAGAAATTGGCTTTAAGTTTCATTTTAATAACATATAGTAATGTTGCTGCTTAAAACTAGTGCCTCTGTATTTTGTGTGTGTGTGTGTGTGTGTGTGTGTGTGTGTGTGTGTGTGTGTGTGTGTGCATGTGTTTGGGTTTTATGTGCGTTAACTAGGCAAACAGTAAACCCAGTTTTTTCTACTTATTTCCCAGCTGGTTATCAGGATTCACTTATGGTTCTTTATTACATCTAGGCTCTATGACTGCACATCCTTACACAGGCTGCTTTAGCAGCAGATCTAGATTCTGTATCCAAGCTTAATATTTGTACACAGCTGTCTCAGGTAATGCCCTCTGTGCTCTGCCATTCTATCTCTGAGGAAAGCCAAGCAGTAGTATCTTAGAAAGGGATTGAACTTTGGCCTTACTTACTACTACCCTTCTGTCAGCACCAGCTCCAGGAAGTCCCGATGATGCCAGCTTCACTATTACATTTCATTTGACTATTTTAACACAGGGATCTATTTTGACACAAAGGTTAAGTTTAATTTCATAGCTTCCTAGGTTGTTACTAAACTAATGACCACTAGGGCCCTTACAAGCTTAGCCATTCACCCCCAGAACTATTTAGGTCTCCAGTAGCATTGGCGTTTATATGGGGGGGGGGGGGCATTATAGTAGGTGCATTTGTAGGGATGGGTGCTAGGATAACACTTTTGTTATTGATGGCCTCACTCCATAATGGGCACATGGGCCAGAATAGGGGTTTAATGAAGGTGGAAAGATTCAAACCCTGCACCCTTGCCACAGGAAGCAGCTCATTAACAAGTCAGAGCTTTGATCCTCTGTGTTACCTGCCAGACTAGATTATATCACCCCAGATGGGACTCAAGCCCCCACAGTCCCTCGATTTGGAGGTCAGAGACTTAGCCCTTAGGCCACTGAGCCCTGACTAGCAAGGTTATATCACCCCAGATGGGATTCAAACCCACAATTCAAGGCTTAGAAGTCCAATACCTTATCTATTAGGCCACTAGGTAGTAAGTCACTACACTCACTCATGTCCCTTAATAAACTACACCCATGTGTCAGATGTGTCACATCGAAGACTTGACGCCTACTGCAATTATTTATGGGGCTTTATTTGTCCTGTGCACTTTCCACACTGAACAGCAAACAAGTCCTCACAAAACTTCTAAGGACATTTTCTGCAGACTGCATATAGTACTGCTTTACTCCCAGAAAATAACATTCTTGTACTTGAGTGCTGATTTAAATTTATTTTAAATAACAATTTGTCTTGAAATACATGTACTTTAATGCCCCCCAGTCATGTAAGAAGTCATCCAGTCATAAAAAGATTTGCTTATGTGAAAACCATCATACCTTCTGCAATAATTACTTGGGTTTAGTTTAATTGGTCTACTTTGAATGGGACAGCAGTTGACCACTGAAACGTATGAGAAAAAAGTTTGTAAACTACATAAAATATCATGTAACACACAAAAATAAAATTCTTTCCCATATGTACAGATTTTGTCTACAATATAGAAAATAAACTTTAATTGTTAGATACTTCATGCTAATTTTAGAATATTTGTCTTGAAAAATGAAACATTTAACCCAACTGCTAAAAAATGACCATGGCTACTTTATAGTAATTAAATGTGAATATGATACTCTGAAATGATGTTTTACGAAAACAAAAACAGACATGAAGATTAAATGCTGTGTGATCTGTATATTCTACCCAAAATGTTTGAGAAACAGGCTGTCTTCAGATTAGAAACACTGGCAAAAAAGGTTTTGTAAAGCAGGTCTGTATTTTCCCAATAAAGAATAGCGACATCAGAAATGTATAGCATTGTCGCCTGTTTATAGGGAAGATTCATTTGCATTGCTTTGACAACAGAGTCATAGTTGCAGGGGATTGAATGTTTTGGGTACCCTGTATTTTAAAAACGTAACCTGCAGATAATCAGCGCTAGTTTGTCAGATGATTCTTTTTCTAAGCCCTTGTGCCATAAAACGGAAGTTGCCAAGTAATCCTTTGTGGTATGTGTTACAAATGATTTTGCGTTGTAATAATCCTATACACACGTAGTGCTGTGACCACTTGAAAACCTTAAACACTATAATTTTATGTAGTTTATGTATTTTAATGTCTGTTGTCATACAATATTATGATCACTATGTTTACTGACCACCACTCAATAGAATTCTTGCATTGTTTGAATACATTACTGTCTCCTGCATTCATTGCCTAGTCTGTATGTTAAGCTCAAATGAGCCTGAACTGGCTAAGACAGTTGATTAACAAAGGAATAAATAACAGCTGTTTGTCGATGTTGGACATGCATCTCAACTGTACAGATTTTTGCTTCATATTTTTGGTCCGTTTTTCATAAAATTGTAGTTTTCTGGCAAATTAGTGGCAAATCAGACGTTTGAGTTTCAGACTTCATTCCCCTCAGAAAATTCATGCTCTTGCAAAACCTGTTATTCTATCAACTTTCTAAGTTTGTAAGAGCAATATTTAAAAATTGTGCATATTTTTGTGTCTTTGTCCCACGTTTTCTTATGGTTTTGTCCAGACTACTTGCTCTAAGAGGTATGATGCTGGGTATTCTGCTACACAAAAGGAATAGTGGGGGATGGCCTACCAGTTTACTGCATATGGTTAAAGCTGTAAACAGTTAATGAACTTTACCACATAGTCATGGGTTTGATTCCACCATACGCAGTATCTGTGACTCTAAGCAAAGCTGTTAATGAGGCAGTGCTTGCTGGTAGAATATTAAATGAAGCATGTATCTTCTAAAAATACCTAATTAATAAATAAAGGAAATAAAATATATTTTTAAAAAATCAGTCTTGAGGCAGTGGACAAAGTGTTTGCATGTATTTTCAGCCACCTGGATTCATACAGTATGCTATGTTTGGGGGGGGGGGTACATTAAATATTTACATTCCTACCTCAGCTTCCAGAGGAAGATTACATGGGAACAAACATGTATTTAAATAAGAAAAGAAAATTATTTTTAAAAAGCAACATTTGCAGTGTTTGATTATGGAAGCAATTCCTAGCCAAAACTGCCCATGCACACACCACCAGTCTAAGCCAGAATATGTAAAAAAAAACATAGCTTTAATCTACCAAATGAAATGTAAAGGTGTCCCACTAAGCGTTCCATAGTACGTCTTCACAGAATGTATACAATATTTACAGTACCTTAAGCCAGGTTCAAAGACTTTAGAGGTAACTCCACCACACTGGTTAGGTTTCATACAGACCCCCATCAACAGGCTGCAAATTCAGGGTCAAGGCTGCAGGCCTTGCCAGGCTTTCCCTTAAGCTCTACCAAACAAAAATCAGAGGCATACCTAGGGTGTGGCCAAAAGAGCAGATGCCTGTGGTGCAAGATTTCAGAGGGCACAACTGGAAGGACTGGCATTAGTTTATAATACCTGTACTGCATTTGCGGTCAGGGCTGTATTTGTCAGTGTACAGTATTCTGCTGTAGCAATTGCGAGTTACATTTATATCAAGTGCCTTGTTTCCTCCACAAGTTACATCTAAGAGGTGTCCCATCAGGAAACATCACTGGGTGCTAGCTATATCTCTGAGAAAAAAAATTAATAACTTATTTGTTTTATTATATTTGTTTGACATTTGTTTAATGGGAAAGTCTGATTGGGTAGGTGGCCATTTTCAGCGGAAGCGTGGGGAGAAAAGCTCCAGAGAAAATTAGCATAATTATATTAATTACATTAGCTTGTTACATAGCAATATTGAACATTTTGTATATATAAAGAAATTCACATTAATGGATACAACAAACATTTTGTATACATTAGTTAAAACATTGTTGCACATTAGTTACAGACATTAGATATTTATAAGGAGACTTTATCCATGAGACAGGTGGACTTTATAATTATATGATTCAGACAGAAATATTCTACTAGATAGTTAAATAAGTTTTATTTATTATAGTGCGCTTATTTGTATGTCTTGTAGAACAGGGTTAAAAGAAGAGAGGAGAGCAGAGGAATTACAGAGGAGGAAAAATAGGTAGTAGGAACTTATGTGCTAATGAGTATAGTCCAGGGGGTCTATATTATTTAATCGAAGATTTCTAATTTCGAACACCATATGGCCGACACCATATGGTCAAAGTTAGAAAACTTTGAATTCATAAAAAAGAAAAAAAAGAAAACACTAGACCCTAAACAAAGAGTTGTAGGCAGGGGGGCAAGCCCCCTGCACCCCCCATATGGGGGGGCTGTGCCACCACACACCCCACTCTTTAAATATAACTCTGAGACCACACTATAATGCGGTAAAGGGAAGACTTCCCTTTACTGCACTGTAGTGCGATCTCGGAGTTGGTATATTTAAAGAGCGGGAGGTGTGGGGGATTGCAGGGGGGCTTGCACCCCTGCTTTAACATTTTAGGTGATCTTTTTTTTTTTTCCAGACCTGTTTGTTGGTATAGGGTTGGAGTAGATTTTGGAGAGCAGGCCATTTGTCTGGTTGGTGTGTCAGGCTATGGGCAGTAATAAGCTGGGTATAGGTTAAGTAGTGGGGTAATTCTAACCAGTTGAATTGTTGCAGAGCAGTGGTGGGATCCATGTGGGGAATTTGTTGCAAATTTGGCTATTTTGTTGTAGTAGGCTTCTAGTTTTGCTAAATCTGTTTTCTTTAGGTAGGTAAAAATTGGAGAGGCATATAGCAGAGTAGAGAGTAGATGGGTTCTGGCAATTGACTGTCTTGTAGTGTTAAGAATGGTTTGATTCTAACTAGTGTTCCGAGTTTTATGTGGGTGTCTGATAATCTGAGATAAATGTTTGTCAAATTTCATATTGTTGTCAATTAGAACACTGAGCAGTTTCATTTGAGATACTGTAGCTATTATGGTATTGTTGGAGGAATAGATATGAAATGAAGATGGACAATCTATGGATTTACTGGGCCCAAAGAGCATTAGTTTAGTTTTTTTAACATTAAGAATCAGTTGTGAGTTTGTATGCCAGAATTCTACAGCTGAGAAAGGCTGTTGTGTCATTTCTTCAAGTTGTGGTAGGGTGGGTACTGTGCAAATGAGTGTAGAGTCATCTACGTACTTAACTACAGAGACAAGGTGGGTTGCAATGTGAAGTTTATTAGTAAAAATGCTGAAGAGAAAATGACCTAGAATTGAGCCCTGAGGAATGCCATGGTGACAGGCAAGAGACTGGAGATATATTGATGCCATTTGACTGCCTGTTGTCAGCCATTTAGGTAGTTATGGAACCATAAAGAGATGAGTGACTAAGTTTTAGGGAGGAGAGTTCAGTGAGGAGTTTCTGGTGGGAGATGGTGTTGAAAGCTTTAGACAGGTCCATGAAGATGGAGGGTACTAGTTTTCCTTCATTTCTGTGGTGGTTGGTTGTATATGTAAAACTTAGAAGGGCGGTCATGGTGCTATGATTGGAGTGAAAACCATGTTGTGTATTTGTTAGGAGCTTGTTAGATAAGAGGCAGTTCATGAGTTGGATGTGAATACATGTTTTGTGGTATTTTGGCTAGGGCAGATAGAACTGGTATTGGTCTGTAGTTGGAGAGTCCTCCTTTATGTAATGGGGTGGTGTATGAAATTTTCCACATTATGGGAATGTAGTGTTTTGTGATAGAGAGTTTAATCAGAATGGAGATAGGATAGGAGATGACATCAGCTTCTAGTTTAAGGTATTCTGTAGGTAAGTTATCAGCTGCTAGGGTTCTAGGTTTAAGTTTGCTGAGCAGTTTTTATGGTATTGGTTTGGATGGGTTTGAAGGAGAAGTTGTAATTGGTTTCTTTGGTTGCTATTGGAATAGTTAGAGGAGCATTGCTGTAGTTCCTAGTAAGTGAAAGTATAGAATTAGTAAAGTATGTGTTAAATTGTTTTGCTATACTGTCTTTACTGCTTGTGGTTGTTGGGGTTGGTGTTGAAGGTTGGCCAGACTGGAGTAGATTTGACCATAATTTCTGTGGGTTGTTTTGATGTTTTTGTTGAATTTCACTATAGTAGGTTTGTCTGTCATGTTTGATCTGGATTTTGGCTTTGTTTCTAAGTTGTCAGTAGTGTTCTAAGTTGACTTGGGCTTTATTGGTATGCCATTGTGCCCAGGCTTTAACTCTTAGTTTAAGTAGTTGCTTACTATCTTTTGTTTGCCAAGGAGCATAATTTAATTTTACTCTTATGGTTCTGCATGGAGCTAGATTGTTTAATATGTTTGGGAAAGTGGTGTTAAAGTAATCTGTTGCAGTATGTAGGGGTAGTGTTCCTAGTGGGATCCAGTTACAGAGTTGAAGGAGGGAGATGAAGGTTTGTGCATTAAAATCTGTTCTTGTTATGGATTTGTCAATAGGTAATATTTCTGGGGGGGGTGAAGACATTGTCTAAGTAGGTAAGCTGGGAGGTGGTCACTGATGGTGTCAGGAAGGCAGCCTGATAAGCGTGTGATGGTTTGTTTGTTAACATCCAGTCTAGAATTGATTGTCTTTTGGTGGTTTTGTCTACTCTGGTTGCAGATTGTATTGCTTGGGTGAAACCTTTTCAGGTTAATGAAATTAGTGGGGTTTTCTGTATTTCAGGAGAACCAGTCGGTGTTAAAATCACCCATTATGATGGTTTCCTGAGTAAATGTTAAGGACATTGGGTGAAGAATATTCTCTATTACAGTAAGGTTATTGACAGGAGGAATATAAGTTCCTATAATGCTTAGGTATAGGGGTGTATTTCGAGTTTGCTGGAAAATATGTTTTTTTCTGTCATGTCTGTGTATACAATAACCTGAGGGTAGAATTTTGTTGTTGTTTATTTTTGGTTTTAGCCATGTTTCTGTTAGTACTGCGATATCGGGGGAGTAGTGTGAAATACTGGCGTGGAATTTATGTATCTTATTAGCTATGCTCTTGAAATCCATGTTCAGGAGTAATAGGTTAGATCCTTTAGGAGAAGTATTTATTATACTGTGGGGATGAAATGTAGGGTAGTTGTGGGGTTCTTGATGTTCAGTACTGGGGCCAGGATTTGGGTGAATGTCACTGCTAAGTTTGAGATGTGATACTAAGAGTGAGTTTGAGAGTTTTATTATTAGTTTGTTATGCTTGAAAATAATTTGGGATGTGGAATATAGACGTGCATATCTATATGTAAAATGTTCTATATAGGTAGTAGTATAGAGGTCTGGCACAAAGATAATGAGTTTTGTGTGGTGTGGGTGGGGGAATGAATTAGTAGTTGAGGAGAAAATGGTGGCTAGCTGACTATAATAAGATGTTAGGTGAGTGGCTAGAGTAAGGAGTATGAGGGGAGTTTTCTACAAATATGAAATTTTTAGGTGCTTGGGATGATAGAAAGTCTTCATTAATTTAAAAGGAGTGGGAGCCAGCTGTTGAGTTAAGTGGGTTGGGGGTGTTCAGTTTATGAAATAAGAGAAGTGTTGTGAGATGAAGTGACTAGTAGCAGGCTGATTGGATATGGAGAAGTGGAAGGTAGAGTTAGGTATGTGATGTGTGTGTGTGTCTGAGTAGATATGAGGTGAATATAGTGTGGGTGGGGATTATGTGGTGGTGTTTGTGAATGGCTATTAGTTATTGGCAGATGTGGTAGTTTGAAATATATGCAGATGGACTGGGGGTGTGTGGGAATTGGGGGTAGGGTAGGGAACCGAAGTGAGCCAGAGGGCAGCAAGGGCAAATGGAGTGGGCAGAACCTGGCCACCAATACACAGTGGAGAGACAAGCTGCAGAAAACTATCCATAAAGTAAACACAGCAGGTTAGTGCTCATATTCCCAGACTGCAATTAAACTTTAGAGTGTAACGACTGCAGGTGTTCCAGTGCTTTTTTCTTCACTACTTAAATTACAAACTACATCCTGAATGTAATACTGTGCAGTGATGTACAATATGAGCAATGCATAGTTAGAAAAATATCTTATTTGGTAGGGTAAGTGTGACTGTGAAAAAGAAGTTAGCAAGCTACTTTCTTAACTGGCTGGTAGATTAAAATAGTCTTAAATATAGTAGAAGAAGGGGGAGGGGAGACCTAATGATAGCATCCAATCTAGTGTGTATGCCAGTTCTCAGCTTCTGCTTAATACTAAAAATATGTAATGTAAACATAACAGCTTAAACTAAATAGACATGGGACATACATAGCAGAACAAGTGCTCTTTCCCAACTTAAGTTCGCATTCCTGCTGGTGTAGTTTCAGTTTGTCAGCATCAAAACACAGGTGAAGGTGTTGAGCAGTCTAGAGTGAATGTAAGAGAAGAAGAGTAGATGAGAGAAGAGATTAGAGGGTATACATGATACTTGAGCTTGCTTCAAGCTAAATGCATGTTTATCCTCCAAAAGGGCTGTCCAATATCAGAAGTCCTGGATCTTCATTTAAAGTCCCTGCTTTCCCCATGATGACCCTCTGACTAACAAATTAACTTCATGGTTCATCTTTGCCTGGAAGCCTCCTTTTACACATCACTAAACTGTTTTATTTTACTTCATTTTATTTTGATTTTGTTTATCAGGTTTGTCCAACTGGGTTTATTAAAAGAAGCTTTTAAGCAGTCACCTGAGAAGAAACGTTCCAACATATTACAAATATTTTAAACAGACATTGAGTAATATACATGAACAGATATAGAGTAATATATGCTAACAGTTATACATACATTTGCTAATTAGAGTACATTCATATGAAATAAAAGCAACTATTGCAGTGTAAAGGATAACTATTTATTTAGTAGATGTTGAACAATTGAGCATTTGAAGAAGTGGATTAGTGGGTTTGCTAAATAGGTAATAGATCTTGTTATTAGTGATTAGAAATTCAAAGAAATAAAAGTGAGGGAAGGAAGTCAGGGCAGAAAATGCTAATGTTATAGTTCAGAGGTTGGGTGTTAAACAGGTTCAGACAGAATTATATATGGCTGTCATAAAGCTTATATTAAAAGTATAGCGGTAGGGGGTGGCAGTGTTGAAAACCTATGTAGACGGCTGGGAGATGCTAGTTAAACTGTTCAGGTAATAGTGAAGACTGGCTGTGGGACATACGTTTCTAAGTGAAGAGAAATAAGTTAGGTTTCTGAGTGAAGAGAAATGATTTGAAAATGTGACAAGCTAAAGACTACAGTGGCATTTATCTTGGAGAAGGTCCATTGATTTGGTAGGTGACATTTTAATTGTGTTTTAATAAGTTTATCTTCTGAAGGGATTTCACTGAAAGTGGGATTCGGTTTGATAGTTTAGCTACACTATTTGAATATAGAGTCACCTACAGTGTTAGATGATTTGCTTATTATGATTAATGATTTATTTCTAGGGTGTAAAATTCTGTTGAGGAGTAGTGCTGCTTTACATTGTTTAGGGCTTGGCAGTGTTTTAGCTTATAGAGATGTCTGTGTGTTGTAGTTAGCTGAGAAAGAGTTGGGTGACGTGGTAGTTCTAACCAGTTTAATTCTCTGACTGCTAGACAGCAGTGTGCTCTGTTGTTACAGTGTACAGCAAATTTTGTTATTTTATTATAACATTGCCCAAGTTTGGATAGTCATGAGCCTTGAAGGTTAATTAAGATTGGGGCAGTGTAGAGGAAAGATGGCAGTGAGAAAGTAGAGACTATGAGTCTTCTGGCCATGTCAGTGAGGTAGGTTTTTATTCTATAATGTACCTTGTTTTTGATGAGATTGTTTTTGCCAAGTGTCTTACGTGGTGGTCAAATCTCAGCTGATTATCTATGATGGTACCACAGTAATTCTGTGTGGTTTACTTGTACTATCATGATGTTGCTATCAGTGGCAATAGTGACTAGTGCTATTTTGGTAGAGGGGTGTTTTGGGGTAAAGAGCAGTACTTTTTGAGATTAGACATAGCTATGAATGTGTAGCCATGTTTCAACAGATAAGGATTGTTGGGTAAGGTTATGGAGTTTACAGAGAGATTTGACAGAGCAGATTAGAGTCAAGTCAACAAGGTGTTGAACTAGGGTATCATTTATTGTAGCAGTGTAGAGGTCATTGATGAATTCATTGAAAAATATGGTGCCTAGTGTAGATCCTTGTGGTACACAATGAGGAGAAATCATTTTTCCATTTCATTACCATTGCTCTGTGTGAGAGGTAGCTGTGTAGCCACTGCAATGAAGAGTTGGAGAGCCTTATTGATGAGAGTTTATGTAAGAGTTTCTGGTGGGAGACATTATCAAAAGCTTTTGATAAGTCCTGGAAGATGGTGGAGACTAGGCTTCCAGCATTTCTATGACTGCTGTGAATATCAACAAAATTCAGCAAATCAGTAGTTGTGCTCTGACGATGATGGAAGCTGTGTTGAGCTGAAGACAGAAAAGCTGGCTATATATTAGATAGTTGAGAAGTAGAATATGGATACATTTTTCTAATATTTTTGATGTGTGAGATAAAATGGCAAGTGCTCTATCATCTGGAAGTCCTGTATTGATTCTGCCATTGTGTAGTGTAATAATGCAGGATTTTCCATAGCGAGGGGACTTTATTTTCTAGTGTAAGTCGATTTATTAGACTTGAGAATGGATATAAAATAACCTTAGCTATTATTTTAAGATATTAGCCAGGTACCATGTCAGGGGTATTTGTAGTAAGCTTTAATTTTTTTAAGTATTTTTTGATTTTATCTGTGGGAACCGATTGAAAGGAAACATGTTGAAGGGAAGTGATTTGATGGGAGTAGGGACATTATGAGCTTGATTAGACATCTGGTTGGTTATAGACAGAACTATCTGTAGAAAGTGAGCATTGATTAGCGGTCCATATTTTTTTTTCCTATGTTTGCTGTTGGCAGTGTAGCTTGTCTTGGATTTAGCAGCTTATTGAATGAGGCCCAGAAAAGTTTAGGATTTTCAGGTTACGTGTTTTGATTGGTTGAGTAATAGATTTTCTTATCTTTGGTAATGAGTCATTAAGTTTCTTAGTTATCTATATGCCAGTAAGATAGGACCTGTTTTATTATTTGTTGAAACCTTCCCAACTTTGTCTCTTTGACTCATTAGTTGTTTGATTGGTAAGGATAGCCATGGGGCAGGGTTGCCTTTGACTCTTTTTGTTCTAAAGGGTGTTGGGGATATGGTGTGATTAGAACATTTAGGACGATTGTATTGAACTCAGAGGCAGCATAATCTATGGGTAGTGTCTTTAGTGACTCCCAGTTACGGAAATGTAGTATATTATTAAAAATATTTTCGTGAAAAGTAGTAAGCTTTCTTACCAGGGTGTAATGATGTGTTTTGGGGTTGTTGCTTTGCTGATTGGTAAGTGATCACTTGGGATGCCTGATAGAATTCCATGGGATGTGCTTTTATTTGGAGAGGATGTAAGGATCTAATCGATGGTTGATTGTCTGGCTCTGTATATGTTATATCTGGTTGGCATACTTTTTAGTTGGATGAACATATAAAGATGTATATTGTTAGATGGATTTTCAGATTGTGTGGTTTGCCATTCTACATGAACATCACTAAATATTAGGGTTTCATGACAGATTTTTAAAGAGGCCCAGCGGAGAAGATCTCCGAGTTTTAGTATTTGTACTTGGGGGTATATAATCATATACACACACACACCCATTATAGTGATTGTTTTGTGATTGTCACCTCACACCTGCTTAAAGGTACATACTCTATTTTCCACGGGCAAGATGTATTTTACTATATATGTATCTATGTATGTATATACACACACACACACACATATATATATATATATATATATATATATATATATATATATATATGTATATATATATACACATCCTATATATATGCACACATAGACAAACAGGACATATTAATTGATCTAAACTGTAGATGCAGTTGCGAAAAAAAAAAACAAAGTACATATTCAGGATAACTGAATGTTCCCTTAAATGCAATGTGCAAACAAGATGGGCCTCCATGTCAACCAGTTTATCAGTCCCACTCATTTTATTGACATAAAGTACTTGCCCACACCTAAATGCTTGAATAGTACATAGTTCCTTAAGTAACATACTAAAAATATTAAAATTTTCTGCATATACCAGTAACAGCTTGACACCCTCATTTACTACCCCCTTATTTATTTTTTGCATTTGTTGACCGGGAAGGTCCACTTGGCCAAAGAGTGCCCATTTTCAGTGGAGGCCCAGGGAGAAAAGCTCCACAGAGATAAAACATAATAACAATGTAATGCTTACAGTGTGATAGAAGACAAGATAACAGACATATCAGATAAACTGCTAAAGCATACAAGCATACAATACATTCAAAGTAATAAAAAACACATGGATCAAATATGACAGAATAAACTGCCTTAGCTTCAGGCCACAGTGCAGTATGGTCAGTTTGAATAAGAATCCATGCAAGAGTTATTCCAGATTAGACTGAAAGTCCAGTATAGTAGTTGGCACTGAGATAGAGTCAGTCATGGTGTCAAATATCAAGGAGCATAGAGAGGGTTTATTTGTTCAGGAGAAGGTAAAGTTGAAGGTACTTTAAGTGGAGGGAGGAGAGGAAGGAAAGGTGGGAGGAGAGGAAGGGAAGAGACAGACGTCAGGTTATGGGTTGTGAAGTGTTAGCACAGGGGCATTGCCAGTGGGAGGAGAGGTGATGTGTCAAAGAATTTTTAAACATAAATGTATTACTAGTTGATCTAATGGAGGGAGGGAGCCAGTTTAGAAGTGGAAAAGGAGTGGAGCCATTGCGCAGCGGAGAGGTTGGGTTTATCTACCTGTAGGAGCATCTGGTTTTCTGATTGAAGGGTCTGCACATTCAGACTTATAATGAGGATGTGTAATCCCTCATTATCGTCTATATGTATTTAAAATAGCCAAAGGCAACTTTATTTGTATTTCTAAAGTAATAAAATCCCGGTCCATGTGAGGCAGAGCACCTCGCTGACTCTGTTCAAGAGAAATCTAGACCTGTGGATGGGAGATCGTAGGTTTACCCCGGGAATCATCTCTGTGTCACTGCTGGACAGAGGCACAACAAACTAATGGGCACAGTATGTTTTCATATAAGGGGTGGCGTAAGCCACAAAAATTTGGGCTAGGCTTATAAATGCCTTAGGGCAGATAGCCTAGTATAAACCTATGAACCTATGAACCTAAAATGCATGCTAAAATTACCAATAAAAATCGTTCCCATCCACCAGCTTCAGTTCTTAATCCCACTCACTATGCTCAGTTCCATGTGAGCCACAAAAAAGCCAATGTTCAAGATAACCGAGCAGCATGTGCTCGAGGTCTAGAAGTCCTTATTTTCTCTGAATAAAAAAGGTGTCTGTCATCATTTCTTACATGCCACCCAAAGTGTATTACGGCAGACCCAGCAACCCCAACACCATATTTACCTTCTTCAAACAAGTAGCTCTGTTCTTTAAACTGGATGGAACACCTTTCTCCACATTCATTAGCTGGCTGCTTATTGAAGAAATCACAGTTTGTTTTGTAATTCCAAAAAAAGGAAGCCAGTCTGGTGGTCCCTTGCCATAAACAAACTTTGCAAAAAAAGGAAGAAACTGTTGCAGAAAAGAGGAAAATCCCAGGATGCAAAATCTCCCTTACCAGCCTTAGTAAAAAGCTGAGATCCCTCATAAAATCCTCCAAAGCTAGTTACGAAAATAAAATTGCCAAAGATTCCAAAGACAACCACAAGGCATTCTATAGCTATGTCAAGAATCTAAATGGCAATGCTCAGATCTGCTCTGACCCACAACAGAATGGCATTAAATATACTGATCCCAAGGATATTGCCAATATCCTGGCACATTGGTTCAGTACAAACTTCACCCTCCTCTCACCCCCTAAAGGGTCCATCTCAATACCGAAAGATTGCCAAATTCCAGTAATAACAGCCACACAGGTAAAAACACACTCTCCAAAGCTAAGAATACATGAACTACAAAATGAACTGGCACGTCACCTAAGTGTCATGTTTAATCATAGCCTCACCTCAAGCTTCGTGCCCACTGAGTGGCGCACAGCTACAGTTATCCCACACCACAAGTGGGGAATCCACCTTTGATCCCAGGAACTACTGCCCCATCAGTAGTGCACATTTTCACACATTATGATAATTACTCTATGCCTCTCCAAGAAAAAGCATCTGTTATTTTATGAAGACATACATCTAAATTGTGTGGCTCTGAAATAAGCTTGGCATTGTTTCAAGGAAGCTTATATTCATATGCAAATGAGTTATTTTATAATACACCATCTCCCACTCTGTGGTGTCATAGGAGTACCTTCTCAGAAGAAAGTATATTGCTGTTACTGTGATAGAGGACTTATGAAGCTGGGTCTAAGAAGGATTATTTTTCTATCACAGTGAACCCAGCTTAATATCTCAGGGATTTCTTTCATGGGATCATTCTGAGTCCATGCAAGCATATCCTCCACCTGGGTTGAGGAATCCATTCAGTAGAGCTGGAGCTGTTGCCTGGAGGGATGAAACCTTGATGACAACACAGACGACCTGAGTTCAAGTCCACATGCTGTACATAACGCTCAACCTCTTAGTGTCAGAAATCTGAACAAAGCCTAAAATAATGGGGGGGGGGGGCAAAAGGTCCCCAAAGATAGGGACAGATTTTAAATATTGCTCTTATAAACTTAGAAAGTTGCTAGAATAATAGGATTTGTGTTTTTATGCATTTTCTGAAGGATATAAAGCCTGAAACTCAAATATCAAATATTATTTAGTGACTTCAATCCTACATGCATAATTTTATGAGGAACAGACCAAAAATATTAGGCAGAAATCTGGACACTCTGCGAAGAACTGCACAGTTGACAGGTATGATGCTGGTGAAGCTGGTGAAGGGAGCATGGGAGTGAATTCTCCCATCAGCTCACCCATATGTTATGCTTGCAGCACTATTTGACTTCAGATGTGAAACAGGGAGGAGCATTAAACTTAGCCACGCCCCATTTTACTCACACTTAGTGTTGTGTGTCTTTGTCTGAGGATTTTGCCATGATTGTAGAAACATTGCTTAGCAAAGTGAATATTTTATCGCAGATCACCCTATTCAGACCAAAGGTAAAAGTATTTCTTTATATATTTATTCTTTTAATATTTCCTCCTTTTCTTTGAGTTTGTCCAACCACAGAGACAGTATATTCAATGATCAGCGAATCAAAGGCAGATCCTTTATGGTGGGCTGCTAGACAGAAATGTTAATATTTAATTTTTGCCAGGATTTCATTACCTGACCTTTTGACTTCACATTGTTTTGGATTCTCAACATTTATTTTACAGTGTTTTGATTCCTGGTACAGTGGGGCTTGACGTTCTATTTTGAACCTAGGTTTGGCACTACCAAAGCATTCATCATAACCTTCCTGGAGTAATGTGTGCAGAATTCACACATATCAGGAAGCAGGAACTGTAGACTGTAATTGTGACATGAAAGCTTTTGTCAGCTGACAGTAGGTGGGGTTGTGGTTTAGCAAAAAAAAAAAAAAAATCCCAGTTTTCTCAACTTTGTAGCAGAAGAAAATGTCTTCTGATAGCCAAGATACTACCAAGAAGTTGCCTAGCCTGGGACATTTAGAGTCCATCCTTAAACGCATATGGCCCTATCTGGGATGACAGAGACAAGGATGGCACCTGGTGAAATGATCTACAAAGGCGAGTAAGATGTGTCTGTGGGATAGGAAGGATTGAAGCACCCTTCGTAGCTGCCTGTATTATAGGCATTCACGGGCTTCTCCCACTACTGACACTCTGGTAATTTAAGAGAGAATTGCTATGTGGCCAAATTCCTTTGGAATGGGAGGGTTCCTCCATGGGGTGATGTTGGGTGTTGGTCAGCTACACCTCAAAACACAACATTGCCAGTGGTGCAACAGATAACACAGTTGCTTTTGGTGCAGAAGGCTGTGGATTGTATTAACACACCGGATAGATTGATTGCTGACATTCCAGCACAGTGTGTGTGTGTGTGTGGGGGGGGGTGGGGGGCTGCACTCCTGAATATGTTGTTCTTCAGATGAGTTGTTAAACCAAGGTCTCATCTGCTTCAGCTGGTGGTAGGTTAGGTGGATGTAAAAGATACCAAGTCACCTATCAAAAATAGTGAGGGAAGTTGCCTGATATCCTGGCCAACTTTACATTAGTAGTATCAATACCACCTTGGGTTTCCTCTGAGAAGAGGCTACTAGCCTAATGGGCTAACCCGGTCAACAAAGAATAAATAAACCACAAAATCCACCAAGAAATACACTAGAGAAACTGGGAAGATTTTTTTTTTTTTTTGAGGAAGTCTTTGGGACGAATAGCGAACATTAAATTTTAACTACGCTAAAAATCTTTCCTTTCCTCTAAAAACACTTCCCTTCCCTGACATCACCCACTTACTTCCCTTGACTGTACTTGACTAGCTGTTCTAGCTAACCTCCACCATGTTTAGCATTATATCTGTCACTATAGCCCAACCTAACCTACAACTACTCTGCAAATAGACTTGCATATACCTTAAAGTGAAGACACCCTTCTTAAGAACCAAAATGCAAAATGTTAAAATCAGTTTTTTGTATTCCTAATCAACTGATCAGTTTACACAATTTAACTGATCACTGCAACAACTGCAGTTTTGTAAAAGAGTGAACTAAAGTCATTTTGTTGTGTGCAACATTAATAAAGCTACATTATTTAAAAAAGCAGACTTTCTGAAAATATGAACCAATTAAAATGACTAAGGTTACATAAAAAAAAACTTGATGAGGATTGAAGATAGAAGTCACTCAATAATGACAGTTGAGTTTCAGACTTTGCATCATTCAGAAAATGCATGCTAATGCAAAACCAGTATTTAAAATCTGTCCCTATGTTTGGTCCTTTGACAGCCCCCATTATTTTTGTCTTTGTCATGATTTCTTGGGCTAAGAGGTTGAGAGCTATAGTCAAACCTGCTACACTGACGTATGAGTGCAATTTAAGTGGGATGCCATCCTTCTGACCTTTGTCTAAGGTATGTAGTGGGAGTGCCATCCTTCTGACCTTTGACTAAGGTACATAGTGGGGTGCCATTCTGATCATTGACTAAGGTACGTAGTGGAGTGCCATCCTTCTGACCTTTGACTAAGGTACATAGTGGGGTGCCATCTTTCTGACCTTTGACTAAAGAATATAGTGGGGTGCAATCCTTCTGACCTTTGACTAAGGTACATAGTGGGGTGCCATCCTTCTGAACTTTGAATAGTGGGGTACCATCCTGCTGACCTTTGACTAAGGTACATAGTGGGGTGCCATCTTTCTGACCTTTGACTAAAGAACATAGTGGGGTGCAATCCTTCTGACCTTTGACTAAGGTACATAGTGGAGTGCCATCCTTCTGACCTTTGACTAAGGTATGAAATGGAGTGCCAACCTTCTGACCTTTGATTAAGATACTTAGGGTGCCATCCTTCTGACCTTTGACCACGAACTGTAGTGGGGTGCCATCCTTCTGACCTTTGACTAAGGAACATAGTGGGGTGCCATCCTTCTGACCTTTGACTAAGGTATGTACTACAATTCTCTTTGTGGTGTTGTCCTGTCTGGTGTCCAGGTGAAAGCAAAAACCCAATATATTGTTCCGATATATTTTTTATCTTCATTCAATATTTACTCATTTCTTGAAACTGCCCATTTCTTTCCCCTGGTTTGTCTTAAAACATTGTCTGCCTTCTATTCACCTATCCTTCTGAGATTTGTACAGATTCATGAACGTAAAGTCATGACATCTCGTTCCCTGAGAAGCAGCAAAATTGGAGACACCAGTTTATAATCAACAGAGTGAGGGACTTCCTGAATTGTGTAGTTTGAGGTTGTGATAATATTCTTTTAAACAAAGTATGCCACCCTGTTAAATCTTCACAAGGTTCATCTTTGCAAAGCTGATCTATGGTCATCCTTCTTTGTAATGGACATCTGGAATCTCTTTCAATCCTGAAGTAATCCTTTGGCTGTAATTGTAAGTTTGTTTAAATTATTATACATATAATTTTCTGCACCGACCATACAGTCAACATTTGAATTCCTTTCTCAATAAATGTAACTCTATTCTACTTAAACTGTTATTTAGTATTCATCTATCCTTTAGGCTCTCTTTATTCATACGTCGCCTTAGCTTTGTCAGGCCTTCCATGTATTTACCAATTTTCCGTAGAATCTACAACCGAGTGAATACTACCTGCATATGTAAACACATTAGTTGCAGCGATTCCATTCCGAAAAAGATCCATGACATTCTCTATTCCTTCTATGCTTGCAAAAATGTTTACTATAGAAACAAAATAGTATCAGACTTAAATGCATGTTTGGCTTTCCCTTCTTCTGTGTTCTTATTTTTTATCCGGCCATCCGGTATCAAACTTCCGTTACATAAAATATTATCACACCTTCTAAATTCCTATAAATAACCATCAATTGCAAAAATACCTGCAAGAATATCGCAGATAATTTTATCAAAAGTATTCTTGATAGCTGGGTGTGTGGTGAAAAGACACAGAACTCTAACTGCAGCTCTGGTGATTTTGGTACTGTCTGTAGGCCTGGCACCACTTGAGATAGCCAAGTTAGATAAGTATAACTGGACTGTCCCAGAGGTGGTGGCAACTATGAGGTACTGATTAAGCTCTTGCTTGGAAAAAGCTACAGGATCAGCTGAAGAGAAAACCAAGAAGCGAGGTACAAGGCCTAAGTCCTATCAGTTATCGCAGAGCACTGTTTCTGGGAAGGGGATGTGGAAGCAGGCAACGCGGGCCAGCATTGCAGATAGTACGTCAGCCATGTGCTCACAGGGTACCAGGTGAGAAGACAAGTGACTTCAGCAAGAAAATTGTGTCCCAGCTGAGAGTGACAGCTGACTGGTCTCGAAAATTCTGAAGGCTCCACAAAGGCAAAGTCTCAGTGGTGAGACTGCACCGCCCTATGGTTGGATGTTAGGTGGTGTCACTAAATAGGACAAGGAGTAAAATAATCAACTCTGTGATGAAGAGGCCCACTGTATGCATGGATAAGGGGCAACAAATGTATGACATATAAAGGCTTTCTCAGTCTCTAGTGATAAAACCCATCATTCACTAAGTCCATTTTCATTAAATAAAATGATAACTCTAGCAATCTCTCCTTTAACTTGAAGGATAGTACCTTGGACTTATTTTGAATAACTGGAATGATTTTACTGGTGAAATCGGATGACTTGGCACACTGACCCTTTATTTCAAAGTGCAATGGAGTGTAACATTCCTGGTTTTACAGATAGCTAGTGGCATTATATTAGTTTTTGGTCTGGTGGACGCAATTCCCGTTCGACTGGTTATATCAGTAGTTCGAGACTGATGCAGTATTGTTTGTCATACTGTCGTTTTCATTTTATGCTTTACTTAATGTTTTGATAAACATTGTGCTGTGCTAACAAATCACCTTTTAATATTTTCATTGCAAATATTTCAAAACATTGTCATTATTACGTAATGGTGTTCTGCTTGCATTGTGAAGTACTTATGAAATAAGCCGTAAAATAAACTTGAATTTGAACTTGCACCTTTTTCCTGATGTGACATTTTAGGTGTAATATTAACTTACAAGTCCCTTTTCTTTTCGGTATTGACAGGCACTTTCCTGCCTACGCCTTGATTTACTTGATTTAATTGATTATTACCACCATCTCACCATACACCATCTTAACCTATTGACCTTATTAGATCCTTTCTCATAATTTTCTCCTAAACCATCCCCCACATTTTTCCCAAACTTGGTGTCATCTGTGGATAAACTAATTATATTCTCAATCACGTCACTGATATCTGCCACAAATATATCAGGTAGCACCAGCCTCAGAACTGAACCCTAAAGTATTCTCATTAATCACTCTCATTTTCTGATTTCACTTTCATAATATTCACCTCTTTTTCCTCTTTATAACCAGCTTCTCATCTGTCTTGTTGGATATAGACCAACTCTTAGTGTCCTGAATTTTCTCTATCAAGCTTATGTATAGAAACAAGTTGAAAGCTTTGCTTAGGTTTAGGCAAATTACAACTGTTATTCTTTCATTAACACTGTAACAAATTTGACTGACAAGATTTTTCTGTGACTCTACAGTGGAGTCCAATTAGCACCCATGTCTTGACATTTTTCTATCAAGAATTTAATCAACCTGTTTCTGAGAATATTGTACTTCCCTGGATCATTTTTTGACAATCACTTATGTGCTGACACTACAGACGTCTTTCCATCAATCCATCTTAACCCTTCTGGTCTCATGGAGCAGATCTTACTGTCTAGTCAACTTCTTCCTCATGGTAGTTCATGACTCATCAGTTACCTGTGCTTTAATACTCTGGTAGTCGCCCCTCATTCTGAATCGCCCTCATAATTATCCCCTCACTGTGTATCTTTCCCCACCTAATCCCTGCGTAAGTAGATCACTTAACCTTCCCAGTACTTTTGGGACATTGAAAATAAGCATTTCTCATTGGGCTTCATGCAGTTACAGAACATGTACAATTGTTTAAGTTATTCTTATTTGCAATGGTGATGGACAGGTTGACAGATGAGATCGACAGGAGTCCCCGTGGATGTTTGCAGATGACATTGTGATCTGTATTGAGAGTAGGGAACAGGTGGAGACGACCCTGGAGAGGTGGAGATATGCTCTAGAGAGAAGAGGAATGAAGGTCAGCAGGACTAAGACAGAATATATGTGTGTGAATGAGAGGGAGGATAGAGGAATGGTGAGGATGCAGGGAGTAGAGGTGGTGAAGGTGGATGAGTTTAAATACTTGGGAACAACAGTTCAGAGTAATGGTGAGTGTGGAAGAGAGGTGAAGAAGAGAGTACAGGCAGGATGGAGTGGGTGGAGAAGAGTGTCAGGAGTGATTTGTGACAGACAAGTACTAGTAAGAGTGAAAGGGAAGGTCTACAAGAGGCTAGTGAGACCAGCTATGTTATATGGGTTGGAGACAGTGGCATTGACAAAAAGGCAGGAGTCAGAGCTTGACATGGCAGAGCTGAAGATGTTTAGATTTGCACTGGGTGGGATGAGGATGGACAGGATTAGGAATAAGTATATTAGAGGGTCAGCCCAGGTTGGAAGGTTTGGAGACAAAACCAGAGAGGCAAGATTACGTTGGTTTGGATATGTGTTGAGGAGGGATGCAGAGTATATTGGGAAAAAGATGCTAAGGATGAAGCTGCCTGGTAACAGGAAAAGAGGAAGGCCTACGATAAGGTTTATGGATGTGGTGAGAGAGGACATGCAGGTGGTTGGTGTGACAGAGCAAGATGCAGAGGACAGGAAGAAATGGAAACAGTTGATCCGCTGTGGCGACCCCTAACGGGAGCAGCCAAAAGAAGAAGAAGAAGATTTAAGTATTCCCTTTGTCTTTTTTATAAGTATTGCCCCAAGACTATCTGTGTCTTGGGACTCATTTCCATAAACATGCTAAAAGGTTATCTGGAGACGATCATAGTTCAAGAAAGTTTCAACAAGTTATTTTAATAGTTACAGACAAGTTCTCAGTCATAATAGTTTGCTTTATATTAGAGCACATGGTTGTTTCATTTTACAGAAAGCTTGAATGACCCATAGGAAAAAATAAGTGCATAAAATGGAACATTTCAGATGCTTGGGATATTAAATATGGTGATCTCCTTGAATAGAAACAGTCTAGATGGATTACATAAGCAGAATGTTTTATTTTTTCATTTTGTTTCATAAAAAGAGAGATTGCAGCTGAAAATATCAAACATTTCAGCTAGTTTGTCATATATATTACAGTACAGTTATGAGGGGGGTCTATATTACAAGATTGAATGTTTTGGTTATCGAACACCTAAACATCGAACTTGTAATATCGAAAGCAAAAAACAGCAAACGTCCCGTTTAACGCAGGGAAAGATTTCCCTTGGCCGTTCGCTGGATTTTGTCTACTGTAGACCGATCTCAGAGATGGTATATTTAGTTGGGTGGTTGGGGGGTGTTAGGGGCAAAGCCCCCCACTTAGTTTGGGTGTAAAGTTATTTTCTTATTTTTCTGGCCAGTGGAAGTCTTTCCCTGTGCCGTTTCTGGTTTTGAGGTTCAATATTACAAGTTCGATGTTTAAGTGTACGATAACCTAAACATTCGATCTTGTACTATAGAGCCGGTTATGGAATGTAGACCATGGGAGTTACAAGGCAAGTCAAGAAACTTCTTCCTCCTCGTGTATATAAACCCTCAGAATGTACCTCCTACTTCCAGAAGGGCAAAACATATCAGGCTAGGAACAAATTTGTAGACAACCAGGCAATCATCCATGCTCTTCTTGAAAGATGTGATGGTGTCACTCTGTATAACTAGTAAAGACAATTTGTTCCAAATGTGAGGTAATCATTAGGTAAAGAAAATCTGTCTATTCATCATGTTTTGTTTTGCGCTGGTGACAGTTTAATGCCTAGTTCAAGTTCTTGGCGGGTTGTTTGTCTTATGCTGGTATAAAGAGATCCTGTAGTGTAAGGTCTTTGATGGCAGGGAATGCAAGGCATGGATCTTCTCAAAGGATCCTTTATGAAACAACAGATTTGGAAGATGAGTTTTCTTTAGCCAATAATCTCTTTCATTAGTAAATTTGGATCCTTACTTGCTGCACAGTATTTCTGACTAGGTATATGCTGAAATGGGATATATACTCTACAACATGACTAATTTGGGCTGTGTCCCGAAGGACAGTAACCTCTTTGACCTGGATGACATGCCTTTAGAAATTAGTTGGAGTAAATGGAAGGATTTTCTAACTACTGTTGCTGCATGTGGTTAAAGGAGAAGGAATTGTTGAACCAGGTGCCAAAGTCTTTCCCTGACTATCATGTCCATTTAGAGTGGAGTACTGGCAATACTGCACTTTTTATGCATTCAATCTAAGCCCTTTTTTTCTGTACTTCAGTGGTTTGCAAGGCTTTTTTCTGTGGTAAGTTTTACATCGGAAGGGGAGTGAATGCTAACATCTACCTTACAGTAAAAGGTTCATAGGTTTGTAGATTAGTGCTAGGCTAACTGCCCTTGTAGGCTATTTTAAGCCTAGCCAATTATTCCATGTGAGAATCAAACTCTGCACCTAATATCTGTAAGGTAAACACCTTGACCATTATGCCAGCCTCCCACCTTTGCAATCAGCAACTTTGCTTAGCTGTAGGCCTGTGTTTACAGTGTGGAACTTAGAAAAGGTGTCCCAGCATTGAGCCCGGTGGTACTCCGCTTCTCTGGTCACTTACTTAGTTACTGTAGTGGTACTGCTGCCTACTGCCTTAATTATGTGGGTTCTGTCTGTCATCCAATTTATATTGCATCTAACCATGTAAGGGATTTCTTTGAGGTCTTGTAATTTATTTACAGTGCCAGCATGGGGTTTGGTATTAAAGGTCTTTGCCAAAGCCAGATATGCTGTATGGAATAAGTGACCCCTATCCACTGCCTCTGTGCCCTTTTCAAAGGCATTTTTTAATGTTCACCTACCTTTGACAAAACTAAACTGTTATGGGTTCAGTTGTATAAGGTTGGAATATTGCAGTTTATGAAGGCAGATGCAATACATTCTATGGCCTTACAGATTAAACCAGTTAGGCTGGTGGGCTTATAGCTCCTGGGATCAATGGTAAGATCCCTTGGAGAAGGGGCATTATAGCAGTTGTATTCCATACCTCAGTGACTAACCCTGTGGTCAGTCTCAAGTTAAACAAGTGCAAGAGAGTCTCATTGACGATATATTGGAGGTTCGTCGAGGACATTTCTGAGGTTCATTCAAGACATATTTGAGGTTCATTGAGAACATATTTGGGACGATCTAATAGACATCTAGGTAAATTAACCAGGCCCATGGAAAAGGTGTTTTTATTTTTTTTATACCACAGTTGGGACTTGCTACATAATGATCACAGTGCTTACATATAGGACTCTGGTATTTGCGGAATATCAGTGACTGTTTCCAGGGTAAAGTTAACATTTTCTGCAAATAAGCTAACTATATCTTTAGGGTCAGTGTGTGAAATGCATTTACAATTAGTTCAGAGCCATACTTCTCAATTTCTTACAGCATAAAATCTGGACAAAGCAATAAATAAAAATGGGACAAAGGGTCAAAAATAAGGACAATTTTTAAGTATTGGTCTTGCAAACTTAGAAAGTTGATAGAATAACAGGCTTTGCATTAGCATGAATTTTCTGAAGGGTATGAAGTCTGAAACACAAATGGCTGTCATTATTTTCTGACTTTAATCTTTAATGATTTGCCACTATTTTGCCAGAAAAATAGAATTTTTTGAAAAATGGACCAAAAATATGAGGCAAAAATCTGGACATTCTATGAAAATCTGTACAGTTGAGAGGTATGTTCAGAGTATTGTAGGGAGTTATTTCTCAATTTCCTACTATAATTAAAGAAAGATGTGAAGTTATCCTTGACTTCCAGTGCTAGTTTTATTTCATGTTTAAAGAAACTGATAAATAAAAGCCAGTGACATCATCAGCGTGAGTAAAATTTAGCCTTTGGCTTGTAAGTACATTGCCTGGATGCCAGCAAAGGAGAAATGTAGAGATCCTGAATGAAAATCAGCCAGAAGAGGTGAAGAGAAAACACTGGCTGAAAAGAATCCTCCATCTCTTCAGCAAAAAGTAGTTCAAGCATCATCTTTAGTTGAATAAATGGATTCTAGTAATTATGAAGAAAAATAAATCAAATGTACTCAGGAGGTGGTTATAATAAAGGAAATACTGAAGAAGTGTATAAACTCAAATAACAAAAACCTAGAAAAATTAGAGGAAGCTTAACTAGCTATTAGATGAACTGATAAAACTACAAAAATCGGAGTTTGAAATGAACAAAAGTATAGTTATGTATCAGACTTCTCAAGAAGAGCTATTTCAAAAAATGGTAGTTAGAGGACAGAGTACACAAAAAAAACTATGATTTTCTGCTGAAGAAGAGAAACTAAAGGGAACAGACTGTATTTTATAAAAGCACAAATAAGCCACTGGACTGATATTCCACAGCAGGAACTGTTAATTGAAAGGGCACTTAAAGCACCCAAGACCTACATTAATAAAGATGGGCGAATACCAGCAGAAAGAGTTGATCCTGACAAAACTGTGGAAGAAGGGAAAAGTATTAAAACTGAATTCAACAGAGTGTTTGTGGAAAACTGTATACCAGGCAAATGAAAAATAAATTAATCCCAGCAATCAGGGGATGTCGAGAGGCAGGTGTAAGATTCAAGCTTCTGTATTCAGCTATCTCCAGAATATTTTTTCCTGGAGGATCAAAGACATGTTTTGATCTAGAACAGGCTAAAGAAGAAATAAAAAAACTTTGTCCAACAAAAAGTGAGTCAGCAAACAGAAGGGATTTCTCATTCTACTAACAATAAAGCTCATAGAGAGACTTTAAGTCCAAAACAAATTGAGAATAAGCCCAAAAAGATGAAATGTATAAATATTTAATATGAAGCACTTTTCGTCACCAAAAATACAGTAACTTCATCAGATCTGATGAAGTTACTGTATTTTTGGTGATGAAAAGTGCTTCATATTAAATATTTATGCATTTAATCTTTTTAGGCTTGTGGTCAATTTGTTTTGGACTTTTGGTTTTTGTTTTTCATCAGTTTGTTTTAGTGTGTCATAGAGAGACTTTACCAGTGAAACCTTTTCCAGTGTCCCATAGTAAAATAGTTGAAAGAAGACACAGGAGTTCATACATTCATTGGAAATTACTAGGCTAATGGCTTAAGAGCTCGTACAAGCCTAGCCAATATAACCTGATTTTACCCAATATACACTAGAGGCAATAGGATGGCTTAGGTTTGTTCCTATGCCTTGAGTACTTTACAGATTGCCCCTGCCCAAAAGGGGCATAGGCACTACCCCGTTGTGAATTTGTGATTCCCCATTCATTGATCCAAATTGTATTTGAAGAGGGCCAGGAAAGGGCTCTGCTTGATGTGAATAGGGAAGCCTCTTGCAAAGAAGGTGCAATCTCAGAGGCACATACCTGTCTTTCCAGCATGTTTTGCCAGAGTTGCAGACTAAGTTTAGATCTGTAGATCGAGTGACTCTCATGCTGTTTGTCTTGCAGATGTGTAGCAGCACCATCAGGGCTGGCTTTTTGGGTACCTTGTAGGTCAGCCATAGGTCACCCTTTAATAGTCAGTAGGAGTAAAAGGATAAGGCTTTTAATCTATTCACATAGGACATGTTGTTTACACACTATATTCTCTTTGTGAGGAACCTCTGAGGTCGATCCAGCTGTTGAATGTGCCTAGTCAAGTACATGCCAAATGGCACACTGTACTTGATTATTGGGCTAATGAGGATTGGTGGACATAGTTCAGGCTACAGTCTATCTGTGTACCTAGGTCTCTCACCTCTGAGTCTACTCTTACAGGTTTGCTATTAATGTTGAAATTTGCAGGTATATTTGACTTCTCAAAGAAAGGATATGATGCATTTTTTTTCACATTTAATTTTATGCCATGGTTCTAGCTCCAATAATTTGTCTGATCTAGACCATCCTGAAGGATATTTACATTGTTGGTGGATTCAACCAGCTTGCAGTCATCAGCAAACATTGTCATCCAGAGGCCTTCCACATGAGTCTTGACTTCAGAGAAGAATGTGTCAGTGGAAGTGATAAGCACCAGGTAGCCTGTCTACCACAAGAGGAGTGGTTTATGGCCCAGAAATTGTAGTTGATTGGCCGTTTGGGCAGTTTTTTCCATCTCCTTCAACTTTATAGTCTAAAAGCCTGCGTTTGCGCTTTTCCCGCCTTTCCTGTAACTAGTCTAGTCCAGATACAGATTTGCTGTATCCAAGACTGTTTGTAAGTTTCTGAGCCCCCCAAGCATCCCTGTGTTGGAGGAAAGCCTTCTAGCTTGTCAGTGGGAGTGGTAAGCACTAGGTAGCCTATCTACCACAAGAGGAGCAGTTTCTAGCTCATAAATTGTAGTTTATTGGGCGTTTGGGCAGTTTTTTCCATCTCCTTCAACTTTCTAGTTTAAAAGCCTGCATTTGCGATTTTCCTGCCTTTCCTGTAACTAGTCTAGTCCAGATACAGATTTGCTGTATCCAAGACTGTGTGCAAGCTTCTGAGACCCCCCCAAGCCTTTCTGTGTTGGAGGGAAGCATTCTAGCTTATCAGTGGGAGTGGCAAGCACTAGGTAAGCTATCTACCACATAAGAAGTGGTTTCTGGCCCAGAAATTGCAGTCATTGGCCGTTTGGACAGTTTTTCCTTCTCTTTCAACTTCCTGATGTAAAAGCCCGCATTTCCTCTATATCCAGAACTGTTTGTAAGCTCCTGAGGCCCAAAGCCTTTCTGTGTTGGAGGGAAGCCTGCTAGCTTATCAGTGGGAGTGGTAAGCACCAGCTAACCTATCTATCACATAAGGAGTGGTTTCTGGCCCAGAAATTGTAGTTATTGGCCATTTGGGCAATTTTTCCATCTCTCTCAACTTTCTGATTTAAAAGCCCGCATTTGCACTTGTTTCTTTCCTGTAACTAGTCTAGTCCAGATACAGATTTCCTGTATCCAGGACTGTTTGTAAGCTTCTGGGAGGTGCCAAAGTCTGCTCTTCAATTTTTCCCTTAGATCTGCTAGTTCTCTCCTCTCCTGCACTTTTACTAGCTTATTAGTCTAGCACTTTACCATACCAGACTTCTTATAGCAATTATTGTAGCACACAAAAGTGCTACCAGCACTAAATGTTCTACAAGGAACCAGCTCCAGTACTTATTATGAATGCCCACCCCTCCAGGCATGTCTAAAGGTTAGTTCCTTGTGCTTTCTCCTGTTAACCTGGTGAACTTGGGCATCCTGAGGCAATGTAACAACTGCCTCTTACCTCCCAACACTCAGACTTGCAAGAGATGCACTTATATATCCAAAGTGGAAGCCATGCACTCTCCAGTCAAGACCGGAATAGCTGGTCAAGAGGAGAAGGTCAGCACTTGCACATGGAACACATAGCCATCCAGAACACAGACCAGCACTATCTTCACAGAAAAACACTAACCACACACCGACCTTCGCTGAGGCTCTCAATAAAAATCTACCCAAGGCAGGGAAATAGAAAATTCACCCCGAGGATCACTCCAGTGGCTATACTTGCCAGACGCACTGGAAACTAAGGTCGGGTGGCACGATGCCAGGGTAATCCTATGGGCTAGGCTTGTAAAGGCTCCAGGGCCATTAACCTAGTACACACCTATGAACCAATAAGAGTTGTCCCAGCACTGAGCCCAGTGGTACACCACTAGTAACTGGCCTCTTGATGGATCTGGATACACCCACTTTGACAACAGTGTCCTGTCTGTGAGCCAGTTGGGTATCAGTTTGGTGATGTAGAGATTTATGCCCAGTTTTGTGAGTTTATTTATAATATATGAGTGGTGGATTGTGTCAAATGCCTTGGCCAGGTCAAGGTAGGCAGTATGTATTGTTTTATTCTCATCCATGGCATTAATAACTTTTTTAGTGAAGCCCACCAGATTTAGTAGACATGACCTGCCCTTGAGAAAGCCAAATTGGGTCAGGTCCAGTGTTTGGAGGTTTCCTATGTCATTATTTATTGGGTCCATGATTATTCTTTCCATGGCTTTACATATAAGACTAGTCAAACTTATGGGTCTGTAATTTCCCAGGTCAGTTGATGTTCCCCTTTTATGCAGAGGGATGTCTGCTGCTCCCCTGCACTCTATCAGGACAAAGATGATCCAGAGGCTACAGTTAAATAGAGATCACAATGGGCCTGATAGGTCCTGATTCAGGCTTTTTAAGAGGGAACTTGGTATATCGTCAGACCCCATTCAAGCAATGCTTTTAGCTTTAGAGGGTACAGTGGCAACCTGTTCTTTAGTGATAATTGGCAGGGGAGTGGTGGAGGATATTTCTTGGAGGAGAAATGGAGGTGATGGGGAGGTTAAATCTGAGCTGAATTTATCAGCCTGCAATTTTGCTATATCTTCTGGCTGAGTATAGGTGATGCCATCTACAACTAATTTCGCACATTGTTGTGTGTTGCCGTTAAGACTGCGAACGTAACTGAAAAGCGTCTTTTGGTTATCCTTAGCTTTGGAGGCTATTTTTACCTCAAAGTCTGTTTTCAAAGACTTGGCTAGTTTTCTGAGTCACTTATTTAGATTAGTGAGGGACTTTTTGCTATGTTGTGCACATCCCCTCTTACTTCTTGACAGGATTTTCTTTCTTTCATTGTACAACCTATTAATACCAATGATCCACCAGGGTGACTTGTTTTTATTGTTTGATCTGGGTTTATTTTGGTCTGGTACTGCCATTTCTATGCAGTTGTTTATATGGTCATACAGGGCTCTTGTGTATGTCTCTTCATAGGTTTCTGTGTTTTCTGGATTTGGGGCAGCTTAGAAACTAGCTGTGCTGTCACTTAATAGGAAGTAGTTTGCCTTAGAAAACTTCTTAACGTTTTGGTGGTTAAGTGGGGGGGGGTCTATTTTTACCTTTATTTCAAGGGAGACTGCTTTGTGATATGATCCTACCAGTAAGGACAGCACACTGTGGGGTGCAACACTCACTCATATTTATAACTACCAGATCTAGGATATTTGTTCCCCTAGTGGGGGTGCAGACTAGCTGCCCCAAGGATTTTAATTTACAAAGTCAAGAAATCTTTGAGCTTGCATGCTAGCGGTCATGTATGCCTCCCAATTAATGGAGGGGTAGTTAAAATCACCTATGACTATAATATTGGGCTGGATGGAGAGAGACACTGAAATAACTTCAGGTATAGTGTATGGGTTTCCTGGTTCATGGTGGGGGACCTGTAGCTAGCAAGAATATGGTAATGGATTGATTTCCCATGGTTAGATGGACATGGAATAGCTTCATATACCCCCATTTCAATTTTAAACCATAATTATAAAGTGTTTATATGTAACCTAGGTAAAGGAATGGCAAAGGCGTTGCAAAATTGATAGATATGGAGCAATGTGGTTTTGTGAAGGGGAGACAAACATTTGACAACGTTAAAAGAAACGATCCAGAGGGAAGCAGAATGTAAGTAAGTAGCACTGTTGATGGTGGATTGTGATGCAGAGAAAGCAATCAGTACAGTAAGCTGTGATTTTTATGAGCAGAGCAATGAAAGCATTTGCATTCCTTAGGAGGATATATAAATGAACTGAGGAAGAACCAGGCAGGGGTATCCCCTTTCCCTTTTGTTATATAAATGAACTGAGGAAGAACCAGGCAGGGGTATCCTCTTTCCCTTTTGTTATTTGCTTTATATTTACAACCACCGTCTAATAAAATAATGGACTCTCTAATGCAATGATATAAATAGTACAGTAATCAAGAAAAGTTGGCATTATTTGCAGATTATATTATTTTGTACCTGGTCAGGCCAGAAAAGGATATCACCATGTTGTGGAGTATTCTGAGACAATTTTTTTTCGGGATATAAAATTAATGAAGATAAAACAAAGGCTAAAGCCATAAATTATGTAGCCATACATGAATTGGTTCAGCAATACCCATATGGTTTGCTATTGTTTGTGCGAATGACATTCTGTCGGCTGCAATGTGCCGAAAATCAGAATGTTGAACACACAAACATTTGTGCACCAGATAGTCGACTACACTTATGCGAATGCACTACTTTATTCTCATGTGTAAGTCGACTATCTGCATGGAGATTGCACTACAGTGGGGAGTGGAAATACATCCACATTCCCACTGTAGTGCAATCTTGGAGTCAGAATATATAAATAGGGGGGGGGGGCGCAGCCCCCACATACCTTGCAAAAACTTGATTTGTCATATAGGAGTTTGATTTACATCAGCTCCTGTACGGCTATCACGTTGTGGTTTCGACAACAATGTCGAGTCAAATGCATCTAGCATTTGGTTCAAAATTG
The DNA here is from genome assembly GCF_019279795.1 of Protopterus annectens. Classification (NCBI taxonomy): domain Eukaryota; kingdom Metazoa; phylum Chordata; order Ceratodontiformes; family Protopteridae; genus Protopterus; species Protopterus annectens. The sequence goes on along the minus strand of NC_056729.1, from coordinate 1,709,248,706 downwards.
TCAACATTAGTTTTTTTTTACTTTCAGTATTACTATTTGTTTATTTGAACGGAAAATGTTTTTCCGTTCGAATAAACAATAGTAAACCTACCATTATATATGGGGATATGTTAAGATAAAGTATTTAAGAGTATGGATTATATAGGCTTCTATTATGGCAGCTAAGAATATATGGGAAGAGACTAAGTAAAAGATGATACCAAAACTTAGAAACTGGAAGCTTTTGTTTATGAATATAGATAGTAAGATACAGGCAATGAAAATATTTTAGTCCTTTTAGTGTTATATGCATGTTAGACATATTTTTATCAATCAGAACTGAAGTTGTGGACAATAATTAATAAAGAGTTGCTGGAATTTATCTATCAGGAGAAGAGTACAGGAGTTAAGTGGGATAAGCTGATCCTTCCAGTAGAACAAGGTGGTTATAATTACCAGATTTGAAGGGATATTTTAGAACCACACAGTTAAGGCTCGTGTATAATACAAGCAGAATGTTATAATTCAAAATGGAAATCAATAATGATAAAGCAAGGAGGAAGTTCAAGAAATAAAGACAGAGTGGGATTTGGGATGCTGGCCCTTAAGGAGAATAATAAAAGTCTTAAAGAATATTATGTTCATAAAGTAGCAAAAAGTATAATAAGAACTAAGCCAACACGAAAATGGAGAAGGGAGAATTTGCCAGTAGGGATGACTGCAAGCAGGAGTACAGACAATAGGAAAGAGGGGCCTGGAGTTACTGGAGAAAACTGGCAAAAGAACCAAGGTTTTGGGAAGAAATAACTAGGGAAAGAAAGGTAATAGAGTGGAATGTATCCAAGAAGACATTGGGACTGCAGACTAGAGACTGCCTTCTCTACTAGGAGCTGATATCAGAGTATAAGCAAAGAGAAAGGGATAGACCTGCACTGGTAGAGTTTTAGTTCAATCTAGAACAGAATTTGCTGTTTAAAAAGGATAATTAGTAGGCCATATAAAATATTGTATGATAAATATAAGAATCAATAAGAGGAGGTTAGAAAAGATTGTGATGAGAGACTGGTAAAGCAATTTACTGAAGAAGAATGGGAGCATGGTGCCCAAGTATGCAACAAAGTCCAGAAGGTTTGCAATCTTTGCTTGGAAGGGTATACATATGTGTTTGCATATCTCAAGCAGACTCCAAAACATGTTTCCTCGGGTAGATAACATATGTTGGAGGTGCACTAAAGAAGAAAGAGATAACTGGGAACATATGTTTTGGGAGTGTAATGAATTGGCAGATTTTAAAAATTCTATACAGAGTACTCTGTCAGAAATATTGGAATGGGTGCAAGTAAGGAACTGATTGTTCCGAGCGGGGACAAAGGATCTGAATTGCCTAAACATAGTGAGGCCTTATTAAGTTTAATTCTGATGCCTGCCAAAAAAAAAAAAAAAACATTCCTAGAAAATGGAAATCAAATTCCACACCAACTGTATTTGAAATATTGCATTTTATAAAATAGATAAAATAACTGGAAGATGCATCTTTAGAAAGGGGAAGGAGCAAATTACATAGACGTAAATGTATATTGTGAGAACGGCACATGCAGAACATTATTCAGGTGGAGTAGGAGTGAGGTTTAAAGGAAGGCAACAGCTGATTAATTCATGTAATGTTGGACAGATGATCGTTAATAGGAAAGAAGATATGTGGTGTATTGTTTATGTAAATGGAAAAAATGTTAATAAGATTTGTTTTCTTTTCTGCTAATGTATGTTTGGCTATATCTTAAATGATAATTTAATAAAGATGTAAAAAAATAAATAAAAATGAAGGCGAATACCCAATGCTGCAAAGCTGGCTGCAGAAGGAACACTAATTGATTTGTCTTCCATGTTGGCTTGGAGAGTTGATTTCTTTCAAGGGCTAAATGACATATGTATACCCTTCTTCGCATACGTCCACAATCTCAAAGGTATCTCTCAAATCTGCTCTGAATTGGTGGTCAGGAATACCGGAGGCAGGTGCTGGTTATTAATGCCCTCTCAAAGGCAAAAAGCACAGCCGCCATGGGACCCGACAACATCCCTGGCTGTGTCCTACATGAACTCAGGCAAGAGTTCTCAGCACCACTAGACATCCTATTCAGCCAAAGCCTGTGCACCGGCATCTTCCCATCAGAATGGAGGACAGCCACTGTCGTCCCCCTGCACAAAAGTGGAGGCAGGTGCTGGTTATTAATGCCCTCTCAAAGGCAAAAAGCACAGCTGCCATGGGACCCAACAATATCCCTGGCTGTGTCCTACATGAACTCAAGAAAGAGTTCTCAGCACCACTAGACACCCACCCTTCTTTGCATGTTCTCTGTGTGCGTGCGTGGGTTTCCGGGTTCCTCGGCACTCCTCTCTCACAAAAGACAACATGCTTTCTGAGCATTTCTCCCCGGGCCTCCGCTGAAAACAGGATCTGTGGAACCTAGTCGGATATTCCCGGTCAACAAATGTTAAATAAAAATAAAATAAAAATATTCAGCCAAAGCCTGTGCACCGGCATCTTCCCATCAGAATGGAGGACAGCTACTATCGTCCCCCTGCACAAAAGTGGAGTGTCCACCGACTCAGACAGTTATAGGCCCATCAGCCTAACTAGCCTGATCTGCAAGGCCATGGAATTCATTATCATGGACTTTATAAACAAGGACATTGGCAACCTCCAAATGCCTAATCCCACACAGTTTGGTTTTGTCAAATGGAGATCATGCATGTTAAACTTGGTTGCCTTCTTTGAAACAGTCACCAAAACCATGGATGAGGGCAAGACAGTACACACCACCTACCTTGATCTAGCCAAAGCCTTCAACACTATTCTCTACTCGGGCATAAACTCTCCCAGCTAGGCATCAACCCATATGTTACCAAATGGATAGCTAACTGGGTTACTGATAAAACCCACTCAGACAAAATAGGGGAAGCCACCTCTAGTAGTAGTCCCATAACAACCGGCATACCCCAAGGATCGGTGTTGGGGCCTCTACTGTTTGGGATATACTTTTCTGAGGAGAAAGCCAAAACCAGTGGTCTGTGGCTGACCAAGTATGCAGATGCCCAAGAGGGCCTTAACCAAACTAATGACTGGTGCCAAAAGCATTGCCTCAAACTGAATGCCAAGAAATGCATCATTATTCTCTTTGGGGAAAATGGTATCCCCACTAATTATCACATTAATAACAATGTACTAAGCATGCAATCAGTTGTGAGGGACTTGGGCACCCAGGTTGATAGCAGCCTGACTTTTGACCACCATGTTGCCCCGACCATTTTACGGAAGGCTTTCTACATGGCCCACCTCATAAGTCAGTGTATTTCATCCAGGAACAAGGAGGTTTTAACATCCCTGTACTCCTCCCTTATCAGAACCATTATCGAGTACAATGCCCCCTTTGGCATGTACCTTGACAAGCACATGCAGCAGTTGGAGAGACCACAGAGGTTCTTGACTAGGAAAATCCAGGGTCTCAAACATTTATCCTATACACTTATCTTGTACAGACTGCTCAGAGGTGACCTGTGTCTGGCATACAAGGCCGCCTCAGACTCAGCCTTGATGGAGTTGTTCCATATCCACTCACACAACCCACATGCAAGGTCTCAACCCACTCTGTCACATTAATAGAATTTGTTGGCGGGATAGATTTGTGTCCCAAAGACTCCCCCATCTGTGGAATAGACTCCCTCTCCATGTCAAGCAGAGTACCTCACTAGCCCTCTTTACGAGAAACTTGGACGACTGGATGAGAAACAGAAAATATACCCCTGGGATCCCACCTGTGTCCCTGCTGGACAGGGAAAACAGGTGCAGAGTTTGTGGGAACATGGGTGAAATTCTTGGCTAGGCTTATAAGCACCTCCAGGCCAGCAGCCTAGTATCATCCTGTGAACATATGCCTTCAAGTGTTGTTTGGCCACTTAGATAACCAGTGGCAGGAGAGTTTACAATGAGATGATAGGGGAGTGTGTGTGTGTGTGTGTGTGTGTGTGTGTGTGTGTGTGTGTGTGTGTGTGTGTGTGTGTGTGTGTGTGTGTGTGTGTGTGTGTGTGTGTGTGTGTGTGTGTGTGTGCGTGCGTGTATGTGTGTGTGTGTGTGTGTGTGTGTGTGTGTGTGTGTGTGTGTGTGTGTGTGTGTGTGTGTTCTGGCATGAGGGGAGGTACACACTGACACTACAAATCCAGCACAGACTACCACATGTACCACAGTTATTTCTTCTAGTTGCCTGATTTTGTGCAGGTTGATGCTGTCCGTGAGTTCAGGCAGCACCGAAACACTGACACGTTTCAGTGACAGTTTAGAAAGTGCAAGAAGAATTGAATGTGTCCTGGGTTAGAACCCCTGGTACAATATAAA